>NC_041387.1:223130040-223137858 GCF_002162155.2 Triticum dicoccoides | reverse complement strand
CGACACCACAAAAAGGGCTTTAAAAGAAATGCCATAGTCGGGCCTCTGAGCGACACCACATAAAGGGCTTTAAAAGAAATGCCACAGTCGGGCGTCTGAGCGACGCCACATAAAGGGCTTTAAAAGAAATGCCATAGTCGGGCATCTGAGCGACACCACATAAAGGGCTTTAAAAGAAATGCCACAGTCGGGCGTCTGAGCGACACCACATAAAGGGCTTTAAAAGAAATGCCACAGTCGGGCGTCTGAGCGACACCACATAAAGGGCTTTAAAATAAACAATCATAGTGAATATCCCAGAGGTAGAACCATCCCAGAGATACTCGATAATAACAATAATATCACGGGTTAGTCAACAATAATAATAATCATAGTTATCACAAGTCACAAGTAGTAATTCCATTCCTGGTTAACAGTTTCACCTCCGAAGACCGACACTAAGACCGACACTTGACCCATCCCAGACTGTAATCCTTAACCATGGACACGACTATTCAAATAGGTTTAATCTCTGCAGAGGGTGTACTCTTTACCCACGAGTAACGGATTTCTTTAGTCCATCGGGACTAATTCCGTCTATGGTCTTTTTGTTGAAAACACACCTAACTTGCACACACCAGCGTAACTCACACGTGTCTGGAATCACCCACGACACCTGTTAAGCAAACTCTAAGTGGGGAGGCTACAACCTCGCGTAGCATGGGATCAAATTTATATCGCGCGCTCTAAGGGGTGGCCTCCCCTCTCGGTCCCAACCGGAAACACCCATGCCCCCGAACCAGGTGGCCTGCCTACCAGCTACAACCGGTATCCTCCACCATGGCCTCTCTGTACGGTGTGTGCTAGAAAGAGGTTGACAACTTACTGAACCGTACTCTACTTGCTATAGAGACGAGTGGTAGTACGAAACAAGTATGGGGGTTACTGGCACAAGACTCGATCTACGGTCGACTCAGGAGGTTTAAGTATTCCCTGCATGATTAGTATAACGAACATATTTCATCCAACAGAGTCACCGCTCATATCACCTTGCCATGCCATACCAGACATAACCATCCCGACGGAGACCGGCGACAAACTCATGCCTACCCAAGGCAGAGGTTTTCCCGGGTTCCTGCCGGTATGCATGCAAGGCACATGAGGGTGATTATCATCACAAGTGTGTCCATTTCCAACAGCATGGAAATCAATAACATGCACCCATGCATATGATCATATCACATGAAATAACAAGTTTCTCCAAAGTGAGGTGATGTTATGAACGTGTCATCGAACTCACAAAAATATTATGCCGGGGTTCAGAATGCTTGCCTTCAATGTGTGGAAAGGCAGGGTGCACTCCAAAACATGAAACATTTCTCCTCTCTTCAAAAATCCTATTTTAGCAATATAAAAGAATTAACACACAAAATAAAAACACCACCAAAAGTTGTTCTGAATTTTTTTCAAATAAATCTTAAAATAAACTAGGTGAAATTTGTGAGAGGTAGGAGAAAGAATCATTTCATTTGGAGTTGTATTTAAAAAGTTATAGCCAGTCAAAGTTCTGGTCAAAATCTGTTATTTAAATAAAACAGAAAAGAAAACGTTTCGGAGGGGAATACGCTTTCGGAGCGGGGAAAACGTACTGCGGGGATTACGCCTTCACTTAATCCCACGTGGATAGGCATGGGGTCGCTGACAGTGGGTCCAGAGAGTCCCACTAGTCAGGTTTGACTAGTCTCTCTTTTCCCCTCCTTCCCCTGTCCCGAGCGGAGGCGGAGCTCAGGCGATCGTCGCCGGCGACTGGCAGCTCTTCGCGGGGCCCCGAGGGCGGGGATGGATGCGCCACTCCAGTGCAGTCCTCCCGGTGGTTGCCAGGCTGGTGGGGACGGAGGGAGCTACCGGCGGCAAGCTTCGCGGCGGAGGAGGCTTCGGGGGCGGAGTGAAAATTCTCCCGCAGTGAGCCCCGATCGAAATCGAGTAGAGGGAAAGGTTCACGGGAGGATGAGGAAGCTCTTGGTGGAGAGAACGGAGAGGGGGAGGCCCTGGTGGTGCCGAATTGGCCAGGGCAGTGGTGGCGGCCGCAGTTGCCGGAGGTGGGGAAGAAGACCTCCCCGGGTCGATTGGCTGCCATAGGAGAACTAGGGGAGCATTCTAAGGTTGCCTGTGTGCTCGGGGAAGCTCGGGGGCCTCCTTTTATAGCTCGTCGAGGTCGGTTCCACGGCGGCCGGATAAGCTCTCCGGCGAACCGTCTTTCTATAGCTTTCAGGGCAACGTGGCGTGGCTGGGGATGACGGCAGGAGCTAGCGGACGAGTGGGCACTGCTCCAAGGGCGAGCTGGCGAGCGGAGGTGGCTTTGGCGGCGCCGACCGTGGCAGAGGCGCGCTGCGGACGCCGGTGTGCCGCCAAAAATGCCCTAGCGGCGGTGTTGTAGCGTGCCAGGGTGGCTTGGCGTGATGCTGCGAGGCGGGGAGTGCATGGAGAGGTGCTGCCGTGTGGGCCAAAGCCAGGGGGGCCAGCGTGTCGGCTCGGGCGCGGCATCGTGCAATACACGCGCTCTGGGCGCGTCCAGTGCACGCACGGGAGATGTTTGACACAATGCCGCGGCATGCTACAGGTCGCAGGTGAGGTTGGGGTTTACCAGATCGAGGTTAGGAGCAACTAGGAGTCTAGTGGACATGCTAGTTTGATCAGAGGTGCAAGCTCACAGTGAAATGCCAAAACTCATGTCAAAACTAGTCATGCCTACAGGGTGCTCGATAGAATGCCACATGCACCTAGGCATCTCTTGGGGTAGCCAAAACTTCCAGGTTGGGGTCTCTTCAGATGTACAAGAGGGTGGTGGGGTTAGTTGGTCAAATGCAGCAACTTGTTAGTGCAAGTTTTGCAAAACTACATTTCTGGACAGGAAATAAATAGCATTATTTCATGAACCAAAAATGATCCAAAAGGTGCATGCTCCTGGACTTAAGGGTTTAACATGGAGGACTACAAGTAGGAGAAATAATCAAGGGTTAAAGAGCAAGCAAAAATATGGTTGCTGTACAAACCATCAAGTTGGTCCAAAATGAAAATGAGGTTGATTCACTCAAATTTTTCAAAGAACAGCACGAGGTTTTTGCATAATGTGGAATCTTAGGCCATTACCATCATCCCATAATTTTGGTGGAGGCTAGAAAGAATTATTTAAAGGAGTTGTAGTGCAAAATTGCCCACTGGACCAGAGAACAAAATTTGCTGTAGAGCTCAAAATATTACATAAAATAAAGATGTTTTTGTACAAAAGTGATTTAAAAACATCACATGACATCTCCAAATTTTGGTTGGAATTTTAAGTGAATCTATCAAATGGTTGTAGTTCAAATATGGCCCTTTAACCTTGAAAAACCATTTTCAAGAAAGTAAAGATCAAGCAATTAAATTAGTTAATTAGTTATACTGATAAAAGGAAAGTTTTTCTTGAGAGGTTAAACAAGTCCAATAACATATTTGAAAAGTTTTCTCTTTGGGAAAAACTCATCATCACAGGGAAGGAAATGATTTAAAAAAAAATCAATAAGGAGCTCAGATATCCAAAGTTTTAATTCCTGGAAAAAAATTTAATTCATTAAAACAAGGCCCAATTTTTGGGGTGTCACAATACTACCCCCCTTAAGAAAAATCTCGTCCTCGAGATTTGTTAAAAGCTGTGTTAAGAAAGACTATACGCAATAAAAATGTGGCTACAGTGAGAGGGCAATAAGTGGTGAAAAACCACAATGTGAAAACTGGTGCTGCATGGAAGAGTCTACGGTTCGGGACAAAAATCGTGAGATTTCTATGCTGGATATAAATTTAGAATAACTCCTAAATTTAAATATACGCTGGTCGTACTCGAGAGCACAGTGCTCTCTCTGGCCGACAGGTGGACCCGGGGTCCACTGTCAGTCTCCTCTTCTCCCTCTGGTTCTCTCTTCCTCCTCTCTCCCGCGCGCTTTCTCGCGCTTTCTCCATTACTGCTTACAGAAGCTCGGGTGAGGCTCTAATGGCGGAGGTGATGCCGGACTGGTTTGTGATCCTGATATGCGGAGGGCTGGCGACACTGCTGGGGCTCTCTGTGCTCCTGTGCGCGATGATCCTCGACGAGTGTCGCGACGCTGCGGCGCGGGTGTTGGCTCTCCGCGGTGGTGGTGATCATGAGGAGTAGATGGAGTGTGCCGGGTGCTATCTGTTGTTAGGGGGGTGATTAGCTGGATGTAACACCGTTGCAAGGTTTTGCAAACAGTGTATGTGTCCGAATGATTATGGTTGTGAGTCTGCTGCGTGGTGCTGTGTGAAATTAAATAATCCACGTCGTGAGAAGGGGCAGGTGTAGCAACTCAGGGAAAAGAAATCTCACTCCAGGATTTTGCGAGGTGAAAATAGTTAATTTAAAGGAGCATAAACCACAACAAAAACTACACCCATTAGTAGAAGCCAAAATAATTGACTCGTCGTACAAACTCAGGGTATCACGCATAAGTCACACACATAAATAAATGTTGCAATAATGAACACCGCAGCGATGTTCTAAAATGGAAACGGCAACTGGACAGGGTCCTGATAAAATGTCTTTGGTACTGGGATACACTCCTCTTCTATCGGAGGCAGTGGATTGACCAGTCGATGTATGCGTCTCTCCGGGTCGGGTCTCAGTGATCTGCCGATGGCAATCTGAGGACTTAAATCTAGGCTCTGGAGATAATCCATCACTCGCTGGTTCAAATGCTCTTGAGCAATGATGTACTGGACAAGGTTGGCCAGGACTGGGTCTCTCTCAATGCGTCCACCGGAAAAATATGTCACTCCTCCGGGTGCTGCACGGCTCGAGAAGTAATAATATCCTCGTTCGCGGGCATAGGGTACTGCGGATCGAAGGCGAGCAATCGCTTCTTTCGCAGCAGCCTCTATGGCCAAGTGTGGGGTTGGCATAGATTTCCCCACGAAGGAAACTTCTGTTGGATCTTGGTTGGGGTCTACAGGAGGAATGTGTACTGCTGCCCAATATTCCGAGGTGGATGGGGTGATCCTTGATTTGAACAGCTTGTACTGAGGTGGCTGGGTAGAACCCATGGTACTGCGGGTAAAATCCCACAATATTTTGACAAATCTACCTGGGGTTGCATCTGGGGTTCTCAGATGAATGCTGGGGCTCAGCATGACAGGAAAAAGTTGTGAGTGTGGTGCACAAAGTGAGGGTTGCTGGGTAAGGTCACAAGGTGGCCTTTATATAGCAATGGAGCCGGATTCGTTTTACCGTGATGAAAGGTAATAAATTTGCCAGCTTAGCTCCAAAGGTCAGGTCAATGTCAGAGATACACATATCTCATAAAGAGACGTGTTACTTTGGTTGTCGTCGGGTTGGTTTTGGTAGTTGTGCCTGGAAAAATATGCAACTATGCGCTGACCAAAAATGCAAGGCCACTATTAAAACAGAGGCACAACGACAGGCTGCGTTAATATACACGGTCGCACGATTACAAAGTGAGGATACACTGAGACTCGGTGCTACTCATACGGCTTAGTCTACCTCATTAATGTCTAAACGGGCGCGCCTGGTGGATGTCGAGGCTTCTCCACGTGTCTCGTCGTCGGAATTAGCTGGAGTGGGTTGAGGGGCTGCAGGCTCGGGGTAGCGATGATGACCATCGCGGGGATTGTTGGCCACAACCCCGTTGGAGTGTGCTCCCAATATGTGACGAAGCACCTCTGGGGTTATCGCAGCACCTTGGCCGATGGCTGGGGCAGGCCTCAGGGACTCGATCGGGTGTCCAAACAGCACGACTGGGTTGTCGGCGTTGGGCTCGTTCTCTTCTCTCGCCGGGGCTGGACGAACCAGCTCTCCACGAGCTGCGATCAGATCAATAGTGATCTGGTCGAACAGTGCCTCTAGTGCACTTACATAGCGCACTAGGTGCAACAATGCGGGGTCCGTCTCGTGATCTCCGTTGGCAACTTGGGGTGGTCTACCATACCCTTCACGTCTGGGGTAGTAGTGGAACGAGCGACAGTTTACTCTGGGCGACAAGTGCCTGAGATGAACTATAGCCTCTCGAGCCGCTAGTTGTATGGCTTGTGGCTCAAAGGAAGTTGTTCTTCCGGTGAACCTGTAGGGGCGCTCGGGTGCTAGACCCCTACCGTAAATGTGCACAATGGCCCAGAATTGACGGTCTTCACCGCTCATGGGTCCTTGATACACAACATATTTTGGTGGCTCCTCTAACGCATAGGCACGACGGCCGAGGTTTGCGAGGATGGTCACAAAACCTCCAACGTTGGTTGATGTGGTCTCGTTGTGCACGACAGGGCCAGGCATTGTGGCTCGGTTTGGGGTAGAGGCTGTGATGTGCTGTGTTGGGACTAGTGTGCCCCTCTTTATAGGAAAAAGGGGACGGAGTCTTCCTTCGCACGCTTGCGAGAAAGGACTATTTAGGGGTCGGTCACTGGCGCATGAGTGACAGGTTAGGTTGATAGGTTGGGCACCGACTGCCAAAAAGGTGTTGGGTCACTGTTTGGCTATCTTGCACGAGAAGCTTGGCTAGGGTTTGGTTATGGTTTGGTGGGTTGGTTTGCCTAAGTTTTTCGACCTGGCTAAGATAGGATTAGCCAATGGTCAGCCTGGCTCTGATACCAAGTCTGTCACGACCGGTTTTCCGGGTAATAAATTTCAAGAAAAGACCGTCGTGCTCATCAGCCCCAGGATTACTGTTAGTTGATGAGGCTCCAACTTGATACAGAAATTCCAAGTAGAAAAACAAAATATGTAGTACAAGACCATTCTGGCCTGTGAGTACAACAAATGGTTTCTAGTGGTTGATGGTGGAAGCAGTTTGTGAAACATCAGTGTCTATGGGACTCCATTTCCCACGGGAACAGCTGACCAGGTTAACTCCTATCTTTGCGAGGCTGCTATCTCCATTACTTAGGTGCCGGGGCTGTCATCGCGTCGCTCCTCTTCGTGCAAGAAAATCTGGCCAAGACAATAGCCAGGGACAAGCCAGTGAGTACTTTGAATGTACTCGCAAACATTATGAACACAGGTATAATATAACAATGATGTGCTGACAATATTTTATGCTCATGACGTCAGTCACAAAAGATAAATGAAACTCTGATGCGTGCAAGCAAGTTATTTATAAAAATGCAATAACATGGTAGTATTAAAATTTATGAAACAAATAACAAGCAATGCCACAGTCGGGCGTCTTAGCGACACCACATAAAGGGCTTTAAAAGAAATGCCACAGTCGGGCGTCTAAGCGACACCACATAAAGGGCTTTAAAAGAAATGCCACAGTCGGGCGTCTGAGCGACACCACATAAAGGGCTTTAAAAGAAATGCCACAGTCGGGCGTCTAAGCGACACCACATAAAGGGCTTTAAAAGAAATGCCACAGTCGGGCGTCTGAGCGACACCACATAAAGGGCTTTAAAAGAAATGCCACAATCGGGCGTCTGAGCGACACCACATAAAGGGCTTTAAAAGAAATGCCACAGTCGGGCGTCTGAGCGACACCACATAAAGGGCTTTAAAAGAAATGCCACAGTCGGGCGTCTGAGCGACACCACATAAAGGGCTTTAAAAGAAACAATCATAGTGAATATCCCGGAGGTAGAACCATCCCAGAGATACTCGATAATAACAATAATATCACGGGTTAGTCAACAATAATAATAATCATAGTTCTCACAAATCACAAGCAGTATTTCTGGTTAACAGCTTCACCTCCGAAGACCGACACTAAGACCGACACCTGACCCATCCCAGACTGTAATCCTTAACCATGGACACGGCTATTCGAATAGGTTTATTCTCTG
>NC_041387.1:223117751-223130030 GCF_002162155.2 Triticum dicoccoides | reverse complement strand
CACCACATAAAGGGCTTTAAAAGAAATGCCACAGTCGGGCGTCTGAGCGACACCACATAAAGGGCTTTAAAAGAAATGCCACAGTCGGGCGTCTGAGCGACACCACATAAAGGGCTTTAAAAGAAATGCCACAGTCGGGCGTCTGAGCGACACCACATAAAGGGCTTTAAAAGAAATGCCACAGTCGGGCGTCTGAGCGACACCACATAAAGGGCTTTAAAATAAACAATCATAGTGAATATCCCGGAGGTAGAACCATCCCAGAGATACTCGATAATAACAATAATATCACGGGTTAGTCAACAATAATAATAATCATAGTTATCACAAGTCACAAGTAGTAATTCCATTCCTGGTTAACAGTTTCACCTCCGAAGACCGACACTAAGACCGACACTTGACCCATCCCAGACTGTAATCCTTAACCATGGACACGGCTATTCGAATAGGTTTAATCTCTGCAGAGGGTGTACTCTTTACCCACGAGTAACGGATTTCTTTAGTCCATCAGGACTAATTCCGTCTACGGTCTTTTTGTTGAAAACACACCTAACTTGCACACACCAGCTTAACTCACACGTGTCTGGAATCACCCACGACACCTGTTAAGCAAACTCTAAGTGGGGAGGCTACAACCTCGCGTAGCATGGGATCAAATTTATATCGCGCGCTCTAAGGGGTGGCCTCCCCTCTCGGTCCCAACCGGAAACACCCATGCCCCCGGACCAGGTGGCCTGCCTACTAGCTACAACCGGTATCCTCCACCATGGCCTCTCTGTACGGTGTGTGCTAGAAAGAGGTTGACAACTTACTGAACCGTACTCTACTTGCTGTAGAGACGAGTGGTAGTACGAAACAAGTATGGGGGTTACTGGCACAAGACTCGATGTACGGTCGACTCAGGAGGTTTAAGTATTCCCTGCATGATTAGTATAACGAACATATTTCATCCAACAGAGTCACCGCTCATATCACCTTGCCATGCCATACCAGACATAACCATCCCGACGGAGACCGGCGACAAACTCATGCCTACCCAAGGCAGAGGTTTTCCCAGGTTCCTGCCGGTATGCATGCAAGGCACATGAGGGTGATTATCATCACAAGTGTGTCCATTTCCAACAGCATGGAAATCAATAACATGCACCCATGCATATGATCATATCACATGAAATAACAAGTTTCTCCAAAGTGAGGTGATGTTATGAACGTGTCATCGAACTCACAAAAATATTATGCCGGGGTTCAGAATGCTTGCCTTCAATGTGTGGAAAGGCAGGGTGCACTCCAAAACTTGAAACATTTCTCCTCTCTTCAAAAATCCTATTTTAGCAATATAAAAGAATTAACACACAAAATAAAAACAGCACCAAAAGTTGTTCTGAAATTTTTTCAAATAAATCTTAAAATAAACTAGGTGAAATTTGAGAGAGGTAGGAAAAAGAATCATTTCATTTGGAGTTGTATTTAAAAAGTTATAGCCAGTCAAAGTTCTGGTCAAAATCTGTTATTTAAATAAAACATAAAAGAAAACGTTTCGGAGGGGAATACGCTTTCGGAGCGGGGAAAACGTACTGCAGGGATTACGCCTTCACTTAATCCCACGTGGACAGGCACGGGGTCGCTGACAGTGGGTCCAGAGAGTCCCACTAGTCAGGTTTGACTAGTCTCTCTTTTCCCCTCCTTCCCCTGTCCCGAGCGGAGGCGGAGCTCAGGCGATCGACGCCGGCGACTGGCAGCTGTTCGCGGGGCCCCGAGGGCGGGGATGGATGCGCCACTCTAGTGCAGTCCTCCCGGTGGTTGGCAGGCTGGTGGGGACAGAGGGAGCTGCCGGCGACGAGCTTCGCGGCGGAGGAGGCTTCGGGGGCGGAGTGTAAATTCTCCCGCAGTGAGCCCCGATCGAAATCGAGTAGAGGGAAAGGTTCACGGGAGGATGAGGAAGCTCTTGGTGGAGAGAACGGAGAGGGGGAGGCCCTGGTGGTGCCGAATTGGCCAGGGCAGTGGTGGCGGCCGCAGTTGCCGGAGGTGGGGAAGAAGACCTCCCCGGGTCGATTGGCTGCCATAGGAGAACTAGGGGAGCATTCTAAGGTTGCCTGTGTGCTCGGGGAAGCTCGGGGGCCTCCTTTTATAGCTCGTTGAGGTCGGTTCCGCGGCGGCCGGATAAGCTCTTCGGCGAACCGTCTTTCTGTAGCTTGCAGGGCAACGTGGCGTGGCTGGGGATGACGGCAGGAGCTAGCGGACGAGTTGGCACTGCTCCAAGGGCGAGCTGGCGAGCGGAGGTGGCTTTGGCGGCACCGACCGTGGCAGAGGCGCGCTGCGGACGCCGGTGTGCCGCCAAAAATGCCCTGGCGGCGGTGCTGTAGCGTGCCAGGGTGGCTTGGCGTGATGCTGCGAGGCGGGGAGTGCGTGGCGAGGTGCTGCCGTGTGGGCCAAAGCTAGGGGGGCCAGCGTGTCGGCTCGGGCGCGGCATCGTGGAATACGCACGCTCTGGGCGCGTCCAGTGCACGCACAGGAGATGTTCGACACAATGCCGCGGCATGCTACAGGTCGCAGGTGAGGTTGGGGTTTACCAGATCGAGGTTAGGAGCAACTGGGAGTCTAGTGGACATGCTAGTTTGATCAGAGGTGCAAGCTCACAGTGAAATGCCAAAACTCATGTCAAAACTGGTCATGCCTACAGGGTGCTCGATAGAATGCCACATGCACCTAGGCATCTCCTGGGGTAGCCAAAACTTCCAGGTTGGGGTCTCTTCAGATGTACAAGAGGGTGGTGGGGTTAGTTGGTCAAATGCAGCAACTTGTTAGTGTAAGTTTTGCAAAACTACATTTCTGGACAGGAAATAAATAGCATTATTTCATGAACCAAAAATGATCCAAAAGGTGCATGCTCCTGGACTTAAGGGTTTAACATGGAGGACTACAAGTAGGAGAAATAATCAAGGGTTAAAGAGCAAGCAAAAATATGGTTGCTGTACAAACCATCAAGTTGGTCCAGAATGAAAATGAGGTTGATTCACTCAAATTTTTCAAAGAACAGCACGAGGTTTTTGCATTATGTGGAATCTTAGACCATTACCATCATCCCATAATTTTGGTGGAGGCTAGAAAGAATTATTTAAAGGAGTTGTAGTGCAAAATTGCCCACTGGACCAGAGAACAAAATTTGCTGTAGAGCTCAAAATATTACATAAAATAAAGATGTTTTTGTACAAAAGTGATTTAAAAACATCACATGACATCTCCAAATTTTGGTTGGAATTTTAAGTGAATCTATCAAATGGTTGTAGTTCAAATATGGCCATTTAACCTTGAAAAACCATTTTCAAGAAAGTAAAGATCAAGCAATTAAATTAGTTAATTAGTTATACTGATAAAAGGAAAGTTTTTCTTGAGAGGTTAAACAAGTCCAATAACATATTTGAAAAGTTTTCTCTTTGGGAAAAACTCATCATCACAGGGAAGGAAATGATTTTAAAAAAATCAATAAGGAGGTCAGATATCCAAAGTTTTAATTCTTGGAAATTTTTTTAATTCATTAAAACAAGGCCAAATTTTTGGGGTGTCACAGTTTTTTGATGACCGCCTGTTCGGCTGCCGCGCCGACGATGACCTCTCGAGTCATCGAAAGCAATCTCCACATCAGCTCGGAACTTGCCGAGCAGTTAGATCCGATGGAGCTCTCTTCCCTAAACGAGCTCTTGGATTGCATCGCCGCCCTGGGAGTCGCTACAGATTACGGCCAGGTTGGGCTTAAACCCGATCAGAGAGAGATTGACCCTCCCCAGGCCACCCAGCACGTTGAAGTGGTGGAAGAACAATGCGGCGAATCTTCGCCCATCTTAAGGACCAGATGTGTCCGGATTCCTGATCCCTCCAAGCCGGACATCCGCGGAGGGGAGGACGTCGCCCAGGCTCTGAACCTAAAGTTAGGCAGCGGCTTGATTCATTGAATGACGTCCAAGAAAACAAGCTTCTGAGTTCGGAAATTTCTTGGCCCCTGAGTCTTAGATCGAGCGAGGTTCCGGATTTAAATCCACCCGCCCACCCAAATACAAGGGATATATCCCAAATTCGGCAAGAGCCCGGGGAAACACTACACCATTACTGGGCCTGATTCCTCCTGGTTAGGAACAGGATAAAGGACTGCCGCGAGAGGTATGCAATTTCATTCTTCTGTAACAACTGCACGGACATCGGAATCCTCAACGCCATAAGTTGCCACGAAATTACACGCTTCGCCTACTTGACATCCGTAGTACGAAAGTACTGTGCGACAAAAAGCGTTCAAAAAACCGAAACAAAATTCTGGGACAATCCGACCCTGAATACAATCCCAGTCCGAAACAAAAGGGCGCATTATCGCCAGGCACCTGAGCCAAACAGCAAAAAACAAAAACCCTCTATAGGGTATGGAACCGTACTGGAGGGATGGCTCAATGGACCCTGTAAAATCCATAGTACAGAGGAAGTCACACCAACTCACAGCCTTAGAGCATGCTGGATACTCCGGCAGGTGGCCAGAAGTGGCGAGCAGCTTCTAACTCCAGAATCCGCAGAGCACCACCCTAGAAACGACAGTACGGTGTCAACAGTCGTCGAGACTTTCACATCAAACAATGCGAGGAAACAAACGCTCTGCAGCCTTACCAAAGTCTACCAAGTAGCGATAATAAACCCATGGAGTGACATGGCTATTACCTTTAATGCCAATGACGAACCTAAATTCTGGACAGCCCGAGCACTAGCCGCGCTGGTCCTCAGTCCGATAGTGGACGGCTTCCGGCTTACAAAGGTACTCATGGACGGTGGCAGCGGATTAAACCTCATCTATGAGGAAACCCTGCGAAAAATGGAAATAGACTGGGGCCGCATTGAGCGAAGCAACACAACCTTTAGAGGAATAATCCCCAGCCGGGAAGCGTGCTGTTCAGGGAAAATCACACTGGATGTGGTGTTCGGCACGCCGGATAATTATATATCCGAGGAGGTCACATTTCAAGTAGCCCCGTTCAGCAGCGGATACCACGCCCTGTTAGGGCGACAAGCATTCACAATTTTTCAAGCTATACCCCATCATGGGTACATGAAGCTCAAAATGCCCGGACACAACAGAATCATCACTCTTGCTAGTGATCCGGACACAGCGCTCCGCGCCGAAAACAAGACAGCCGCACTGGCCCTCGAGGCATTATCCGAAGCCCTGTCGGCCGAGCAACTAACTGTGTTGCGCTCCACGGTGGACAGGGATGACGTGATACTCGACAAAAGTTCAAAGTCCACCTCCTTCAAGCCGGCAGATGAAATAGTCAAGTTCCAAGTCCATCCAATGGACACTACAAAAACGGCCTCCATCGGGGCACAGCTAAACCCTGATAGAGACGCCGCACTCAGAGAATTCCTACAAGAAAATTGGGATATTTTTGCCTGGCACCCTTCAGACATACCAGGAATCCCACGCAGGCTGGCTGAGCATAGCCTGAACATCCTAAAAGGATTCAAGCCCGTCAAGCAGACTCTTCGGTGTTTCTCCGAACCTAAGAGACAAGCCATGGGAGAGGAGCTAGCCAAACTACTGGAAGTCGGATTCATCAGAGATATAAAACATCCGGACTGGCTAGCAAACCTGGTGATGGTACCAAAGAAGGATAAATCCTGGCGCCTATGCATCGATTTCAAAGACCTAAATAAGGCCTTCCCAAAGGATCCCTTCCCCCTCCCCCGCATTGATCAAATCATCGACGCCACTGCAGGACACGATTCATTGTGTTTCCTCGATGCATACTCTGGCTACCACCAAATCAAGATGGCAGAGTCAGACCAAGCCGTAACGGCATTCATCACCCCATACGGCCCATTCTGCTTCAACACACTGCCCTTCGGGCTCAAAAACACCGGTGCAACATATCGGCGCATGATTCAGACATGTCTGGCCAACCAGATCGGCAAAACGGTTGAAGCGTACGTGGATGACATGGTCGTCAAAACCAAACACGTCGAAACTCTAATAGATGACTTGAGGATCACATTCGATAACCTCCGAACAAATGACATTAGGCTTAACCCGGAAAAATGCGTTTTTGGCGTATCAGCCGGAAAGCTCTTGGGCTTCATTGTATCCGATAGAGGAATTGAAGCAAACCCAGCCAAGATCCGAGCCCTATCACAATTGGATATTCCAAAAGATCTCAAGCAAATACAAAAATTGACTGGATGCGTGGCGGCTCTAAGCCGCTTCATCTCCCGCTTGGGGGAAAAGGCATTACCCCTTTACCGCCTCCTCCGGCGCACCGAACACTTTGAGTGGACGGATGCTGCCATGGCCGGACTCGAAGAAATAAAAGCCATACTGGCAACAAACCCTGTCCTGGCCGCGCCGAACATCGGTGAACCAATGTTGTTATACATAGAGGCAACTCACCAAGTTGTAGGCGCAGTCCTCGTCATCGAACGAGAAACGGAAGGACAGAAATTCCTTGTCCAAAAACCAGTGTACTACGTGTCCACTGTTGTCACTCCATGCAAGTCCCGGTACCCGCATTACCAAAAAATAGCATACACAGTGTTCATGGCATCCCGGAAGCTATGACACTACTTTCAAGAGTGTTCGATAACAATAGCCTCCGAAGTACCTATTAACGATATCATAAACAACCACGACGCAACAGGCTAGATTGCCAAATGGGCCATTGAGATCCTCCCTTTCGACATAACATATAAGCCACGACGAGCCATCCAGTCGCAAGCCTTGGCTGACTTTGTCGCTGAATGGACTGAAGCCGAACTCCCTAAAGAGTACGACACATATTCCAACTGGACCATGCACTTTGACGGCTCCAAAATGCTGGCAGGCCTGGGGGCCGGCGTCGTCCTGATGTCCACAATAGGAGATACAGTCCAATATGTACTCCAGATAATGTATACGGACTCCAACAACGCAGCCGAATACGAGGCCCTTCTACACGGCCTCCGGATGGCAGTCTCCATGGGCATTCAACGCCTAGAGGTGCGCGGGGATTTGAACTTCATGATATCCCAAATAAACAGAGACTTTGACGCCAAAGATCCGAAAATGGCAGCTTAGCGCAACACCGTCCTAAATATGTCAGCTCGGTTCGAAGGGCTGGAATTCCACCATATAGCCCGGGAGAATAATCAGGCAGCAGACGTCCTGGTACGCATCAGCGCAAAGTGCGATGCAGTCCCCCCCAACATTTTCCTGGAAAGGCTATTCAAGCCATCCGTACAGTGGGAAGGGGAATCCAGAATTAACAATCCGGACTAGGCCGCATCACCTGACCCCGAACACCCTGACACAACGGAAGACTTCATCAATGAAGTCACACCCTCAGCCCACGCAATAATGGCAGTAATTGCCCCGTGGACAGAACCATTCTTAGCCTACTTAACTAGGTAGGAACTCCCCGAAGACCAAAATGAGGCACGCTGCATAGTGCGGTGATCTAAAGCCTATAAAGTCCATGAAGGAGAGCTTTATAAGAAAAGCACCACCGGAGTCCTTCAAAGGTGTATCTCCGAAGAGGAAGGGCGGAACCTTCTGGCGGAAATTCACGCCGGACTCGGCGGTCACCACATCGCAGCCCGAGCCCTTGTGAGCAAGGCCTTCTGTACCGGATTTTATTGGCCGACGGCCCGGGCAGACGCTCAGGACTTAGTCCAGCGATGCGTCGGTTGCCAATTATTCGCTAATCAAAGCCACATGCCGCCTACTGCCCTACAAACCATACCCATCACCTGGCCTTTTGCGTTCTGGGGGCTTGACATGGTTGGACCCCTTAAGGGAGGAACCCACAAGCAAAAATATCTACTTGTCATGGTGGATAAATTCACCAAATGGATAGAGGCCAAGCATGTTAAGACGGTCGACTCCGGACTGGTGATAGACTTCATATCCGGGGTTGTGCACCGTTACAGCGTCCCCCACAGCATCATTACTGAGAATGGCACAAACTTTACGGCCGATGAAGTTAAACTCTGGTGCAAAAACATGGGCATTAAGCTCGATTACGCTTCAGTCTGTCACCCACAAACTAACGGTCAAGTCGAGCGAGCCGACGGTCTAATCATGAGCGGTATCAAACCCAGATTAGTGCCATCCCTCACGGAATCTAACACGCACTGGGTAGAGGAGCTTGACTCCGTACTCTAGGGGCTGCGGACCATGCCGAATCGCACTACTGGATTCACACCATTTTTTATGGTATACGGCACAGAGGCAGTCCTGCCCTGCGACATAATTCATGACTCACCTCGCGTGCGCATGTACGAAGAAAGAGAAGTCGAGCTCGATCGGCAGGACAGCTTGGACGCATTGGAAGAGGAGCACGACGTGGCGAAGGCCCGTTCCGCATTCTATCAACAGCAGGCTCGAAGATATCAAAGCAGAGAGGTACGGGCCAAAACTTACAATGTTGGCGAACTAGTTCTACGCCTGCCGGACAAGAAAAAGGACAAACTCAAACCCAAATGGGAGGGTCCCTTCATAATCGACCCAGTCCTGACTGGTGGAGCGTACCGTCTGCAAAATGCATCGGACAACCGACTCGAGCCGAACCCATGGAATGCAGCACGCCTGCGAAGATTCTACGCCTAGCGCCAGACTCTGTGTTCGTCTCCTTCCTCTCTCACCTTCCTTTTTTTAAATTTAGCTGCCTGTTTTTTTTCTCCTACTTCCTCCCTTCTTTCTCCCAAGCCTCTAGGGGCTTGCTTGCGTGATTGTTCGCACATAATTGACGCGCTACCCGCGCTCATTATACCTGGGGGCTTCTTTATCAGAAGCTTATATACATGGGCCTCATCCCCAAAACATGTGTGACACTTCCGCATTAACCTTTTATGCACCATTATATGCATCGATATGACTTAAGTTTTGTCCAAGCTGGGTTGCCTGGCTCCTGTGCTTACGCCTACGTTCCCGTTTGTTCGGCTAGGTGGTAAAGGGAGCACCTCTGTGATTGTTACCGCCGGGTCAGCCGGACGTGTACCTCAGACTGGGTGAAGCCAAAAGCTAGCGTTCTTAATGGAATATTTGGTCGGTGAACTAAAAGATGATTTTTTCTATTTATCTGCCCCCAGATGCTTTTCTGCTTTCTTTTCGCAGTCCGGACATGCACTTTAGGGCATGCCTCCCAGGGAAAGGAACCCCTAATGGAACTATTCTCCCTAGAAGATGTTTCTTACTAACCATGTAATATAACATAACTAGTTGGGCACTTGTCTGCTAAAGCACTTATGACCCCTACGCCTGGTCTCCATGCATGCCCCGGTTCTTACATAACCGAGAGGGTATTCGGACACACTCCAGACTATCAGGTCCAGAGGTTGAAGCGAAAAGGTCCGCAATGACAAACGATCTACAATCCGGCTAGAAGGCATTTTACATGTCATTTTAAATTACATAGTCAATTTGACTCAGTATATTGTTTTTCAATACCATCCAACAGGCTATCTAATTTACAGTCCTGTTGAGAATACTTGGCAGCCAGCTCTACCTGGCCATAAACTAAACTGACAGGGATCTCCTTTCCATCAGGCCCCACAGGGCCGACCTCGGCCATGTGGTTCGGGTCAGCCTTCGTGTACCGAGTCTTCACCATGGCAAGTCCTCCCTGACACCTTGACGGCAGGCCGATATCTTCCACAACCGAAAGCGCTGCCGCACTCCCTCCAGCTTCTCTGCAAGCTCTCCAAGGCCTTCGGGCATGGAGAGGGATGGCCACATAGCCTGGACGACGCCTTGCATCGCCTGCCGAACTCGTTCGTGCAGTTGCAACAGCTCGGGAAGAAGGTCCCCCGCTGAACCGGGCATTTCCCCCGCAGGACGACCTGTCAGCATATCTGCAGACATAGCTCTGTCAATCGACTTCCTCGCCGAACTCTTTTTTCGAAGATTCGTTTAAGCACTTACTAAAAATGCCGCGTCGAAGTAGCCGATTCTCCTTTACGGAATCAGACAGCTAAGCACGAACATCCTTTAGTTCCTCGCCCAGCTGGGTATTGGGATCTTGAAGCTTGTTCTTCTCTTGCCTCACCCTCGTCAGCACGCTCTCGCTGGCCTTTAACTGGCGCAGGAGTTGCTGGTTGTCCGGATTCACTCCGGCCCCATCTACACTGTTATTGTCAGAATCGCACACATGCCGCACTTCACAACAGCATTATCTTTCGAAGCATATATTACCTGAGGGGGTCCCCTTGGCATTCTTTGAAGCATCCAGTGCGGCCTCGAGTTGGGCCTTGCACTCTTCCAGCTCCTACGATAGTTGCGTGTTCTTTTTTGTAAGATCCTGCATAACATATGATCCTTAAATCAGTTATCTTAACGGTTTCATGTCTTGGGGGCTACTGACATATATAACCATCAGATTTACTCACCCGTATGTCTTTCACATACTGCTCTGTGGCTCTGGTTAGACCATTTTGAGCGACACGGAGGTACGCATCTCCTGTATTAAAGGCGTCCAATGCCTCTTGGGAAAAACATGCATCACGAAGAACAGTCCAGCGACACCTGTGGTTCATGGCACTCTCCACCTCTGAATGGGTGGCAGATAGCCCGCCCGCGCCCTCTGTAGGAGGAACGTCCGGTGCACGCCCCGTATTCGCCTCTGCTTCCGGACCCGGCCTTGCAGCTTGGCCGGTGGATATAGTCCGGCAGGCGCTCTTCTTCCTGAGAAGAGCATGAGCGTTAGTATGACTTAAGGGCATAAACCCTAGGCGTTAAAAATGCGCGTCGTACCGTTGCGCCGGAGTCTCGATCCGGTCCGCACTCCTTTTTAGCCCGCTTGGCTTCAATGGCCATTGTTGGCTACCCACCGCGGGCTCGGACCTCCGCCTCAAGGATTTCCCTGAAAAACGAAACACTATTGGTTTATGACAATTAAAATAAAGCATGGATGGATCCTCTTGAAAGTACTGGGACTTCGGTCTCGGTTACCTTTGAGGCTGGGAGTAGTCCGGGATAGTCGGCCGTAATGGCCACTAAGGTGTTGTCCCTACTCAATTGGTGAAACACCCCATCAATTAGCTCCACACATAAGTCTGGGTCCTCTTGGGAGTCCAGGTCGAGGGACCGTTCTGGGTCCTCGAGTTGTGGAGGAGGGCTGCTTAACTCCTTCACAGTCTGGCGTAGCTCCTGCATTAAAATTGCTGGACTAAGTACTCAATTATGGGAATTTTAAAACAGGTAGGCAAGTGAAAATGTTCTCTCACCCAGCTTGGAAGACTGTACATGCAGAATCCTCCCCGTGGATTGACACGGAGGAATTCCTCTTCTTCTCCCTTCTACAAAGCGGATATGATCTTCGTCAAAGTGGTAGCCGAATCCGGCCCCTTGCGACCGCACCGGGTGGCGTCGTCCTCCCCATTGAAATCCCACATGGGGTGGCCTCTGTACTGAAGCGGCTGCACCCCCCGCATAATGCATGTGGCCATGACCTCGATCATGGTCAGTCCGGAATGAGCCAACAACCTTATCCGACTCATCAGGTAAAGGACGTCCCTGTCAGTTTCCCTCTGAGGGTTCCGTGGGCGCCAGCTTAGGCGTTTCTTCAACGGAGCGTTATTGAACTCATGGAGGCCGATCCGTACAGGGTCCATCAGGGGGACGTCATCCATATAAAACCATTCCGAAGGCCAGTCCTCAAACGCCTTCTTTGGGGTTCCGGATAGATATCCGGTCCCAGCGATGCGCCATAATTCGGCTCCGCCCACTTGATAAATTGACCCCTCCTGAGAGCGGGGCACAAGGCAGAACAACCTCTTCCAAAGCGCGAAATGGGCCTCGATGCCCAAAAACAGGTCGCGGAGGGCCACGAAGCCCGCAATATGCAGTACAGAGGCTGGCGTGAGGTTGTGTAGCTGGAGGCCGTAAAACTCCAGTAGCCCTCGGAGAAATGGATGAATTGGAAATCCAAGTCCTCTTATTAAATAAGGGACTAGGCATACCCGCTCTCCTTGGGAGGGATTGGGGACGCTCTCCGCCTGCTCTCCGCCACTATAGGTGGCAATCCCGGCTCAAACTGGGATCATATATGCTGGGGGGAGGAGCCCCTTGGATTCAAGCACTACTAGCTTGCTATGCGGGACGGAACACCGCTCCCAATCTCCGGGCCGAGGGCTGGAGAGGCGAGAGGAGGAGCTGCTCCGACCGGCCATGGTGGAATGGATCTCTGTCGAAAGCGCTCTGATGGATAATCGCGAGGGAAGGTGGTGTGAATTGGATCTAAATCCCTGTCTCTTTTATGGGCGACTCATTTATGTGTC
>NC_041387.1:223114142-223117463 GCF_002162155.2 Triticum dicoccoides | reverse complement strand
TGACACGTGGAAGATGGTAATTATTGGGCACAGAAGCTGAGGAGCGCAGCACGCACTAGAAGCCGGACACTATTGGACAGGTACATGGAATTTGGAGAAGAACCCGCCTTGCAATGACGAAGACAAACTTGCGCGCCGGACTTATCGTCATTGAAGCCTGGTTTGGGGGCTACTGAGGGAGTCCTGGGTTAGCGGGTGTCCGGATGGCCGGACTATGACCTTTGGCCGGACTCCCGGACTATGAAGATACAAGATTGAAGACTTCGTCCCGTGTCCGGATAGGACTTTCCTTAGCGTGGAAGGCAAGCTTGGCGATTCGATATGAAGATCTCCTCCCATTGTAACCGACTCTATGTAACCCTAGCCCTCTCCGGTGTCTATATAAACCGGAGAGTTTTAGTCCGTAGGACGAACAACAATCATACCATAGGCTAGCTTCTAGGGTTTAGCCTCTCTGATCTCGTGGTAGATCAACTCTTGTACTACCCATATCATCAATATTAATCAAGAAGGAGTAGGGTTTTACCTCCATCGAGAGGGCCCGAACCTGGGTAAAAACACCGTGTCCCTTGTCTCCTGTTGCCATCCGCCTAGACGCACAGTTCGGGACCCCCTACCCGAGATCCGCCGGTTTTGACATCGACATTGGGCCTTGCTGGAGGAGTTTTATTCAAACCGAACTGTCAAGGGGGTCCCATAAATCACCCAACCGCGTAAGGAACACAAAATCAAGGAACATAACATTGGTATGACGGAAACTAGGGCGGCAAGAGTGGAACAAAACACCAGGCATAAGGCCGAGCCGTCCAACCTTTACCAAGTATATAGATGCATTAATTAAATAAGAGATATTGTGATATCCCAACATAATCATGTCCATCATGGAGCAATCTTTGACTTCACCTGCAACTACAATGCTATAAGAGGGGCTGAGCAAAGCGGTAACATAGCCCATCAATGTTTTGCTAGGAAGGGTGAAAAGGTTAGAGGCTGACATGTCAATTTGGGAGGCTTGAAGAACAAGTGATAGGTAGCGCAGCATAGCGATAGAACGAAGCAACTAGCATAGCAATGATAGTAATGAGATCCAAGGTGACTATCATCTTGCCTGAAATGCCGCTAGGAAGAAGAACTAGTCCATGAAGAAGACGAACAGGCAAAGACGAACCAAGCGTAGACGAGCGAATCCTCACGATCACAACAAAACAGGAACTAACGAGAAGGAGCACAACCGGAAAGAAGCAAACAACAAGGTAAACACACAACACATAGACATGGCATGATGCGCAACCAAGTATGATGCATGACAAGGCTAGATGAGGCTACTCATGGCAAGAGATGATGCAAACAAGAACAACACATCAAAGCAAGTTTAAATGAGGCCGGAAACAACATGTAACAACTCCGATAAGTCCTCATATGCAAATTTCGAAGTTGGTCCAGATCTGAATAAACCTTATGTTCAAGTTGTTAAACAGCAAGTTAAGATGCACCAAGATGATCTACACAAAATTCTAGTCAAGTTACATATAAAGTTCATTTAGTTCGGAGCTACGACCTAGAAGATATGAGCAAAACAAGTTAAACATGACATTGATGCAAAAGGCATCCAAACATCAAGCAAGCACCTCAAAAGAAGGATGCAACATGATAATATGAAACTATATGCAATTCTAAGCAAGTTCCATATAAAGCACACTCAAAACGGAGCAACAGTTCAACACACACATGACACAAGCTTAAAGGACAAGCTGCCCAAAACAGCAACTAGGCATCTAGCAAGCATCAAAACAATATGCTACAGGACCTCAAAATGAAAACAAAATACATGGACATGATGTACATATGAAGCATAACAAAACATTAACACTGAGCTATCTCCAGAAATCACTATAACATGCTCAAAAATACATGGCAAGATTGCAAATAATAACATTTTCACAGACAGCAGAAATCACTGGACATGGCAGAAATAACATCAGGTTGCAATGTTTAAAGCTATAAAACAACATGCTAAAGGAACTTATCATGGGAAAATAAGTCACGGCGTGCTCGTACTGAAGACACAGAACAAAACATCCTTACTGAACTTATTCCAAAGATCAACACAAAAGATGGTAGCATCCATGCAAACATGGCGAATGATATGACAGATTCAGAATAACAGTACATGCCAGGAACAACGATAAGTAGACATGTTGGTGAGCCTGTACAACTCACCAAAGAGCAAAACATAGCATGAAAAGGATACCAACAGTAAGAAGACACAATTAAGAAGCTACGCATTGCAATAGAAAGTTCATAGGGTGCATGGATCACTAGCAAAACACATGGAAAAACTGAACTTAATGTTAAAAGGCTGACATCAACATTTTTAGCAATTTGAGAGAAAGATTACAACGATCTACATCAGGCTATAAATGCAACTAGGGGCATGGATGGATAGATCATGACATGTATAACAAAACATCCTTAGTGAACATCTCCAGATTATGCATAGAATGACTAGTAGCAGCAGGTTAACATAGCATCATGATATAACAGATTCAGCTTAACAAAACAGTAACAACAAGTACCCTACTTCACGAACTTGATGCACTCACTACAAGACTCACAAAAATACATGGATTACACCACTGTAAAGATGGCATGATGGATCTGAAAACTCATGTAGACATCAAGCTCATAGTATGCACACACAAAATGCAAAGAAAAAGACAAATCACCAAGTTATGAACAGACAGCAGTTAACATCATATATCACTCTTGCAATGATGATTACGGCATCAAGATGGACTCAAACAAGCATGGAACAATCGAATGAAATGAAGAGCATCTCACAATGAACATTTTTATATATTACACGCACAAAACGGAGTAGCACACGAGAAATTATGGCAGGTTCAAGTTGCACACATGAGATGAAATATTTCGGGGACTTGGCAAAAAAATCAACCTCACCAGAAAAGGTGGACGAGACGACGCGGGATGAGCCGGTGCGGGATGGGGGCGCGTTTGGATGGCCGGGCGGGTGGATCTCATCCCACCCGCCAGATCCGACGACGAGGCGGCCGGCAACGACGGCCAGAAGACGGGGGCGGCACCGAAGGACGTCGGCGAGGCAACGGCGGGGGCGGGGCGGCGAGCTCGGACCCTGGCTGGATCCGCGGGCGGCAGTGGCAGGGCGCGGTCAGGTGAGTGGGCGGCGGAGGCGAGGTGGCCGGTGCCTGGCCGCAAGGTGGCCGGTGCTTGGTGCAGGGCGGCACGCCGGCGGGGCGGCGGCGGAGGCGAGCACCGGCGAGGTCGGCGGGGCTGCGCGCG
>NC_041387.1:223066688-223113935 GCF_002162155.2 Triticum dicoccoides | reverse complement strand
TCTGGGCCTGGCGGGCTTAGGCGGCGGGCGGCGGAGCACCGGGACGCGTGGCAATGCCCGGTTGGACGAGGACGGCGGCGGGCTGACGTGTCGCCACCCGATTGGATGGGGCAACGCGTCCGGCGGACACGTCCGGCGGCGGAGAGGGGAAATTGCTAGGGTTTCATCCAGGAATTTCGGGGGAGGGGGTGTTTATATAGGTAGAGGGAGCTAGGAGAGTCCAAATGGGGTGCGGTTTTCTCCCACATGATCACGATTGAACGACCGAGAGCATGGAGGGGGTTTGGATGGGCTCATGGGCTGTGGTGAAGAGGGGCTGGGCTGCAAAGAGAGAGGGGTTTCGGGCTACGCGGTTAACCATTGGGGCATCAAACGACCTCCAAATGGAACGAAATTTGGCGGGCGTCTACCGGTGATGTACCAAGGCCACTCGGCAAACCTCGACCCATTCCGAGAATGTTTTTATCCCGCTCACGAAACAAGGTTTGAGAGGGGCGACGGGTGCGTGCGAGTGTGGTCGGGCTCAGAACGGACAACGGAGAGAACCGGGAGGACCCGAACGGATGCATGTTTTAAAAAACATGCACATGAAATGCAGATGATGACCTGGCAAAATGCAACACGCAAGAAAATGACATGGCAACGGCGGCGAATAACTAGAAGACACCTTGCGCATCGGATCTGGGGCGTTACACTTGACGACTGGTTCTGATCCCCCACCCTAGATCAGCTCGAGGAGCTCACTTTTGAAGATGGGCATATGCGCTCGCTGCAAACGTCTGCGCTCCTCCACGTGCCCACTCTGCACATCACCAAGTTCAAGAACTGCCATCCCCCCTTACTGACGCGCTCGCTCTTACTCTACCATGACTGAAGCACCTCGAGCTCGTCGTCGTCTTCCTCTCAAACGGTGACATGGAGCGCCTGCTCTGTGGCTGTACTGCACTCGAGTACCTTCATCTTCAGGCGATCAATGGGTTGGGTACATTCCACATAACCTCCATGACTCTTCGGACTATTTATCTGTGTTGCTGGTTCGGCAGGAAGACATCACAAGACGTGTACCACGGTAAGGTCATTGAGGACACATCCACACTTGAGAGATTACTTGTACTTTATCAAGTAGGTCCAACAAGAATCAATGTAATTTCTGTATTGAAATTGACATTGGTGGGCTACTCGTCTAACAAATACTCCGAACTGGTTATTGGATCCACACCCGTTTAGGTACAACAACCGTCTTCCATCTCTCCTTCTACAAATTAACATTATTTCTAATTTTGAAGATGTTTGTTCGTCTGTCATTCAGAAAATGATTCTGACAAGTTTGACCCGGAAACTGCGCACAGTTAAGGTCTTGGCACTAAAATCTATCGGCCCCAACCTGGAGCAAGTTGTCAGTTTCCTGAGATGCTTTCTGTGCGTGGAGAATCTATATATCGAGGTGATGTTCCTTTCCTGTTAAATGTTAACCATAAGGGAGTTCAATTTGTTACACCTTTTTCCAATTTTACAATGACAATGTACTACATTTCCTGAAGGATTCTTTTGGAGGATTTCAGTACATACATGTCCCCCTCATATTGGTTGTTTGATCCATATGGTTACAATCCACATGCATTTCTCCTTTGGATTCATCTGTACTAGTTTTCTTAGGGAACTTTTCATCCACTCCACCATATTGTGAAGATCGAAGATGGCATTTTATGGCCCATTTTAATCATGTTAGATCGAAGATGGCATGTTAGTGCCTTTTACAGATCCTACAAAACAAATAGGCCTGTGGTAGTGTTCAAAACTGCATGTAGGCACTAACATGTTTTTTTCTTTTGCAAATAAGATTAGGCCCAGTGGTGGATAATGTGATACAATATAACAATCATGTCGAATGCCTAGATCTGTATCTCTCAAAAATTACTTTGAACTCCTACCGAGGGACCTTACCGGAGATTATCTTTGGCAGGTTCTTTGTTGTCAGGGTGTTGAAGTTAATGAGGTTTGCCCGACATTTATTTCAAAAAAATGAATGATTTGTTGATCAGCGCCGGCGCCTGCAGCAGAATGGAATAGGCTCAAAAAATGCTGAATTTTATTTTGGAACTTCAGATGACAGAGTAATCGGAAGTCATCGTGTCAACCCCGTACATGACTTCTGAGTGGATGGCCCCTTTGCAAAAAATTTGAGGTTTCGAAACCAAATTTAGAAGTGGTAATATTAGTTTGAACCTCTGTGATATCCATGTTCAGCGGATCAACGCGAGTGTTTGCAGCTGATGAGCTGAATTTCATTTCTAATATCAGTATGAGCCTTGTATCTTCGAATTTGGGCCATATAACTCTAGAATTTGAACCTTGTAATATTTCGAGCTTTTGTGGTACAATCGTTGAAATGGAATCATATGAGACTCGTATGTTGGTATAACTATTGACCTTAATATGCAATGGTCTTAGGTTTTACTAACCATTCTCGAATCTATTTACCTTGTCGATCTCACAGCACACGATCTATATAGCTAACTCGACTGCGATCTTCGACATTATTGCACACAGTTGGTTTCTTCCACCGTGTGTCCTGTAGAGAGAAGAATTAATTATGGCACTCGAGTGTCCATCATCACCCTTCTGTGTAACTTTGACCTCATCTCCCACGGGTAAACATATGAGCAAAGTCATTCCACACACTTCGTTTTTACAAAGCTTTTTGCCAATAAACACCCATTATTTTTTCCTCTTCTAGCCGACGCGTGGCCAAACTAGCCGGGCAGGAAGCTTGCATGGTAAAATGCGCGGTAGTGTGGGAATAGGCTCACCGATGATACATTTGGCACCTCTTCAAGCACACGCGTGGTCTAACGAAATGCGTGCGGTGAGGTGTTGTCAAGCGTGCACTGGAATCCTCCGCTATGAATGCCATTTAACCCTTGTGTCTCTTAAACCTTTCGATTGCGCCCCACCATCGCAAGGATCACACCCACCATGACAAATTCTTAGAGGGTATCCTGCGCGGCTCCAATGGTGCTCCGAGCGGCTGCGGATGATGAGCAGCAGTTCACCATGCATGCCGTGGTGGACAACCACCGAAGGTTCACGGAACTCTTAGTGGTGTACACCAACAACCCGGTCTAGGTGGAGCACTCCATCCAAATCATGGAGTTGTTGCTTGCCGAGGAGGAGTACAAGGTGGTTGGGTTCGACTTCGAGTACACCCGCGCTCGTGTCGGGTCTCGTCCCGAGGTCACCGTCGCCCAGATGTGCGTGCACAACCACGTCCTCCTCTACCACTACTGCTTGGCCACAAGGCCTTGCGAGCATTTGGCCAGGTTTGTCAACAACCCCCACTACATGTTCTCTACGGTGGACATCACCAATGATGTCAAGGTGCTCAAGAATTCGGGCATTGCCTGCCAGAATCTTGTCAACATCCAGGGCCAATACAAGATCTAGGGAAGCAAGGAGCATGACAAGGACCCATACTACAGAAACCTGAAGAATTCTTGCAATAAGGACAAGCGTGCCTGGCACTCGGCCTGGCTTTGATTTGCAAATAGCTGGCACCCAACACAATGTTGGACAAGCATACGTGCGTCCGCACAAGCTGTGGGCCAGAAGAACCCTGCTCGGAAGGCCTATACAAACTAGGGCCCGAGCTGCTGCGTGGTGGCCGGCCATGCCGGTATGTATCTCAGCGAGAACCTGTTGCCCCTTCTCTTCGGAGATGCACCTCTGAAGGACCCCCATAGTGCTCTTTCTATAGAGCTCGCCCTCATGGACCTTATACGCTTTAGAGCGCCATACTATACGTCGCGCCTCCATCTGATCATCGGGGACTTTTTGTCGCGGGAGGTAGGCAAGCAAGGGCTCGGTCCATTGGGAAATTATGGACATGATCTCATGGGTTGAAGGTGTTTCTTCGAGTGTGGAACCCCGATGACATATCTTTGGGCTCGATTTATGGGGCGGCGATCTAGGAAAGCCCATTGGTTGAGGTGCCATTGTCCCCGCCCTGCCATACCACAGATGGATTGAAGAGACTTTCTAGAAAGGTGTTTTTAGGGACTGGGTCGCGCTTAGCACCCATGCGGGCAAGGACATCCGCGGCTTGGTTACTGTCTCTAGAGACATGATGGAATTCTAGACCCTTGAATCGGGCTGACATCCACAGTACGACGTTTATGTATTCTCAAATTTTGGGTCTTCGGCATTGAATTTGCCGTCGACTTGGGAGATGGAGAGGTTCAAATCTCCTCGCACCTCTAATCGTCGAACACCCATCGACGTTGCCATCCTAAGACTGTGCAACAGTGCCCCATAGTCGGCTTTGTTATAGGAATCAATGTACATGATCTGTAGAATGTACCAGATATTATTGCCTGTGGGGGATATTAGGATCACCCCAGTCCCCAGTCCAGCTAGCATTTTAGAGTTGTCGCAGTACACAATCCAGTGTGCATATGCATTATATTCCCTAGGGAGTTCGACTTTAGTCTATTTGGATAGAAAATCTACCAACACCTAAGTATTAATCACTCGGCGTAGTTTTGTATACGATCTCGAAGGGACGGAGCTCTATGGCCCATTTGGCAATAAGGCCCATGGTGTCCCTATTATTGATTATATAATTGAGGGGTAACTCGAATATCACTGTCACCGAACACTCCTGAAAGAAATGTCGCAGTTTTTAGGATGCCATAAAGACCTTATATGCTATCTTTTAGTAGTGTGGGTATCGGGATTTGCACGGTGTGGGGACCTCTGACACATAGTAGACTGGTTTTTCAACCTGGAACTTGTGTCCCTCTGATTCTTGTTCTACGACGAGCACAACACTCACCACTTGATTGGTGGCTGATATATACAGCAACACAGTTTCACTGATACCTAGTGCGCCCAGGATAGGGTTGCTTGCCGGGAGTGTTTTAATTTCCTCTAGTGCCACCATTGCTTCATTGGTCCACTCAAAGTTTTTTGTCTTCTTTGAGGAGCATCAAGATAGGCAGTGCCTTTTCGCAAAGGCGGGAGGTGAAAAAGCTTAAAGCCGCCACGAAACCTGCCAGCTTCTGCACGTGTTTGAGTTCCGTTGGTATTGCTAGCTGGGACAAGGCCTTGATTTTAGCCGAATTGGCCTCAATTCCTCTATGGGAGACAATAAATCCGAGCAGTTTGCCGACAGGGACTCTGAAGACGCATTTGTCCGTGTTGAGCCATATATCGTAAGGCCGTAGATTTTCAAAAGTCAAGCAAAGATCATCCACAAGTTGATCGACTTTTTTGGTTTTAATGACCACATCGTCTACATATGCCTCGACTGTTTTGTTGAATTGGTTTTCAAGGCATGTTTGAATCATGCGTTGGTATGTGGCTCCCATGTTCTTTAACCCGAAAGGCATTGTGTTAAAGCAGAATGGCCCGTAGGGGGTGAAGAACGCGGTTGCAGCTTACTTAGATTCCTTCATCTTTATTTTGTGATATCTGGAGTATGCGTCGAGAAAGTATGATGTTTTCTTGAACTACGTCGGTATTTCCCCAAAGAGGAAGGGATGATGCAGCACATCAATGGTAGGTATTTCCCTCAGTAATGAGACCAAGGTTATCTAACCAGTAGGAGAACCAAGTAACGCCACATAAACAGCTACTGCACACAAAGAACAAATACTTGCAACCCGACGTAAGAGAGGGGTTGTCAATCCCTCACACTACTGGAATCAGCTTCTTTGTCGTCTGCCATGGCAGACGGCAAAGGCATGGATCACATACGACAATCTTCTTTGTCATCCGCCAACAGACGGAAAACTGTCCGTCCGAACACGTGCCAGCAAAGGCCTTGTTTGCCATCTGCTTCCTGGAAACAGACGGCAAAGGATTGTGCCATCCGCCGTTGGTGGCCAGCAGACAGCAACGATTGTGGACAGCAATGAGGTAGGGTGAGAGCCGTCAGGGGTTAACGGCGTGCTTTGCCGTCAGCCAGCGGACAACAAAGAGGCTAAGGTCTTTGTCGTCCGCTGGCAGACGGCAAAGTGCTCAAACATGCCACTCCTAGGAATCACAGGTAGCTGCCACGTGGTTCTTTGCCGTCGGCCAGCTGACGGCAAAGAACTCTTTGCCGTCCGCAAGATGACGGCAAAGTACGGGGTGATGGCAAAATAACTTGTGCCATCAGCTATTTCTTTGCCGTCTATTTTGGGGAAACTGACGGCAAAGAAGCTCTTTGCCGTCTATTTTGGGGAAACTGACAGCAAAGAAGTGGCAGACGACAAAGAAGTGAATTCCAGTAGTGTCATGGGTAAAAAGATTGGTAAAATTGTAGTAGATTGGATAAATAGAGCTCGCGGAAACGCCAGATAAAATAAATTACTAAAAATTGCAGCAAGGTATTTTTTGTATTTTTGGATTAATAGATCTGAAAATAAAAGCAAATGAAAATATATCGCAAAGGAAAATATATTAAAGAAGAGACCTAGGGGCCGTAGGTAGCACTAGTGGCTTCTCTCGAGAAAAATAGCAAACGGTGGATAAACAAAATACTCTTATCAATTGATAGAACTTCAAATACTCATGACGATACCCAGGCAGTTATTATTATATAGGCATCATGTCCAAGATTAGTAGACCGACTCCTGCGTGCATCTACTACTATTACTCCACACATCGACCGCTATCCAGCATGCATCTAGTATATTAAGTTCATGGAAAACAGAGTAATGCAATAAGAATGATGACATTATGTAGACAGTATCTACTTATGTAGAAATAGACCCCATCTTTGTTATCCTTAATAGCAATGATACATACGTGTCGTTTGCACTTCTCTCAAGGGATCAAGCACCATAAGATCGAACCCATCACAAAGCACCTCATCACATTGCAATATAAATAGATCAAGTTAGCCAAACAAAACCCAAATATCGGAGAAGAAATACGAGGCTATAGACAACCATGTATATAAGAGATCAAAGAAGATTCAAATATCTTTCATGAATAAAAACATAGATCTAATCATAAACTCAAAGTTCATCAGAACCCGACAAAAACACCACAAAAAGATTTACATCGTATGGATCTTCAAGAGACCATTGTATTGAGAATCAAACGAGAAGAGGAAGCCATCTAGCTACTAACTACAAACCCATAGGTCTACAATGAACTACTCACGCATCATCGAAGAGGCACCAATGAGGATGATGAACCCCTCGATGATGGTGTTTAGATTGGATCTGGTGGTTCTGGAACTTGCAGTGGTTGGAATTGATTTTCGTCGACTCCCCTAGGGTTTCTGGAATGTTGGGGGTATTTATAGAGCAAAGAGGCGGTGCGGGAGGCCGCCGAGGTGGGCATACCCACCTGGGCGCGCATGGGCCCCCAAACTCACCCTGGTGGGTTGTGCCCCTCTTGGGGCACCCCTTCGGTACTTCTTCGGCCCATCTTGTGTCTTCTGGTCCAAAAAATCCACAAAAAGTTTTGCTGTATTTGGACTCTGTTTGGTATTGATTTGCTGTGATGTAAAAAACAAGCAGAAAACAACAACTAACACTTGGCACTATGTCAATAGGTTAGTAACAAAAAATATTATACAATGATTGTAAAACTTCCATGAATGATAATATAATAGCATGGAACAATAAATATTTACAGATACGTTCGAGACGTATCAGCATCCCCAAGCTTAATTCCGATCGTCCTCGAGTAGGTAAATGATAAAAACAATTTTTTTGACGTGGAATGTTGCCTAACATGTTCTTTAGACATTCTTTTCTTTGTAGAATGGACATCTTGACTTTCATATGGTTCAAAGCAATAGTCTAGTTTTGACATGAAAACTTTAATACTCAAGCATATCAACAAGCAACCATGTATTTCAAAATATCAACACTAAAGCAAGTTATACCTAGCCCATTATGCTCAATCATTGATCCATTCATGAAACACACTCGAATACTAGCTATACCCAATGCTCAAGTACAATCATAGTTCCCCTTAGTTGGTGCTTTATAAGAGAAGATGGAGACTCAAGTAAAAAAAGAAAAAATTCACAAAATAAAAGAAAGGCCCTTTGCCGAGAGAACTAGGGATTTGTAGAGGTGCTAGAGCTCAAAGAAAAATTGAGAGATAAAAAGATTTTGGGAGGCATATTTTTCCCACCAATGAAAACGACTTAGAGTTCCCAACACTTTCCATGCTAGATACATCACAGGAGGTTCCCAAACAGAAAATAAAGTTTATTCCTTTTTCCACCATACTTCCACTTTCCATGGCTAACCGTATCCACGGGTGCCCTCCATACCAACACTTTCCAACAAATTTATTAATTGACAGCATAAAGTAAATTCATTTTTCATTTCGGAACTGGGCATCCCTAATACCTTTGCCGTACTCACGTGGATTGACAAGTGAATAAACACTCATCATGAGAATAACACATCTAGCATGGAAAATATCGGCCACCCCTCACCACCTCGCGAGCGGTACAAGCACATAAAAGAGAAATTTATTTTCAAAATTAGAGATGACACATACAAATTTGCTTAGAGTGGCACATAAATACAACATATAGGTAGGTATAGTGGACTCATATGGCAAAACTGGTTTAAAGGATTTTTGGTGCACAAGAAATGATCATACTTAGTGCAAATGAAGGCTAGCAAAAAGATTGAGAAGCGTCCAACCAAGAAACAAAAAATATCATAAGCGAGCAGTAAGCATAACTAACATCGAATAATGCACCACAAGTAGAATGTAATTTTCATTTCATAACCATTGACTTTCGTGCTTGCATGGAGAATCACAAACCTTAACACAAATATTCTTACTAAAGCATAATTACTCATAAACATTATTCACATATCATATGGGCATATCTCAAAACCATTACATAGAACAAACTTTATTTTGTCCAATGATCTTCATGAAAGTTTTTATTATATCCTCCTTGGATATCTATCACTTTGGGACTAGTTTCAGATGTTGCTTTTAATAAGCTCAAACAAATATAAGTGAAGAACATGAGCATAATACTTCTTTCTCTCAAAATAATCTAAGTGAAGCATGAGAGAATTTCTTCAAAAATAACAAAGCACACCGTGCTCAAAAAGATATAAGTGAAGCACTAGAGAAATTCCATGGCTCTAAAAATTTAAGTGAAGCATAGGAGCAAACATAGCATAGTTTTTTTGGCTCTCTCAAAAAGGTGTGTCCAAGAAGGTTTCAAGACTTAAAATAAAAAGCAAAACAAGAAAAAACTCATATCATACAATAAGCTCCAAGCAAAACTCATAATATGTGACGAATAAAAATATAGCTCCAAGTAAAATACCAATGGTCGTTAGAAGCAAGAGGGAATGCCACTCGGGGGCATGCCCAAACTTAGTTGCTTGATAGTTCTCGAATATTATCTGGGGGTGCCTTGGGCATCCCCAAGCTTAGCCTTTTGCTAATCCTTATTCCTTCATCCATCGTAATATCACCCAAAACTTGAAAGCTTCAATCACACAAAACTCAACAAAACCTTCGTGAGAACCGTTAGTATAAGAAAGCAAACCACTACTATAAGTATTGTTTCAAACCCATTCATATTTTATTTTTGCATTATATCTACTGTATTCCAACTTTTCTATGGAAAAAACTCTTCAAAGAAAACGATAGAATCATCAAATAAAGCACAAAACGGAAAGAAAACATAATCTGTAAAAACAGAACAGTCTGTAAAAATCTGGAAATTTCGAATACTTGTGTAACTCCAAAAATTCTAAACAATTCAGAAAACATTGGCAATTTTTGTATTAATCTTATGCAAAAAGAATCAACTCAAAAGCACTCTTCTGTTAAAAATGGGAAATATTTTCGTGAGCGCAATAGTTTCAATTTTTCAGCAAGATCAAATCAACTATCACCCAATCATCCCAAAGGCCTTGTTTGGCACAAACACTAATATAAACCACAAAAACACATCTAATCACAGACATAATTGGGTATTTTATTGAAAACAACAAGAAAATCAAAAAGCAAAAAGGTACGAGATGGGTTTCCTCCCAACAAGCGCTATCATTTCACGCCCCTAGCTAGGCATAATGCGAAGGATCTAAGTGTTGTCATTTTTCTTGTTTTTTCCTTGGGGGTATTTTTGTCAGTGGATCTTACAAATAAAATACAAAACGAATTATCCATGAAACCATAGCACTATCACGTTGCGTATCATCATAACCCCTTTGATTTCCGGCAGCAATCCAAGAATAGTGTTGATTAACATCATTGAAAACTTGGTGGATCATGTCTAACACAGGGATTTTCTTTTTAAGATTCACATCAAGGATTTTGATTATTCCCAAGCAAATATCTCAATGCGTAATCACTATTATAAATAATTTCATCAATCATGGGTTTTTCATGATTCATACCATAAAATCAAAGATTTCCCTAGTTTCCCGTATTATGTAGTCAAATTCATTCATGAGAACAAGAGTGAACAATCTTTGCAAATTAGGATGTGTACGAATAAATTTATTATCAAGTTTCAGAACTAGTGCCGAAATAGCTTCCGCATAAGATTTAGTATTTTGAAGTATAGTAGAGCGAGACTTCAATTTCCAACACAATCGAATAATTCTTGGATATGTTCTTTTCCCATAAAATTCCCTTGCACCAAGACAAAAGTTTTGGCATCCACATTACCTGTACGCTCTGTTTTAAGGGTTAGGCCATCATCTATTTCTATACAAAAATCACTCATGATTGAAAGCAGAAAGATAGATCTGACGAGAAAATGGCAAACGAAAAAGGAGGGCGAATAAAATGGCATTTTTTCTGAATTGGGGGAGACGAACACGAGTGGCAAATGGCAAATAATGTAAATTGCAAGGAGATGAGATTTGTGATTAGGAACATGGTTGATGTTGATGATGTATCCCCAGCAATGGCACCAGAAATTCATTTTGATGTTTGCATAGACTACGTAGCTATTTCCCCAAAGAGGAAGGGATGATGCAACACGAGAACGGTAGGTATTTCCCTCAGTGATGAGACCAAGGTTATCAAACCAGTAGGAGAACCAAGCAACACCACGTAAACAACTCCTCCACGCAAAGAACAAATACTTGCAACCCGACGTAAGAGAGGGGTTGTCAATCCCTCACGGGTAAAAAGATAGGTAAAATTGTAGTAGATTGGATAAATAGATCTCGTGGGAATGCGAGATAAAATAAATAACTAAAAATTGCAGCAATGTATTTTTTAATTTTGGATTAATAGATTTGAAAATAAAAGAAAATGATAATAGATCGCGAAGGCAAATATATTAAAGAAGAGACCCGAGGGTCGTAGGTTTCACTAGTGTCTTCTCTAGAGAAAAATAGCAAACGGAGGATAAACAAATTACGCTTGGGAAATTGATAGAATTTCAAATACTCATGACGATATCGAGGCAATGATCATTATATAGGCATCACGTCCAAGATTAGTAGACCGACTCCTGCCTACATCTACTACTATTACTCCACACGTCGACCGCTATCCAACATGCATCTAGTGTATTAAGTTCATGGAAAAATGGAGTATTGTAATAAGAACGATGACATGACGTAGAGAAGATCTATTTATGTAAAAACAGACCACATCTTTTTATCCTTAATAGCAACGATACATACGTGTCGGTTCCCCTTCTATCACTGGGATCAAGCACAGTAAGATCGGAACCATCGCAAAGCACCTCTTCTCATTGCAAGATAAATAGATCAAGTTAGCCAAACAAAACCCAAATATGGGAGAAGAAATACAAGGATATAAGCAATCATGCATATAAGAGATTAAAGATAACTTTCATGGATAAAAACATAGATGTGATCATAAACTCAAAGTTCATCGGATCCTAACAAACACACCGCAAAAAGAGTTACATCATATGGATCTCCAAGAGACCATTGTATTGAGAATCAAACATGAGAGAGGAAGCCATATAGCTACTAACTACGGACCCGTTGGTCTACAATGAACTACTACTCACGCATCATCGGAGAGGCACCAATGAGGAGGATGAACCTCTATGTGATGGTTTTTAGATTGGATCTGGTGGTTCTGGAACTTGCGGCAGCTGGAATTGATTTTCGTCGACTCCCCTAGGTGCGGTGCGGGAGGCCACCGAGGTGGGCGTGACCCACCTGGGCATGCCTGGGCCCCCAGGAACGCCCTAGTGGGTTGTGCCCCCCTCGGGGCACCCCTCTGGTACTTCTTAGGCCCATCTTTTGTCTTTTGTCCCAGAAAAATCAACAAAAAGTTTCGCTGCGTTTGGACTCCGTTTGGTATTGATTTCCTGTGATGTAAAAAACAAGAAGAAAACAACAACTGGCACTAGGCACTATGTCAATAGGTTAGTAGCAAAAAATGATATAAAATGATTGTAAAATATCCAAGAATGATAATATTACAGCATGGAACAATCAAAAATTATAGACACGTTGGAGATGTATCAAAGCGTAGTGAGTCGTGTCCGGCAGTGGCGTCGATGATCTGATCTAGGCGAGGTAAGGGGAAGGGATCCTTGGGGTAGGCCTTGTTTAGGTCCTTGAAGTCAATGCAGAGCCGCCAGGACATGTCCTTCTTGGGTACCATGACCAGATTTGCTAGGCACTCAGGATGCTCAATTTCATGGATGAATCCATCCTCCAATAGCTTGGCTAATTTTTCGCCCATAGCCTGTCGTTTGGGTTTGGAGAATCGATGCAGTATCTGTTTGACTGTCTTGAAGCCTTTTATGATGTGCAAGCTATTCCTTCCCACCCTCCGCGCGATTCCTGGCATATTTGAAGGTGCCAGGCGAATATGTTCCAGTTTTCACGTAAAAACACGCACAGTGCTTCGTCAACTACAGGGTCCCGCTCTTCTCCGAAGGACGTCGTCAGGTGCACTTGGAATTTTCCTATCTCATCAGCTGCTTTAAATGACCTGGATTTTGTCCTTTTATGAAGGACCACGTTGTCCCTGTTAACTGTAGTGGGGATCATTGTTAATTCTTTGGCTACAAGGCCCTTAGATAGTGCTGCCAGGGCAAGCTATAAGGTCTTATTTTCAGCTCGGAGGGTTGTGTTCGAATCGCTGGCGAGCGAGATTACGCCATTAGGCCCTGGCATCTTGAGCTTCATGTATCCGTAATGCAGTATGGCCTGGAATCTTGCAAAGGCCTCACGTCCCAAGAGGGCGTGGTATCCGCTATGGAAGGGCACAATGTGGAATAACAAGGGTTCAGATCTGTTGTGGAGTACCGAACACTACGTTCAAGGTTATGCATCCAGAACAATGTGTGTCCCTGTCGAGTATAATTCCTCAGAATATGGCATGACAGTGATAGATGCAGGATCTTTTGAGCTGCATTTTGTCGAGCGTGTCCTCATAAATGAGGTTCAGGACGCTTCCCATGTCCATTAGTACTTTAGTTAGTCTGAAGCCATGACTATGGGCTCAAGTTCTATTGCAGCAGGTGCGTGGGTGGGGCGGGACCTTGGCTCATCCTTTTGATCGAAGGTGATGGGTGTGTCCAGCCACGGCTGTGGGGAGGTCACCTGGTAGATTTGGTAGAGCTCTTGAAGAGCCCTTTTCCTTTGATTGTTTGAGGAGCACGTCCCGTAAACTGTCAGGATGTCGTCGTCGTGGGGGGCGTTGTTGATCATCTATCAGGAGGTGTGTGACCGAGGACATTTTCACCACTTTTGGCCACCTGCCTCACCACCGAACAAGCTCAAAGCCCGTGATTCATATTTCTGTTAAGCAGGGCCGAGTGTATAGGGCATGGTTTATCCAGCAATTCGTCCAGGAACTTTCTATGTCTATTTTCCTGTTCGGCAAACTCGTGCTTGGGCGACCATCTCGCATATGCCCGTTTTGCTTGGGTTGTCCTGGGTTGTGGAGGAAGGACTGACTACTTACGCATTTGCTGTAACCTCCAGGTGCTTTCCATGGCGTAGTACTTGCGTACCATGTCCGATAATTTGGTGAAGTTTTGCATGCGGCAGCGGGTGAGGGCATTTAAGAGCCTTGCATCCCGGCAGTTGAACCGAAAGGCTTAAATTATTTCTTCGTCATGTTAGTCCATTATGTTGTTTTTGACCAGGAGAAATCTAGCCCAGTAATGATGGACTGTTTCTTTGGTCTGCTGCTTGACGTACATCCGGTCCCATACGTCTGGTCTTCCCGCATTCGGACAATATTTTGCATGGGAGGTAGGTGGGAGAATTTTTAGCACTCCCGTCTGATGTGAGTCCGGAGCGTCGGTGGTGGGGAGCCATCCCTGGGCTATGTCTGAATTTGACCACACAATGTTCGGACGTATGCCTGCATGTGGTTGGGCCGACTAAAGGTCAGGTCCTGTATTATAGGCTGAGTTTGAACTCTTGTCTTGACGGGTGTCCATCTCTGGGCTAGAGACCCGGATGTATACTATATTCAGCTTCGGTGCTCACGATCCCTCTGCCCTTTCTTTGATGGTAGCAATGAGGTGAGTAATAGGCGGAATGTGGATCTCCCTGTTGTCAGAAAGGAAAATAACAAACTGGTCTTGTCGTGGAATTATCACGTCAGATGTCCTAGTTTGAGGACTTAGTCGTGGACCCATCGCAACGAGATTAGCTTAAAGGGGTTAAACCAGACAAAGGACACGGGGAGTTTATACTGGTTCGGCCCCTTGCGGTGAAGGTAAAAGCCTACGATCCAGTTGTGGTGGAATTGATGGGGTCTCGAGTTGTTATTTCTTGTCCCTGAACCTCCGCTGGATCATCCCTTTATATACACAGGTTGACCCCGGCGGTTTACAGAATCCCGAGGCCGGCTCATACACATGTCCGGCTCGGTTTCTACCTTTTCCTATCTTACAATACAAGTTACATATCTCATGGCGGTTTTTGTCTTTGGGCCCTAATCCGCCTTTGGGCTCTGGGCCTTTAAGTCTCTGTAGTAAAGCAGCATACTCCTTGTCTTCATGGGTTTCAATACGGATGACTCCTTATGAGTATAACCCGGCCCCTCCTGGGCGGTTTACACTCAGTAGTTATATCCCCAACATTAGGCCCTAGATAGATTTGAACATGTTCATGTCAATCTTCAATACTTAAAGAAAATTTTCTTTTGAACATCTTCATGTGAACCTCATAAACCTCCATGACATCATCTTTTAAGATTGTCATAAACCGCCATGACGTAACCTGCTTATTAAAACCTGTAAATACATCCCTTTTATTAATGAGCCTCCGAAAATTGAGGCAACGGTTCTATCACTTATCCATTTTTTGGGCTCCTCGATTCTTGTGCCTATCACTTATCGCTTCGCTTTATAAATAGGACCAGGGGTCATTTTCTCTTTTCACCTTTCGTGCCTCTTTGCCTCGTCATCTTTCTTCCACCTCGCGTTGCCTCAGTGCTTGAGCACATCCACCATCATCGACCTTCGTCTCTGCCCCAACAACGGCCGCTGCATCAACCTGATTTGACCAGAGAAACGCGGCACCTCTCCGCTGCTCCCTCACCTCAGTAAGTCGTCCTTCTTTTCACCTCAGATCTACTGCTAGGGTTTTGGTGTTCTTCGGTGTTCGTCGGTGTTCGTCCATGTTCTTCACTTGTACCTTGCTGTCACACGAGTATTCCATAAAACTTGGCATTATCCCTATGCGGCTGCAACCATAATCCATCTTTCTCATTACGACATCTATTTTTTAGTGAAACAATCCCATCTGGACCCTTGCTGTTCCACTGCCACCACTTAGGGTTTTGGAACCTTTTTTGTACTGCGGTAGATCCAGTATTATAACACCAACCTGTAAAACATGTTTGTGCAACACTTAGCAATTTTTTAGATCTGTAACTTTCCACACTAGTATAGGCGGTTTAACCTTTAGAAAATGATGACACGCCAGGTACCATTAGCCCTCTTTTAAACCGCCAACTCAACCTTAATGTCAGAATCCGGTTTATCATGTACATATGTTTCAATATCTTCTCCCTTCGTGATTACGCCAGTTTATGTATGTCAGTCATAAATCTTAAACCGGCATTGATCCTCTTTTCCAACTTGTCATTGAAATGGCCAAATAGTTCTATGATTGCAGTTGGGTTCCTTCCCCTATTACTGAAGAACAGTTAGCTGGGTTTGTTGCCACTAGTGTTTTAGCAAAGAGAGAAGTCATACACTAGAGAGTTCCCGGTCCAGAAAATCCTCATGAGCCCAAGGATGGAGAGGTGGTTGTTTTTGCTGACCATCTGGGTCGAGGGTTTAGCCCGCCCGGTTCAAAGTTCTTTCATGACATTCTTGCCAGCTTCCAGATCCACCCTCAAGATATTGGGCCTAACTCGAGGTCCAATATTTGCAACTTTCAAGTTTTCTGTGAGGCTTATCTACAAGAAGAACCCACAGTTGAGCTGTTTAGAGCTTACTTCTATTAGAACCATCGTACCAAGTTCACAGATGGACCTAACACTGAGCTGGGCGGGGTTTCAATCCAGAAGAGAAAAGATGTCATCTTCCCTCATGCGAAGCATCATAGTCATCCCAAGGACTGGAATCAGATTTGGTTTTACTGTTGTGAATCAAGGTTGGAAAAAGCGGTAGGCGTAAGTGAGGCGGTTGGCCTTTGGCTTGTGCCTAGGCTATGCCTAAGCGCCCTAGGCGTGACCTAGGCGGTAATATAGTTTTTACTCGTAGTGTTTTAATGCTTATTATACGGGTCTTGATATTAGTTTAGGGCATATAAATAAGTTAATTACTATCTACTGCCATTGGAATATAACCCGTTTGGCATATCTGTGTAGTATGTGGCATGATTTCTTTCTTGGGTAGTAAATTCCTTACTTCCCATGTCTAGATCCCCAGTTATGCTCTAGGTGAGGCGTTTGGCTATTACCTAGCGCCTAGGCGTGCCTAAGCGCCTCCTAGGCACTGCCTTTTCCAACAGAGGCCGTGATACATCTCCACCTGATGAGAACCCTCTGCTGGGTTACCATGCACACCGGCTTACCAGAGAGCATCCAGTTCCTCAGTGATTGACTGCCAAGGAACAATCAAAATATGCCCCTCAGCTATCAAAACTCAGAGCTTTTGTTGCAAACGGTCTGACAGGCATTGACTTCGTTCGGTGCTGGGTTTCTTGGAGCATTATGCCTTTAAGCTGGCGCCCCGGTTTAATGTGTGAATACACATGGGATTTGAAAGACCCTCAGCATCATATTGACATCCAGCTCACTGATGATGAGGTCACCGAATCTATCAAGAAAATGCTTGATGAACCGGTGGTTGTATGCAGCAAAGTAGGGCTCAGTCCCTTCTGTACTTCCAACAAACCGCCAGTTGTAAGAATTGCCTTATTTTTGTGTTAATCTGTCCCCTCTTAAAAATTCCTTTATAATTTGTTATCCATCTGTGCGGGGTGATCATCCGTTCTGGAAGAGGAAATCGCAGGATAAATTGGCGAAGCCGCAGGATAAACCGGTGAGAGCGCCTCGCACCAAGACCTGGGTTACAAAGAAACCCGCGAAGAAGAGAACCGCCGAGGCCTCTGACCTACCCAATGATGAAGAGCTCGATGACCTGGAGTCAAAGGTAGAACTTGACTCTCTTGGTTCTTTTTTCATACACCTCATTGACAATGATTATTATCAGGATGATGCGGAAGCTAGCCGCGCTGGTGATGCAGATGTCATTGTTCTATCTTCCGACTCAGATCATGTGCCAGTACCAAAAATCCATCTAGCAGTCTGGAAAGTAAATTTTTCACGCCCTCTTGCTTATTCGGATCCGCACTTTCTTTTGAAGACACAGCAGCATGAAGCATGCCACAGAACCCGGCATAGTGGCCAAGTGGTTACTTCCTCCGGTTTACCGAACTCTCCGGCTCTCAAACACCGTCAAGAGGTCTCTTGTACTTCTGATACACTTTATCCCAGGGTGGGTTATTTCCGATATCCTCTTAATCCGTCAGATTCAAATTATCAGGGAACCTCCCATTCATCCTCCGGTGATTCATCGGCCACACAAATCCCTCCCCTCAAGACTATTCCTGGGTAAGCATATTACACTTAACCCTTTATGCCTTGTATTGGTTTATTGTACTAACTTTTGCGTCTATTCTTTTTAGTGCCAAAGCCAGACTTAGCAAGAAAGCCAAGCTGAATAAACTGACCGATGATAATCCGGTCACTTGACCGGAGGCGACCCTATAGACCTTTGAGCCGAATGCTGGTACCATCCTAGATGATCCGGTACCTCAGGTTTAGGACACTTTTGTTGAACCGGCAGATATAAATCTGACGAGCCAGTCTACTGATCTGCCAAGCCCGGCTGCTGATCGACCAAGTCCGATAAGAACAACTGATAAACCGCCAAGCCCAACAAAAACTACTGATGACGATGTTGTTGTTATTGGCACTAGGTTTACCTCTCTTGGCAACCCTGTCGCTTTATCAAACCATACTGCCAAGGAAGAATTTTTTGCTATGGATAAGGGCAAGTGGAAAACAGATTTATCAAGCTATGCTCATCTCAGTGCCCAAGACATCCATTCTGGATATTTAAACCGCCTAAACACAAGCCGCGATTAAGAAGCCGGTTTAGTGGGCTTGATGAAGGAACGGTATGAGGTAAATATCACTCTCTTTTGCATGAATTTTCTTTCCTTATAACTGGCTTAGAATATCAACTCCAGTAGCACCCAAGGGCCGGTTCATAAAATTGATGTGAACCGGGACCTGTAGTAGAATAATATTGAACTTTTCCTTGAATAGCCCCTAAGGGCAGGTTTATAACTTTAGGATGAACTGGTGCCTTTCCTGTCATGAAGGTTCGATATACATTAGCCTCCAAGTGCCAAGTATATAACTTGTTGTATGCTTGGGACTTAAAATGTCAGTTGATAAAAAGCAATCCGCATTAGCCCCCAAGTACCAAGTGTATAACTTGTTATGTGCTTGGGACTTCAAAGATGCAATACCAACTCATTAACTATCTGTTGCGGGCTGATCTGAACAAGAAGGAATCTCATATCCCGACCTTCAAGAAAATATGAAGTCGCAGCAAGCAGAAACATCCAAGGCTAAGGAAGAGATGACCGACGTTTTAACAGCCATGGAACAACTGAAGGATGGCTTTAAATGTGAACGGGCAGCCTGGGAAACTGAAAGAGCAACTTTGCTAAAGCGGGCTGAAGATGCTGATGCAGCCCTTAATCCGGTGAGAGAGGAATTGACTGGCTTGAAGCGGCAAATCAATGCTATGACCTCTGCTGTCTTCGGTAAATACCCTCTTCATAAGCTGTAAATAAACATATTTGAAACTGCTGGTTTAATAATAATTTGTTCACCATTGCAGGTAGCCATGTTACTCATCTTGGATCAGATATGCGCAACAAAACTAAAGGCTACCTATACATTGATAGAGCAGTTATATACCAGCGTTGAATGGGTCATCTGCATACAATAAACCGCCACCAACTTTAATCAAGGAAACATTGGCAAAATTATCGATGACACCTGCCCAGCTTGAGGAATTGAAAAAATCTGCTGCAAGGGCCGGTTCTCTGTTTGCACTGACTCGGGCCAAGGCCTGGGTATCTGATCTTGATCCGGAAGACATTGGAAACATCTATCCCAGCCAAAAAGAGGACGGGTCAGTTTTTGACAATGACGACCTCAAGGCTTTGACGAAGGAAATGTGTCCTCTTGCAAGTAAACTGGCTCAAGAGACTGATCTGTCTTTCCACCGGCCGATTTATGACGCAGACAACAAACCGGCTAATGCCTTTGTATATGATGTGCAAAATCTTATCCCGCCAATCCATAAGCATACCTACGCCCCTGATGTTGAACCGTCCGATCTTATAAGCGATGAAGCTGTCTTCTGAGCTTTAACTGGTATTGACTGGGCAACTATTGACTTCCAGCCACTGGGTGGAGAGGCGAAGGGTGAACCGGCGCAGGATGATCCACCACCTTCAAATCAGGCTGAGGAAGCATCATAATCTAGAGGCCGGTTTAGATTCGGCATACCGAGATATCGGTGATAAACAATTATTCTTTTGGGCATCTGCTGCCTTGTAATAGGCTAGTTTAAACACTTGGTCTGCTATGCCATCGTGCATAGTCACTTTGCCTGATACTGTTAATCTGTCAGGATATGCATTGTCTGCTTATGATCCATAGCAGTTTTATGCAATTCTGTTTCTGCATATAAGAAACTGAAATTGTCCTGGCGGTTTACCGCCGGACGGGTCATAACACCCAATTATAAAACCAGGGTTTATAACCAAGGTTGTATTCTCAAAAGTAATTCAATATGAAATACATCATACCTGTTACATTGAATCACATTGTTGATTTATCAACTTAATTGTAGTAAGGGCGATAACCCAAATCTTGAGTGCTGATAACTCCCACCATGCTTTGTTGGTTTATAATGAAGTTATACCGGGTTATAATAAACACCGGATGATCATACTGGCGACTTATAGTCAAAGCCAGACCGGGTTAACAAATGCCGGGTTAGAAATGATCGTGTACTGACAACTTATAGTTGAAAGCCAAGCCGGGTCAATTGACACCGGTCATCATGTATGTTTGTACTTGGCAACTGAAAAGCCAAACTGGGTTAGTAAGTACCGGATTGAATATAAGTCTCATCGAAAAAACATTGAAAAGAAAAACTTTGCGAAGAAAATATGCAACAAAGGTGAGGCTTTTCATGGGCTGCCAGGCCATTGAGTTAAACCATTTTACAAAGCCTTTTAAAATGGACCTCACATTAACCAATCGTCATTTTAACTTTGACAAGTTAAGGGTCTGTATAAGATTGACTTGCCAAACGTTCGGCGGGTCATACCAGGATTACCTGGGCGGAGTGACTTACTTGATGAAGGAAGGTTAACCCGGGGTTTTAGGTGAATACACCTGGCTTCCAAGCCTGGCTTTTATAGCCTATTACAAGGCGTAGATTGTTTGTTCTTGTAGAAGCAAAGATCCCCTAAGCAATATTTTTAGCTGTGCTCGGTGGACGCCTATGTTTGAGTTGTGTTTTTGCAATAAACTCTCTTTGGCTCCTTATGATGTTGGGTATTAATCCCCCAAGCTTATATTTGAGATGTGCTCTTTTTCCTTCTTTTTCCGGATCAATGGACAAATATAACTCCGCTTTATAAGCAAAAGCCCCCATGTAACCAAGAAATAATTTTAAGAACGGTAGAGGCCCCGCTTTAACAAGGATGCCGGTTTATTATATTGATCATAATATATACATTGTGAAAAATATGTACATAATAGGAGCTTATGGCTCAGGTATAGTAAGGCTGAAGATGAGCAATATTCCATGGCTGGCGGGTCTCCTCCTCCGACTTGCGTGAGTCTTTGTGCTCTCGAACATCGATAAGGTAGTATCACCCGTTGTTCAGATTCTTGCTGACCACAAAGGGTCATTCCCAAGGTGGGGATAACTTGTGCATATCAGTCTGATCCTGGATAAGACGGAGCACTAAGTCGCCTTCCTAAAAAGCTTTGGTTTTAACCCGGCGGCTATGATAACGCCGCAGGTCTTGCTGATAAATCACCGAAGGAACTGCCGCTATGTCCATTTTCTCATCTAACAGGTCCAATGCATCTTGGCGTGCTCTTTCATTGTCTGCTTCAACATAAGCTGCCACTCGGGGTGAGTCATGGCGAATATCACTTGGTTGAACTGCTTCTGCTCCATAAACCATGAAGAAGGGTGTATAACCCGTAGATCTATTGGGGGTGGTATTAATGCTCCATAATACGGAAGGAAATTCTTCCACCCAACACCCCGGCGTCCTCTGCAAAGGGACCATAAGCCAGGGCTTGATGCCCTTCAGTATTTCTTGATTAGCTCTCTCAGCTTGACCATTAGACTAGGGGTGAGCCACTGATGACACATCAAGTCGGATGTGCTCACGTTGAAAGAACTCTTCCATGGTGCCCTTGGAGAGATTCGTGCCATTATCTGTTATAATGATGTGTGGAAAACCAAAGCGGAAAATCACCTTTTTCATTAATTGAACCGCCGTGGCTGCATCACACTTGCTGACTGGCTCTACCTCTACCCACTTGGTGAATTTATCAACCGCCACCAGAAGGTGGGTCTTCTTTTCCTTCGACCTCTTAAAGGGCCCAACCATATCAAGCACCCAAGTTGCAAATGTCTAGGTAATTGGAATCATCCTCAATTCCTGAGCCGAAACATGGGCCCGGCATGAAAACTTCTAACAACCGTCACACTTCCTGACCAAATCCTCAACAACTGCATGAGCTATTAGCCAGTAAAAAGTTTGTAGGACAGCCTTAGCCACAAGGGATTTTGAACCGGCATTATGACCGCAATCCCCTTCGTGGATTTCAAGCAAAATCTCACAGCCTTCTGCAGGAGAAACGCAGCACTGAAACGCCCCCGAGACACTGCAGTGATGTAACTCGCCATTGACAATAGTCATGGACTTGGACCGCCGGATTATCTGTCTGGCCAAAACTTCGTCCTCGGGTAACTCGCCCCGGGTCATATACGCCAAGTAGGGCACCGTCCAATCCGGGATAGCATGAAGAACCGCCACCAATTGAGCCTCCGGGTTGGGAACAGCCAGATCCTCCTTCATTGGTATTTTGACCGACAGGTTATGCAGAACGTCCAGAAAGACATTGGGCGGCACCGGTTTACGCTGAGACCCGAGCCGGCTTAAAGCATCCACCGCTTCATTCTTGCGACGATCAATGTGCTCGACCTGGTAACCCTTGAAGTGACCAACAATGATATCCACCTCACGTTGATAAGCCGCCATGAGTGGATCCTTAGAATCCCAAGTACCAGACACTTGCTGAGCCACTAAATCAGAGTCGCTGAAGCAACGTACCCAGATTAAATTCATCTCCTTAGCCATCCGAAGACCGTGGAGCATGGCCTCATACTCAGGTGCATTGTTAGTATAGGGAAACATCAAGCGGAGAACATAACAAAATTTGTCACCTCGAGGGGAAGTAAGAACCACTCCAGCCCCCGAGCCCTCCAATTGCCTGGATCCATCAAAGTGAATAGTCCAGTATCTATTATCCGGTTTATCCTCCGGCGCCTGCAATTTTATCCAGTCATTGATGAAATCCATGAGCGCTTGAGATTTGATGGCCGTACGAGGCATATATTTTAACCCGTGAGGTCCAAGCTCGATAGCCCACTTAGCAACCCGGCCAGTCGCCTCCCTGTTCTGGATGATATCTCCCAAAGGGACGGAGTTGACCAAGTGATGGGATGGCCCTGAAAGTACTGCTTAAGCTTCCGGCTCGCCAAAAAAACTCCATATACCAGCTCTACCAATGTGGATATCTCTGCTTTGACTCAATAAGCACCTCACTGATATAATAAACCGGCCATTGAACTGGATACTCCTTACCAGCCTCCTTGCGCTCCACCACAATAGCCACGCTGACAGCCTGGGCTTTAGCAGCCACATATAACAGCAATGGTTCCTTATCAATGGGGGCAGCAAGAACAGGCGGCTCAGCTAACTGCTTCTTCAGCTCCTCAAACGCCACATTAGCAGCATCACTCCACACAAAGTTGTCTGTCTTTTTCATCATCTGATATAGAGGGATGACCTTCTCTCCCAACCGCCTGATAAACCGACTTAGCGCTGCAATACGACCCGCCAGCCGTTGAACATCATTGATACACACCGGTTTAGCTAGGAATGTAATAGCCTTGATCTTTTCCAGATTAGCTTCAATGCCCCTATTAGACACCGAAAAATCCAAGAGCTTACCTGCCGGTACACCAAAAACACATTTGGCCAAATTAAGCATCATCTTATAAACCCGGAGATTATCAAAAGTTTCCTTCAAATCAGCTATTAGCGTCTCCGCTTTCCTGGACTTCACCATGATATCATCCACATAAGCATGAACATTGCGCCCAATCTGATTGTGAAGGCAATTCTGCACACATCATTGATAAGTCGCCAGGGCACTATTGAGCCCAAAAGGCATAGATACATAGCAGAAGGCTCCAAAGGGAGTTATAAAGATTGTCTTCTCCAGGTCCTTAACTACCATTTTGATCTGATGATAACCAGAATAAGCATCCAGAAAGCTCAAACGCTCGCAACCCGCCATAGCATCAATAATTTGATCAATACAAGGGAGAGCAAAGGGATCCGTTGGACAGGCTTTGTTCAAATCTGTGTAATCCAAACACATATGCCAAGTGTCGTTCTTCTTGAGCACCAGCACCGAGTTAGCTAACCACTCAGGGTGAATAACCTCCACAATAAACCCAGCTACCAAGAGCCGGGCTACCTCCTCACCAATGGCCTTGCATCTCTCTTCATTGAAGCAGCGGAGAAACTGCTTGACCGATTTAAACTTTGGATCGGTATTAAGAGTGTGCTCAATGAGTTCCCTCGGTACACCTGGCATGTGAGAAGGTTTCTATGCAAAGATGTCCTGATTCTCACGGATGAACTCGATGACCGCGCCTTCCTATTTCGGATCCAGGTTAGCGCTGATGCTAAACTGCTTGGATGAATCGCCAGGAATAAAATCAACAAACTTAGTCTCATCAGCCGATTTAAACTTCAATGCCGGAGCATGCTCTATCGTTGGCTTTTTCAAAGACGTCATATCTGTCGGATCAACATTGTCCTTATAGAACTTCAACTCCTCTGTCGCACAAACCGACTCAGCATAGGCCGCATCGCCCTCCTTGCATTCCAAAGCGATCTTCCGGCTTCCATGTACTGTGATGGTCCCCTTATGACCCGGCATCTTGAGCTACAAATAAACATAACAGGGCCTCGCCATGAACTTTGCATAAGCCGGCCGTCCAAACAGGGCATGGTACAGGATCCTGATTTTCACCACTTCAAAATTCAATGTCTCTTATCTTGAATCATGATCATCTCCAAAAGCAACCTCCGGAGCTATCTTACCAACCGGGTAAGCCGATTTACCAGGCACCACAGCATGAAAAACGGTGTTTGATGGTTTAAGATTCTTGTATGTCAACCCCATACGACGGAAGGTTTCATAATACAAGATGTTGATACTGCTCCCTCCCTCCATGAGCACCTTGGTGAACTTATAACCTCCAACCTGAGGCACCACCACCAACGCCGGATGACCCGGATTATCCACCTGGGGCGGATGATCCTCTCGACTCCACACGATAGGCTGTTCAGACCAGCGCAAAAAACGGGGTACCACCAGCTAAACAGAGTTCACTACCCTCTTATGAAGCTTCTGATCACGCTTGCACAGGCTGGTGGTGAAGACATGATATTGCCCACTATTCAACTATTTCGGGTGATTCTGAGAACCTGACTGTTGCTGCTGTTGATTTCCCTATTGATTATAACCACCCGGGTTGCCCTGATTGCCGTGATTGCCATGCCCGCCTTGATTACCTTGAAACCCTGAACTGGAATTACCTCCACCATAACCCGACCCATGAGACCCAGGCCCTGAACTGCCGGACGGTCCATGATCATATCGAAAACGATCTGAGTTCTTGAACTCACGCATAATAAAGCAATCCTTCCAAAGGTGCATGGATGGCTTCTCTCGCGTCCCGTGCCTCGGGAAAGGCTGATTTAACAGGCGCTCAAGATTGACACCTGATCCTCCACTCCGCGGGGGCAGTTTACCCTTACGACGCTGGCCATTGTCCTGCGCATTGGTGTTAGCCAAAAAATCTGAATTACTAACCTCTTTACGCTTACCATTGTTCCCATGGCCCGCCTGGTTATGCTGCTCCCCTTTTCCATCGCCATTCTTCTTTCCGTTCCCCGGCTTCTCATCGTCACACTTGGGATCCTTGGAACTATCAGAATCGGCATGCTTAACCAAAGCTGCCATAAGTGTTCCCATGTCATTGCAATGATGCTTGAGCCGTCCCATCTTCAGCTTCAGCGGCTTAAACCGGCAATTGCCCTCCAATGTTATGATTGTTGAGTCAGCATTGATGCGGTCCGACTAATGCAAGATCTCTAAAACCCATCACATCCAATGGGTTGTTGATTCGCCTTCTTCTTGGACACAGGCGGCTAGATCCACAATTGACATGGGTTGCCTGCATGTGTCCTTGAAGTTCGTTATAAACTGGGCCTGCAACTTGGCCCATGACCAATGGAGTTAGCCAGCAAACTTTTCAACCAAGTGTGTGCCGTTCCATCCAACATCATGGTGAAGTATTTAGCGCTTGCCTCCTCATACACATCCAGCATCTCCATTGCCATCTCATAGCTTTCAACCCATGACTCGGGTGGTAAATCAGCAGTGTAATTGGGCACTTTACACGGACCGTTGAAATCCTTAGGCAGCCGCACATTGCGTAGAGCTGGGGTGAGACATGGCACCCCCCAAGAGCTGAAAGCAAGACCTGGTTCCACTGATGTTGTCAGACGAACCGGAGTAAGTTGATGGTCCGCGTACTGCGCCGCTAACTCGGCTTCTCGTCGCACTCTACCATTATCCACCATGTCCTGAGAATTTGCACCATCGCGCACCGGATTAAGCCCTCGAGGGGCGTCACAGTTCTTTGCCTGCTGTAACTCCTGCTCGGGCGAGGGGTTGAATGAATTCTATCGCGACTATACGAATAAGCTTGCTGCTGAACCATAGCCTTTTGAAGGAGATCTCTAGCCCGCCGTGTCTCAACCACCGCTGGAGACTCGTCCTCCATTGGTATAGCTTCCAACCATGATGCGGCAACGATCATGTTATCCAAAGGGGTGGAGTAGTGACCCGCGGTGTCGGCATGTATTGCGGAGGGTCATGGGTCCGTCGAGGTAGATCCATCGCCCGTGGCTGATCGGACACTCCTGTCACAGGTGCTTCAGTCTGGTTTACTACTGCCGCATTACTGGGTCCTGCTCCTAGCGTGCTGAAGAGATTCATTGCTTCATAAACCGGCGGCAGGAGAGACCCATGCCTCCTCTTCAACACGTTGTTTGAAGCGTTCTGATCCAGCATGAGCCGGTAATTCTCTGCCTGAATCCGCTGTGACTGGGCATCTAAAGCGGTCCGCTCATCATCCATTCTGGTTTCCTCAGCCGCCAAGTCCTCCTTGGGCTGAGTTATCTGATCTCGTAGCTTTGTGACCTCTGCGTTGTGCTGATCTTGATTATCCTGGGTAACCTATGTAGTCAGCAACATCGTCCAGGCGTCCAATAAATCGGACAGAACTTGAGCCAGCCGTCGCGCGGGGCCTCCTGCCCCGGCTGCCGATCCGGAAATCATCGCCGCTGCTGTTGAGGAGTGTTGCATGGGCTGCGTACCGGCCATGAAGATCGCAACCCGGTTTGGCGGTTCAAGGGGTTTCAGAATACTGTCGCCATCGGAGCAGCCCCAACCCGACCATCGGACTCCGGTTTAGATTCCGCACCATTGATGAATCCTACGAACGCACGCTTCATGGCGGGCTGAACCCGGGCAGGGCTTGCACGCTGAGCCGTCTCGATGAGGTCGGTGCAGATGTCCGGCTCAGGGCCCGGTTCGCCGATCTTGCCAATGAAGACATGAATTCCTCCAAAGGGGACCCGATACCCATACTCAATTAAGCCAGCCTCGTGGCCCCAACCTGCGTTGTCGATTTAGAACTTGCCGCGATGACTTTTGGTCATCCGGCCCACTGCTTATCCCTTGATTCCTTCAAAGTTGCCCTTTAAGAACTCGAAACCATCATGCCATAGCCCCATGGTGGGCGCCAATTGTCGTGGAATTATCATGTCAGATGTCTTAGTGTGAGGACTTAGTCATGGAGCCATCTCAATGAGATTAGCTTAAAGGGGTTAAACCGGACAAAGGACATGGGGAGTTTATACTGGTTCTGCCCGTTGCAGTGAAGGTAAAAGCCTACGATCCAGTTGTGGTGGAATTGATGGGGTCTCGATGTGCAGGGAGCGAATACGCTTTACCTATCTCTCGAGTTGTTGTTTCTTGTCCCTGAACCACCGCCTGATTGTCCCTTTATATACACAGGTTGACGCCCAGCGGTTTACAGAATCCCGAGGCCGGCTCATACGCGTGTCCGACTCGGTTTCTATCTTTTCCTATCTTACAATACAAGTTAAATATCTCATGGCGGTTTATGTCTTCGGGCCCTAATCCGCCTTTGGGCTCTGCGCCTTTATGTCCTGTAGCAAAGCGCCATACTCCTTGTCTTCATGGGCTTCAATACGAATGACTCCTTATGAGTATAACCCGGCCCCTCCTAGGCAGTTTATACTTAGTAGTTATATCCCCAACAGGGCTGGTCGTGTGCTAAACATATGAAATAAAAGTGTGGGCTAGATGGGCCACAGCTCCCGCACAACCCAGTTGATACCCTTCTCCGTCCCGAAAAAACAAAATTACTGAGCGCGCTACTGGGTCCCTACTGTCATCCTCACCATGTACAGTCATCTCCTTATTCCTCTCGATTGTTAACCATGTTGACAACACCGGAGGCGGTGCCGTGGTGAGAGAACCAAGGCGGGGGACAATGGTGAGGCCTAGGACGGGAACGAACAGGACTTAGGGAAGATCCATAGAGTTTTAGGGTGCGACGTGGCCATGATGCGTGCGTGGCAGCACAGCTAGCCGTGGGAGGCGGGAGTAGGTGGTCCTGCTGGCGCTAGTTTGGCTTTGGCGGCTGGAGGAACAATACTAGGGACAACCCTAGTAGTAGTGCGGGTTTAATGCCCACTAGTAGCTCGAGTCACCGCGCTACTAATAAGGCGCTACAGCTATTACTTAGCAGTAGCGTGTGCGACGTGCGCTACTGCTAATACACATAGCCGCAACGTTTGTTCTTTCTCGCGCTGCTGCTAATCTAGCTAGTAGCAGCGTGTTTACTATCCATCGCAACTAGTATTCTTTTTTCCATTTTTTTATTTTGAGTGTATTTATACGCCGTTATACAAATTTTGGTACAATACCAATTATGATGTTTATATCATTATGTCCACAACAGTGTGTCAAATGAAGGTGGATTAGGTTCTAGTGGAGGCAATATGTGGTGCATGTCAAAAGTATACTACTAATCCAAACATGATCTAGTTTGGACTAGGAGTACTTTCGATGTGCACCACATGTTGCCTCCACTTGAATCTAATCCGCCAGCACAAGCTATTTAATCATCATTATAGTCATTACCACCAACAGTAGTTATTTAATCATCATAGTCATAGTGTAGCACATCGTCATCTTCAAACACATTCTAGCTAGCTAATCACCACCAACACTAGCCGCGGTAGCTATCTAATCACCACCAACACTAGCTAATAATAATCATCATAGTCATTACCACTGACACTAGCTACGTAATCATCATAGCCATAGTGTAGCACATCATCATCTTCAAACTCATTTCTAGCTAGCTAATTAATCACTCCTGCTGCTCTCTCTGAGGTAAAATAACGTAAATCATGTGTAGCACTCCTTCATCAAGTTGGAGCATGTAGATGAAACTGTCTCCTAATCATGGGCTGCGCTTCTGATTGCTTCCCCCTAGTACTTCTCTGTGACCGTTCACAATTTTTCTCTAGTCTTTCACTATTAAGCATTACTCGCTATTAGAAATCATGTATGCACTAAAGTGCATTGGAGGATATCTTGGCTGTAATCTAACAATTCTCATGCGACCTTTAGTCTCGATCCAATGAGGCACAACATCCATCAGGAGTCCCTGTTGAAGAACCTCGTATAGTAACATACTTAGCAATCAAGTTTAGCTTAAAAAATAATGTATGCAAAAGATGCACTGAGGACAAATAGTAAAAATCTTACCATCTTTCCTAAATAGATGTGACCATAGTTAAGTACGAACACTATTGGTCGCACATTTTGAGTACTAAGATTTTCAAGTCCAGAAAAATAATTTATCTTGACAGTATGAAGGTCCTCAAGCCATGAAACATAATGACTTATCTACTTATCTCCTCGCAGTTTAGTTCAGCCCCGGGACAGTAGTAGGTCATGTCTACCAAGCGCTGGACATGTTTGCTTGAATGGAAATAAGCTGTCAATAGAAATTAGTTGTCAACTATTTTTGAATAAACAATATCAAAGACATAAATATGGTTGAGAAACTCACATAATAGTATAACTGGAGGCGTTTGCACATCGACCCAGATGTCGATATTACCTTCTATATTATCTTCCGGACGAATATCAAATGTGATAACCATATTAGGCTGAATTGCATAAGCCTTGCATAGTGCTTGCCAAGTTTTGCATCCAAAATAGGTGTAGGTGTCTGCGTTGTATAATTTTGCATGGAAAATACGACCATGCTCGGTCTTCAAGTAAACTCTCTTTACCACCATAGTAGTTTTCATAGGACTGAAACCTATCTTATCCAAAACAAAAAGTCTTGCATGGCAGGGGATATGCTAGTAGAATAGTAAAAAAATTAAATTATAAGTGGAAGCAAATGAAGAAGATGTCATGCTTAATTACGAAAAAAGACTTGTCGTTGTGACTTACTGTATCCACTTCGAAGTTCTCGTCCAGCTTGATGCTGAAGTGCCTATCATCATCTAGGAAGATTCTGTCACACAGGTCGCGCTTGTCTTTCACTGCCAGGAAAAGGCCTCCTAGTGGCGCACCAGTTTTGCCTACTAATGGTGCACTACTGGTGCGCCAATAGCACCACGCCATTAGAATTAAATACTAATGGCGGACCCCTGGGGGCCATTAGTATATCCCACCGTGCGCCATTAGTATGCCTCCCTGGGGGCCATATTTACCCATGTGCTTTGGCATACTAATGGCGCACTAGTGGGTGATGTGCCATTAGTGTCCTTTTTGCAGTGCGCCATTAGTGTGCTGAGTGGTGTGCCACTAGTATAAATATTAGGGATTAGTTTATTTTTCTTTTCTGATATTTTCACAGGTTACAAAATATATTATTGGATAGAATATAGACAGCACCACACAGCAACAACATATTCATCAAATACAATAGAAGATTAGTCTCCGAATAAAATTCATCATATTAGTCTCTGAATTCAAAAGACCGAACGAAGATAGAACATTACAAGTCTCGAGACCGCGAGTAGCGAGTTTGTCTTCACATTACAAGTTGATATCGATCATCTAAACTACCATCACATAGAAGAGAGATGCGGTCATCACGATGAGCATCATCGCGATAAAACTGGACTTCATCCGGTTCCTCTAACGCTCCCTCCTCTCTCGCGCGAGATAGCGCTCGTATCTAGATTCCGCCTCCGCCCTAGTGGTGTACCCTTTGTAACTGTTACCGCTGAAACGGTGAACCTGTCTCCGACACTCCTCCCAGTCATCGTAGACTCCGGGAACCTTACCCTTATACACGACATATGATGACATCTCTATGCACTAGCCAAACAAAACATTAGTAGCAATTCACAGACAATACATAAGCAATATATAAGTATGCAACAAAAGGATCGGAAGAGAAAAGCCAGACACTAATAGCACGATTCATGGTCCTACTAATAAATAGCATCGATTACATCTAAGTTGAATGACTGTCCAAACCAAAGAGACATACAAGTTCATCAAAGTTTAATTACAACATGGGATAATCGATGTTTGAGAACTACACATAGCATCACTACTTTCGACTCAACTCAGGGACCGGAGCGCGGATGAAGCCGCCGTCTCTCGTGATGGTCATGAAGTCACGGGCGTTTTCAGCCTGCATTTGTAGCGTTGTGTCTATATCAATGTTGGACGGTTGATATCTGAGGTAGAACTGCCCCGAGGTACGAAGGACATCTTGATGGATGATTTCTGCAAACTCCGACTGGATGCGGAAGAACTCTTGTCTGATGTCCGCGTCCTGGGTTGTCGATAAGCATGCGGCCCAATCTTTGAGATTATTTGGTAGCAGAAGGTGATTATGGTCCCGTACGATCGCCCGCATGTGATGGAGGGCATAGTAGGCATCCTTCTGACCACCAGGTGGCTGCTTGATGCAGGGGAACATCGTATTGTGGGTGAATATGTGCTTGACGTACTTACAAATTGGCCTGCTGAAGGTGCCTCCAGATTGGGCATAGACGGGGAGAACATCATCAAGAACTTTCTTGATATTTGTGTAGTCTATCTTCGACTTACGGTCCGAGTCGAAATACGTGGCCATGGAATATTTCGGGCTTAAGAGGATGAGTGTGCAATGTGTGTCACTGCACAAAACACAGAATGTTAGAAAAAAAGAACGATCGAAATCTATGAAATCATATGTTACGGGGCGGTGAGGGGATGACTTACTCGGGAAAGTAAGGCACGACGAAGTTATCCTTATCTGGGTTTGCTAGAATGATGCCTTCGAGGTGTGAACTCGCGACTTGCTGGTCCCTAGCGCTGCCCAAGATCTTGGCACACATGTATAAGGGGTCAACTATCACGATGTACGTGGTCTTGTCTCTAATGATCCGCATCTCCATACTCAGCGAAAATAGCCGAACGAAGGTGTAGTGCAGCGGATGAAGGTTAAACATAGCGAAGATGTCATCAAACCACAGGATGATCGTACCCCCGATGGTGCTATCCACAAAGCCCTTGCCCTCTGGCACCTTGGCCACGAAAACCGGGTATGACACATCATTCTGGGAGAGACGCCGCTTCTCCAAAGAAAGAACACTGTCATCCAGACTCCGCATAGCACCGGTTGCAGCATTGAGCAGATTTGTCGGTAGCATCGGCCTACCCGCCACATGCACCCTCCTCGAGATATCCTTAGGTGAAGGTGGCCTGTCTTGAGCACGGATCGTACTCGGTGCCGGCTGGTTCGCACCCTTGTTACTCATTCTTTTCTGTCCCTTCTTCTTCTCCTGTATTGGGATGGAGTTCTGCTCACAGACCGCCATCTTGAGTGTGTTGAGGCTGATAATATTTCGCACCTCGGCTATCTGAGGCTCGGTGAAGGCGGCAGCTGGAGGCGTCTCCTGAGAACTGAACGCCAGACGACGCCTGAGGGAGTCCTGGATTAGGGGGTATCCGGACAGCCGGACTGTGTACAACGTCCGGACTATTGAAGCGTGAAGATACAAGACTCAAGACTTCGGCCCGTGTCCGGATGGGACTCTCCTTTGCGTGGAAGGCAAGCTTTGCAATCCGGATATAGTTGTTTCCTTCCTTGTAACCGACTCCATGTAAACCAGAGCCCTCTCCGGTGTCTATATAAACCGGAGAGATTGGTCCTTAGAAGGCCGATCACAATTACAATCATACCATTATAGGCTAGCTCTTAGGGTTTAGCCTCTACGATCTCGTGGTAGATCAACTCTTGCACTACCCATATGATCAATATTAATCAAGCAGGAAGTAGGGTTTTACCTCCATCGAGAGGGCCCGAACCTGGGTAAACATCTGTGTCCCTTGCTTCCTGTTACCATCAGCCTTGACGCACAGATCGGGACCCCCTACCCGAGATCCCCCAGTTTTGACACCGACATTGGTGCTTTGATTGAGAGTTCCTCTGTGTCGTCGCTGTCAGGCTCGATGGCCCCTTCGATCATTGTCAACGACGCTGTCCAGGGCAAGACTTTCCTCCCCAGACAGATCTTCGTGTTCGGCGGCTTCGCACTGCGTGCCAGTTCGCTTGGCCACCTGGAGCAGATCGATGGCTATGCCCCCGGCCACCAGGTCAGGTTCAGAAACTTGAACTATACAGCGGATATTCACGGGGACTTGATCTTCGATGGATTCGGGCCAGCGTCAGGACCGCTGAAAAGTCTTGATGATCATGGCTTAGACCTGCTGTCAGACGATGCTCGGGATATCACCCCGGCAGAAGGCTCGGATTTAAATCCGGGGCAGGTTGCGTTGCCTAAGGACTGAGGGCTGGACCCCGCCCCGCAGGCCGTAACCTCATCGGCGATGGAGCCGAACACAGGCCTCACTTCTGAGGTAGCCTGTGACTCTAGACCCCCGGATTCATATCCGGTCGTAGGTTCCAGTCCGCGCATCCCCGAGCCCACCGAGCCTGGTTGGGCTCCGGTGTTTGAGTTCACCGCGGCAGACGTCTTTCAGCACTCGCCCTTTGGCGACATGATGAACTTACTGAAGTCTCTCTCTTTGTCAGGAGACTCTGGGCCGAACCATGTCCGGCTTGAGTGGGAAGCAGACGACGACGGAATTCGTTGCCCACCCACCACCCACTTCATTGCCACGATTGATGATCTAACCGACTTGCTTGACTTCGACTCCAAAGACATCGGCGGTATGGACGACGATGTAGGAGAATCACAGGAGCCACCGCTCACAGGGCGGTGGACGGGCACCTCCTCAAATGATATATGTATGGTGGACACTCCGAAGGAAACCAATGGCGACGAGACAACAGAGGATAACCCCTCGGGAAGAAAAACAAATCATGGGCGTCGTCGGTGCCGCTCAAAGCCCCGCCACAGCAATACCGGCCTCGGAGATGAAAGTAATCCGGATGGCATCGAAGAACAATGTGACCATGACCAGCTCGCCTTCGAGTAGGCCGAACAGGAAGATGATCAGGTCAGGCCAGAAGAACAGGCAACAGACGGATACCCGGAGGAGGGCAACTACATGCCCCCCTCTGAAGATGAGATTAGCCTCGATGACGACGAATTCGGCGTGCCTGAGGACCCCGTGGAGCAGGAGCGCTTCAAGCATAGGCTTATAGCCACTGCAAGGAGCCTGAAGAAGAAGCAGCAGCAACTCCAAGCTGATCAAGACCTGCTCATAGATAGATGGACTAAAGTCATGGGAGCCGAGGAACATGGACTCGAGCGCCAAACGGCTGACAGGCCACCCCGTGGCCAGGATAAAACGGCATATCAGCCCGAATACCAGCCCGCACCCCCACGCCGATACACTATGGACCAGGGCAACAGGCAAGACCTGCAAGATATTCTGGAAAGCAAAGCAGGATAGCCAAGATCGATCTACGGATCGCGGGGGCGTGCCCCAGCGCGCGATGATGATCGTCGCGCCAGATACATCATCAACAAGTCCGACCAGGCCGAACACACCAACCCTGACCAATTCGAACTACGTAGCCATATAGCCCGGCACAAAGGCGCCGCACACCCCCTCTGCTTCACCGACGAAGTTATGGATCATGAATTCCCAGAAGGGTTAAAACCTATAAACATCGAATCATACGATGGCACAACAGACCCCGCAGTATGGATCAAAGATTTCCTTCTCCACATTCACATGGCCCGCGGAGATGATCTACACGCCATCAAGTATCTTCCCCTTAAGCTCAAAGGACCAGCTCGGCTCTGGCTGAACAGCCTACAAGCAAATTCCATTGGTAGTTGGGAAAACCTGGAAGACGCATTCCTCAATAACTTCCAGGGCACATATGTGTGACCACCAGACGCCGATGACCTGAGCCACATTACTCAATAGCCCGGAGAGTCAGCACGGAAATTCTGGAGTCGGTTCCTTACTAAAAAGAACCAAATAGTCGACTGTCCGGATGCCGAAGCACTGGCGACTTTTAAGCACAATATCCGTGACGAGTGGCTCGCTCGACACCTCAGCCAGGAAAAACCCAAGTCCATGGCAGCTCTCACAACCCTAATGACCCGCTTTTGCGCGGGTGAAGATAGCTGGTTGGCTCACAGCGGCACCACGCCACATTCTGGCACTTTGGGCGGCCGCGATGCTAACGGCAAGCCACGGCGTAACTGACATAAGAGAGGGAACAATGGCGACAGCACTGAATATACGGCGGTCAACGCCGGACTCAGCGGATCTAAGTTCGGTCAGCGGAAAAAGCTTTTCAAAAGAAAGAATCAGGGACCATCCAGCCTGGATCGCATACTGGAGTGCTCGTGAAAAATTCATGGCACCCCGGACAAGCCAGCCAACCACACCAATAGAGACTGCTGGGTGTTCAAACATGCCGGTAAGATAAACGCCGAAAACAAGGACAAGGGGCTGCACAATGACCATGAAGAAGAGCCCCAGCATCTGAATATGGGGGGGCAATAGAAATCCCCCCCCCCAAGTGAAAATGGTCAATATGATCTACGCCACTCACATCCCCAAGCGGGAACGGAAGCAAGCACTACGGGATGTCTATGCGATGCAGCTAGTCGCCCCCAAATTCAACCCATGGTCAGCTTCTCCGATCACCTTTGATCATAGGGATCATCCTACTAGCATCCGTCATGGCGGCTCAGCTGCATTTATCTTAGACCCAATCATTGACGGATTCCACCTCACGCGAGTCCTTATGGACGGCGGCAGCAGCCTTAACCTGCTTTATCAGGACACAGTGCGCAAGATGGGCATTGACCCTTCAAGGATCAAGCCCACCAAAACCACCTTTAAATGTGTAATTCCTGGAGTAGAGGCCCGCTGTACAGGCTCTATAACACTAGAAGTGGTCTTCGGATTCCTGGATAACTTCCGGAGTGAAGAATTAATCTTCGATACCGTCCCTTTTTATAGTGGTTACCACGCACTGCTCGGACGAACCGCATTCGCTAGATTCAATGCGATACCACATTACGCATACCTCAAGCTCAAGATGCCAGGACCGCGCGGGGTTATCACTGTCAATGGAAATATGGACCGCTCCCTTCGAATAGAAGAGCATACGGCAGCCCTTGCGGCAGAAGTACAATGCGGCCTACTCCGACAAACCAATCCGGCGACAACTTCGAGCACCGTCAAGCGAGTCCGGAGCACCCCACAACAGGATCATCAGCAATGCCAAGAGTGTGATTAGCAGTCCGGCCTTCGCTCAAGCCCCTTCAAAGCAGCATTCGTGCCACGCATACATAATTATGCACTCAAGATACCATGGGCATAGGTGGAGGCGCATCAACGACTCAGCCAATAGTGCGGGTAACCACCAAATACCTTCATACTCTTTCCCTCTTACCTTCCAGGACACAGCATTAGTGCAGCATCCTGAGAAGAGCCGAATTGCCGGACTTATATGGGAGAGACATCCAAGGAGGCAACAGACATTGTGCACAAAAGAAAATACCCAGGTGGAATCTATTTATGATCATTATACCTGCTTTATCTATCCGTACACAGCCAGCCCCTGGATAGGACATGTCAAGTAGTCCTATTTTATCTCCGCTTAATGCATCCATTGTAAACATTATTCGTCAATGTGAGATATTATATAGCGTCATTATTCTTATTTGAGCATTTTTTCTCTTATAAATGTTTATTTGGTATTGCATCCGTACACCTTGGTATGGTCAGTTCGCCAGGGGCTTCTCATGGCGCCCCGTAATATGGCAAATAAAGTCCAAACACTTTCTACAGTGCGGCACCCCAATCTTATACCACTATATGCATCAGCTCCGAATCATGTCTTGGGTCTACAGTTGGGATAGCCCGGCTCCCTTGTTTTTGTGCCTTACATTCCGTTATATCGGCTAAGGTAGCGCAGGGAGAACTACTGCGATTGTGTCCTGTTTCTTCCGGACGAGCACCTCAGTAGAGAAAGCCGAAAACTGACCGGCATGATGTGGCGAGAGCTGGTCGCTGTTCGAGAGGTCTTAAAATCCTTAAATATTTTCCTCTTTAGGCGATAAATCGGCTTTGTCCGATCTAGGCGTGTATAGCGCCCCGATTCGGCCTTCCGGATTCTAGGGGGTTCGCCAAAATTTAAAATTGTAGACTTCTATGGCTAAGTGAAAGTTATAAATCCGCATAGTCCGATTGCTTGTTTGCTGCACGAGACACCTCCTTAAGGGAGCAAACATTTGGATAAAGAGTGTCTGGGTTTTCCACGAACACCCCAGTACTATTTACGTGGGGGAGGAAGCCGACGACTGGCCTACTTTCAGAATTTTATAAATAGCCGCACAGAAGGTAATATTTTAAATAACGAAAGCGCTACATAGGGCAAGTAACTTCGTCTTTAAATTACAAACATGACAGAAGTGAATTCATTCTAAAATAGCATCCTTGGTACACTCATTGGCGACGAGACGAGCACCCTTCATCACGCCATCATAGTACATCTCCGGATGGCAATGCGCCTTGCCCTCCGGTGGCCTGTCCTTGACCAGCTTCTCCGCATCCAACTTGCCCCAATGCACCTTGACGCGGCAAAAGGCCCGACGGGCACCCTTGATGCAAACATATTGCTTGATCACTTCAAGCCGTGGGCAGGCATCCACCATCCGCTTGATCAGGCCAAAGTAGCTACTGGGAAGGAGCTACCCAGGACACATCCAGACTATGAAGCCCTTCATAGCCAGTTCGGCCGCCCTGTGGAGTTCGACCAACAGCTTCAGTTGGTTGCTCAAAGGCATCGGATGTTCGGCCCCAGCATACTGGGACCAGAACAATTTCTCCGTTGAGCACCCCTCCTGGGCACGGTATAACTCTACAACGTCTGATATGCTGCATGGCAGATCTGCAAATGCCCCTGGAGAGCTCCGAATTCGAGTAAGTAAAAGAAATGCCTCCTCCACATGTTTGCTTTACATAAAGAACTTCTTACCCGCTGCTATCTTTTTGGCCTCTTGGATCTCCTGCTGTGCTTTCTCGGCTTCGGCCTTGGAGTCTTTCAAATTTACACGAGCTTCGCAAGCTCGGCTTCTTTCATCTTCAGGTCATGCTCCACGGACTCGCACTTCTTGCCGAGGTCCTGGAGCTCTTGCTGTACCTCACCCACTCTAGCAGTTTGCTTTTTGCGCTCCTTGCATTCCAAGGCCTCTTTGTCTTCGGCCTCGGACAATGCTTTCTTCAGGGACGCCACTTCGGCGGTGGCCCCTGTTACACAGTCACGATGCTTTAGCGTTAGACTGACCAATTTTGCCTATCTTTAAATACATGCGAGCGGGGAATCGCTTACCTTTATTCTCCTCGAGCTGCCTCTTTGTGAGGCCGAGCTCTCCCTATGCCTGCTCCAGATCCTGCGTCAGTTCGGCAACCTCGGCAGTACGGGCAGCAGCAGCAAGCAGCACAGCCTGCTTCTGCACATGAATATTTATTGTTAGACTCCTGTGGATTTTAATTGACCCTCCGTTTGGTTTTTCTTTCCGAACACCAAACAGAGTATCAAGGGCTACTACCTATCGGGTGGTAATTTTACACATATTTATTAATTACCTCAAAGTCTGTCAAGAGGCTGGTGCAATCTTCGCTTAGTCCGCTCTTGGCGGACGAAACCTTCCGAATCACCGAACTCATAAGAGATCGGTGCTCCTTATCCATGGAAGCGCCTCGCAGCGCTTCCAGCAGATAATCCGGCGACTCGGGCGCACCGGAAGTCCTCGATGCAGATGGCTCGCCCTCCCTAACGAGGGGCTGTCCGCCTGGGTTCGGAACCATTGAAGGTTCCGCAAAAGTGTTCGGCTAAGAGCCCGGCCTATTGTGGCTCTCATCGACACGATCCGCAGGGACCTCGAACCCCGCGTGTCCGACATCTGGGACCCCGCCTCAGGGCGTCTCTAGAGTCACCTCCCCCCGCTCCGGGAGCCTCCGGTACAACACCTCCGTGTCGTCCGCGGGTTGAGGAGTAGTGCCTGTCGGAAGCGAATTCATCTCCGAATCGCTCAGAGACCCGGAGGAAGATACCTCGGGGTGATCCCTGGCCGGACTGCACATATATTTGGCATTAAACAAAAGCTATAGAGTGAAGGTATGGTGGAGTGCGGACACTTACGATCGCACTGGGGGCTTCCCCATCGGCAACCACCCCTCCTCGCTGAGAGCGGTCGTGGGAGTAGTCCGAAAGGGACACCTTCCCCTACTTGGATGCCCCAGCCTCCCCTCCCGGGGCGGTTTTCCTGTTCTTCTCCCCCCCAGTGGGGGGAGGTAGAATCTCTTCCTGATTTCCCCCTGCCTTTGCGGGGGGAATCTGTCTCGTCGTCATCAGACGACAGGGGTTTGACGGCCTTACAACGAGGGCCTTTTCCGGCCCCCCGGTCCGCCTCCCCGGGCCCCTCATCCTTTCTGTATGGGGCGTCTTCTTCTTCTTCCTCCTCCCCTTCGTGGGAGGAGTCTGCCTCATCGTCTTCGGACGAGGCTTCTGCACAACCTTACGCCGGAGACCCTTTCGGATCCCCGGAGCCTTCTTCTCGGCCTTCTTCTCCGCCACCTTGTACGGTGCCGGGACCAGCATCTCCGTCAGGAGAGCATCAGCTGGGCCTTCAGGCAGCAGAGACGGACAGTAAACCTGCTCCGCTGTCTCCACATAATCCTGAAGCAAACATGCATAACTACTTAAGGCTATCCCATGAATATATTGGGGAAGAACCGGGTCCAGTGGCAGTCTGAGAACTCACCTGACTAGGAGCCCGCGCGGCGTGAAGCCCGCGGTCCTCGGATGTGGGAGGAGGTACTTCAGAGGCCTTGAATAGCACCTTCCATGCGCCTTTGTGCGTCATGTCGTAGAGCTTCCGGAGCATCTAGTGTTCGGTTGGGACGGACTCCCACAGATTGACTGCCCGCCTTTGGCATGGCAGAATCCGGGGAACGAGCATGACCTGGATCACATTGACAAGCTTGATGTTCTTGTACTTCATGCTCTTGATGCAGGTGTGGAGTCCTGTCAGCTCTGTAGATTCGCCCCAGGACAGGCCCTTCCTTTCCCAGGAGGTGAGCCGCATGGGGGCTCCATATCTGAATTCGGGGGCCGCCGCCCAATTGGCACCGCACGGGTTGGTGATGTAGAACCACCCCGATTGCCATCCTTTTACGGTCTCCACAAAGGAGTCGTCCAGCCAGGTGACATTAGGCATCTTGCCCACCATGGCTCCTCCGCACTCCGCTTGCTGGCCGCTTACAATATTCGGTTTCACGCAGAAGGTTTGCAGCCATAGGCCGAAATGAGGTCGGATGCGGAGGAAGGCCTCGCATACGACGATGAACGCCGAGATGTTGAGGATAAAATTTGGGGCTAGATCATGGAAATCTAGCCCGTAGTAGAACATGAGCCCGCGGACGAAGGGATGGAGTGGAAATCCTAGTCCACGGACGAAGTGGGCGACGAATATGACCCTCTCGTGGGGTCCTGGGGTCGGAATGACCTGCCCGGCGTCCGGTAGCCGGTGCGCTATGTCCGCGGCCAAGTATCCGGCCGCCGAAGATTTGTGATGTGCTTCTCCTTGACGGTGGAAGCCACCCACTTGCCTCCTGCCCCAGACATGTTTAGCTGTGCGGAGAAGATTTGGGCTTGGGCGCTGGAGCTCGAGGGGGCAAGAGTGGGCAAAGGAGGAAGAGGGTGTGGGTGAAAATGGGGAAATATTATCCCTTTATAGAGGAGCCGAAAGCGGTGCGCCTCCCCACTTGCACATTGGGAATCGCTTGCTTCCCAAGCGCCATGATTGATGGCGTGGTGGGATTACCCATACTCGTATTGATGAGAATCCCATGATAAGGGGACACGATCTCTGCCTTGACAAGACGTGTCAAAGGAACCACCTCGCAATATGCATTGTAGCTGGTTCTGGGAAAATGGTTCGAATAATAATCCGACCGTAATAACATGTCATGTCATCAGAAAAAGTTGTCAGCAGATTGCGTTCGTAAAATGTCATTCTCTCTACAGCAGTGTGCAAAGATCATTTTGTGGGTCTGGACATGATTCAAGTGTTCAATAATTACTTTGGAGTTTTCAGATAAGGAACCCGCCTTGCAATGCCGAAGACAATACTGCGCGTCGGACTCATCGTCATTGAAGCCTGGTTCAGGGGCTACTGAGGGAGTCCTAGATTAGGGGGTATCCGGACAGCCGGACTGTGTACAACGTCCGGACTATGGAAGCGTGAAGATACAAGACTCAAGACTTCGGCCCGTGTCCGGATGGGACTCTCCTTTGCGTGGAAGGCAAGCTTGGCGATCCGGATATTGTGTTTCCTTCCTTGTAACCGACTCCATGTAAACCCTAGCCCTCTCCGGTGTCTATATAAACCGGAGAGGTTGGTCCTTAGAAGGCCGATCACAATTACAATCATACCATCATAGGCTAGCTCTTAGGGTTTAGCCTCTATGATCTCGTGGTAGATCAACTCTTGTACTACCCATATCATCAATATTAATCAAGCAGGAAGTAGGGTTTTACCTCTATCGAGAGGGCCTGAAACTGGGTAAACATCTATGTCCCTTGCTTCCTATTACCATCAGCCTTGACGCACAGATCGGGACCCCCTACCCGAGATCCACCGGTTTTGACACCGACAACGCCTGTTGCAATCGGGTTTCTCCGTGGTACCAGCTAGATAGCGATCGTCTTTTTTAGGGTTGGGTTCTTGAGAAGTAGGCCCCAAGAATTCGTCATCGTACCCATGTTCGGAAAAGTACTTATCGACATTGGTAAATGTACCATCGTCGTTGTCGTCGTCGACCGGATCATGTGCCATATGTATGTTCGAATCCTGTGCCATAGGGATGTCCGGCATGTCCGGTAGCGTTGCGGCAGTCTTTCCATGGCTTGGCGCCGGCACGACTGGTGGTGTTGTCTTTGGGGTGGTGTCCCCCGCCCCCAAACGAATTTGGCTCTTTGGCCAAAGCAGGGGCCAGCTTATGCAGTCGTTGAGGGTCATCACATCATCTTCGTCGGCCCCGGCGGGTCAAATTTGAGGTAACAACTCGTCGCAGCCTGGCAGCACCCGAACCAGTTGAACCCTATACACGATGGGTGGCATCGGATTACCGTGGAACATGGGGTTGCCCGGTTGAACGATTCTGCCCTTGGCGACATCAACCAACTCGTCATTCACGAAGTGCAGGAGAGTGCACGAAACATCGGCGGCGCCCTGCGAAAACATGTTGGGCGTCAGGGATGCCCAGTCAAAGGCAAGGAGATGAAGTCATCAGCCGAGAGGCTTAGTTACCGTGATGCCGTCGAGCTCGGCTAATGTCGAGGCACCACCAACGGCGGGCGTGCAACTGACGGAGGGGCTGCTTGCTGGCGAGGTGCCGGCCGGTGTACACCCGGGTGCATTAAGCTCCAATGCCCGTGCCGGCACCGGAGACACGAATACCGCCTCCGCCGGAGATACCAATGGCGCCGCCTGCGCGTTGTGCGAGTTGGTGCCCGTGAAGCTGGGAACCGGGGGCGGCCCCTGTTGGCCGCCCGCAATCCACGTCGCCAGCCCCTGAATCAAGGTTGGCACCATGGCGGTGAGCATCGTTCCCAGTTGTTGTTGCACTTGCTCTTGGACAATCTCCGTAATCCGCGCCACTTGTGCCTTGAGTTCTTTAACCTCGCGCGACTGGCTTTCCAAGCTTCTCTTTTTCTCCTTTCGCCCACCAGCAGTATAGTATGAAGACCATTTTGTGGACAAGCCTTTGCCGGCCACACGACCAGCTGACGACGGCTTACTGAGCTTATCCTTGTTTTTCATTACGTTGAACGCCCTATTTAGAGTGTTGTCCCAAGGGGAGGTCTGAGACGACCCCACTCTACTTCTTTCAGTCTCTTGCAGAAGGAATGTGGACCATATAGAAATTTGGCTTCATTAATTAGAATGCAACCATATGGAGCGAATTACGCGGGGGTGTATTCCTTACCAGAACAAGCTCAAGCGCCCTGGTCTTCGGATCCGTGGTAAGCTCCTTTGTTACCAGGTCATCCTTGTACCGGGCCCTGACAAAGTTCCTGGTCTGCTTGTCATGGTATTTCTCGAAGCGGGGAGGTAGGCCTTGCTCGGCACGCTCCGCGTCCTCCTTGTCCCATATAGGCTCCGCCACTCTATAACCACCGGGACCGAGTTGGTGGACCCCTATGTTCAACTCCCGCATTTCTTTCCTCCACTGACTTGATTCGGAGGTTGCGCTGCTCTCGCACTTGATCTTGAACTCCTTGTAGTCATCTTCGCTGATCGAAGGATTTTTCGCCTTGATCTTCTCATAACTATCACCTTTGTCAATCATTCTCTTCACCGCGCTTCTCCAAGTAGACAGGGCCGTGCTCATCCTCGTGAGGGCGGCACTGTTCACTTTATTCCCTGAGAGGCATGTGTTTGCAAAGTCAGCGGGGAACTTGTATCGTTCGTGCAGCTTCGTGAAGAGGAGGCTACGCAAATTCCCTCGGTCCTTGTGCCTTAGGTTCTCGGTGTTGATCGAGACAGTGCTCCGGAGAATGCACCCAAGCTGAACCGAGTACCCCTTGACTAATTCTTTGGGCGCCGTTGGATGCCCGTCGGAGTGCACTTCAGTAAATTCCTCCTTGACGCTGCCGAGCACGTTCGGGCGCCGGTCCTTCCGTTGCCTCTTCGGTTGGCTGGCATCTGTGTGTGCGCTGCCATCATCAGTGGTGGCATCCTCGGCGGCACCATCAGTGGTGTCATCCCCGACGCCACTAGGGCTTGTGTAGTCAGGAACGGTGTCTTCCGCGGCGGCCTCATAGCGGTGAGGTTCTTCCTCCATCTCCTGGGACAGCTCCCAGAATTGCTTGCTGCCCGAACCGCCGGCCTCATCGTTGTGGGCCATGTTTCGCTCTAAATAGGAAAAAAGTTTGGTCAAAAAGTTGGTTATTGTTAAGGAACAAGATCATGGTCACATCATTTAGGGTTTGTCGATACCAAGGCATCCTAAAAGCTAAGCTTTTATCATTTAGGGTTTGTCAATGCCGAGGCACCCTAAAAGCCTAAGCTTTCATCATTTAGGTTTTTATCGACACCGAGGCGCCCTAAAAGCCAAGTTTTTATAATTTAGGTTTGTCAACTCTAAGTTGGGCCTAATCACTTGGCTCTATTGCCACCTATGGTGTAATGCAGCAAGAATAAAGGGGCAGTTGATCCTACTTAATTAAGTACTAAGATACCCCGGCCCATGCATTAGTAGCAAGTACCCCATATGTCCGATTTTTAGCAAAGTCATGCTAAAATTCATGGAAAATTTCAGCATGACCTTTGCTGAAAATAGGACATAAGGAGTACCTGAATTTGCCAGAACGGGAGTTTATCGACATTCTGGCAAACTCAAGGGCCTCTCGGGGTACCTGCAAAATCATCACGACACGATGGTCGGAGACAAAACCCAGCAAACTAGCACCACAATGTGCCTCTACTTTCATACGGATGAAAAGGCCACAGACCATATGGTCCTCTGCTTTCATATGGACAAAAATCAGCTCAACTTATGTGAGCTTCCATTCCAGATCTAATAGGTCACCCAACAAAAAATCATCAATAGTTTAGCAAGTCTGTACCCTCAAGAATGAACATATAGCAATATCTGTTGTCCCCCCATAACATACGGAAATCTAGCTGAAGAAGAGCGGAAATCTACACTCTGGAGGAAACACACATTTACACAAAGTTCACGACAAACAAACCAACTCATACCTCCTAGAACAACAGAGCAAATTCCACTACTAACACCACTAAAATTCTTATATGTAATTACACTGTATATTCACTTTATAATTACAGAGAGATTAATCTGAAATTACAACAAAAAGATTACAGCTAAAGAAGTAATTACAGCAAGAATACTCTGTAATTACATCAAAGATACATTAAACAATCAAATTGAAGTGCACTGCAATTACAATGAGATTGCATTAAAAGTACACTGGAACAAATGCAAGACTAAACCACTGAATTATAGTCAAAATGCACTCAAATAACACTGCAATTACATATAATATTTACACTAAAACACACTAAAAATGCACTGACAACACACAGTAATTACACTACCATAGTACAGATAAAATCCACTAAAAATAACACTGAAAACTAGACCCTGCATGATAATTGATAGGTAACTTAAATGTGATTTGGAACCCTAAATAAGCATACAACTACAGAGCAAGAACAGAAAGTTTGCTGCCTATTCAAACACAGAAACAAAACACTACTTGAAACTCTAATCTAAAGAAACTGAAAACATAACTTCATAAAATGGCGAGGCAATCTAACACCTAAAACAGGGCACTTACAGGGTGTTCTACAGTGTCCCATTGTGAACCAATTGAGCATTTGCACATACATATACAAACAAAACGAGCCAGCCGATTCAAGGAAAATATGCCCTAATCCAAATGGCCATACATAGTAGATGAATCTCCTATAGCAGATTAATCACTCATGAAGCCCAATCCAAGTGCACGAACTGGACAGACCACGTACATCAAACACAAATGTCAACATGACACTCGTCTAGTGCTCCAAGTGCATTGCCAGACCACTTCCACTTGTAACCATCAGGTGGTTGAACCAAAGGATGAGGAAACTTAATGAACTCCCCAGTTAGAGAAAGAATGGTTGTTAAGACATCAGAAAAATACCTACTAATAGTCTCTAAAAACCGCTTGTAAGCACCATGTAGCAACCTCATTTTGAGACCATGTCCAACTACCAACAAGAAGATAGCAGCCTTTTCTTCGACGGTAACATATACACTATCATAGAGTCGACACTTCTCACGCAAGATGGTGCACAAGGCATGGAAGTTCTGCTTAGTTAAACACAATGCATATGCAAGAAACCTATTCTAATAGATCTCACATGATTCTGCTACATTGCAATTATCTAATTGTAAGATGTTGTGCACACAATAAAACATGCATAGCATACAAGAAGACATCAATAAAGAATTTGCATAAGTTTGGATCAAGAATTACCTTCAACCTGGTAGAAGAACACCACTGCAATCTGGGAGAAGATTACCACTGCAACCACCAGTACACCACCGCAATCTTGGACAGAACAGCAGGTCAACCTGCAAAATAAAACCAGTAGAGGATGAGGGTTCATCTCGAGCTGTTCGAATGGAGATGGGGCTCTGTACTGCAATATGCTACCGCAAGACCACATGATTCAGAATACCTTCAACCTGGGAGAACTACACCATTACAACCAACAGTACAGCTTGGCAATCTCGTACAGAACAATAGCTAAACCTGAAAAAACAAACAACAGAGGGTCAGGGTTCATGTTGAGTAGCTCGAATGGAGAGGGGGTGGAGATGGGGCTCGGGAGGAGACGGGGACAGGTACTAGGTCATAGGAAAGGGACGAAGATGGGGAGGTAGTAGGCGGTAGAGGTCCGAGACAACGGAAGTGCCAAGCAGCCCGCCACGAACACCGCGATGGGGATTAGGGGTGGGGTGGGGGGGGGTGCTGGCGGGCGGGGCGACCCGGGTCCATGACAAAGGGGGAAGGACGAGATGAGAGCGGCGCGGGGTGGGGAAGATGGCCGGAGGGAGAGCTGCCAGCGAAGAGATGGACGGCACTGACCTAGTCGGGTGAAGCAGCACGAGGGAAGGGGTCTGGCTCGGCCGCTGAGGTGCGGGGACGGCGATGGCCGCGGCTAACACGGTGGCGAGGCTCGGGATCTGGCAGAGAAGGCG
>NC_041387.1:223065666-223066576 GCF_002162155.2 Triticum dicoccoides | reverse complement strand
GACGAAGATGGGGAGGTAGTAGGCGGTAGAGGTCCGAGACAACGGAAGTGCCAAGCAGCCCGCCACGAACACCGCGATGGGGATTAGGGGTGGGGTGGGGGGGGGTGCTGGCGGGCGGGGCGACCCGGGTCCATGACAAAGGGGGAAGGACGAGATGAGAGCGGCGCGGGGGGGGGAAGATGGCCGGAGGGAGAGCTGCCAGCGAAGAGATGGACGGCACTGACCTAGTCGGGTGAAGCAGCACGAGGGAAGGGGTCTGGCTCGGCCGCTGAGGTGCGGGGACGGCGATGGCCGCGGCTAACACGGTGGCGAGGCTCGGGATCTGGCAGAGAAGGCGAGCGAGGGAGAGGGCGAGAGGGCGAGCACGGTTGCGCGGCTATGGCGTCGGGGGACAACGACCGGGCGGCGAAAAGAGGGGGCACGCGTGAGGGTATGGCGAGGGGGGAAGTGGATCTGGCGAGGGAGGGACGAAGGGACCGGCGAATTAGCAAGGGGGGAAGATTACTAATGGCGCACCCCCTCGCGGTGCGCCATTAGTATGTTTTTTATAACAATGGCGCACCCCCGAGCGATGCACCATAAGTAGTCTTTTTTTTTAGATAGGAATGGCGCACCACCCAGCGGTGCGCCATAAGTAACTTTTTTTTGCATAGCAATGGCGCAAGTAATTTTTTTATTTTTATTTTTTGTTGCATCTAATAATTTTTTAGAAAATGAATATGAATATGAAACAATAATAAATTTTTATAAAAACAGTAATAATTTTTTTAAATATCATCAAATTTGTTATTTGAAAATATTTATGAATATGAAAAATATCATCAAATTTGTTATTTGAAAATATCATCAAATTTGTTATTTCAAAATATAATCAAATTTGTTTTTTTATTTTTAGTTGCATTCATTTGTG
>NC_041387.1:222945689-223065508 GCF_002162155.2 Triticum dicoccoides | reverse complement strand
GGCAGTGGAGCGGGGAAGGGGGCATAGCGATCAAGATGGAGGGGGATCGAGATCGAGTGTCCTCATGAATATTCAATAGTTTTTCATATTGAATATGAAAAAATATCATCAAATTTGAAAAAATATTCATGAATTCAAAAAGCCCATGAAATTTAAAAATATTCACGAGTACAAAAAGTGCCCATGAAATACAATCGAGAAATGAAAGCTACAATTTAAATACAATCGATCTTAGCTAGCTATCTTTTCACAATCTTCTTGCCCTTCTTTTTCACAAATGGAGTTCTTCTGTTGAACGGACGTCCTTTAGGTAGGGTGGTCCTGCTTCTTCTTGTGGTGTATGGAACTTCCTCATCATCGTCATGTTCCATCTTCGGGTCGCCGTACTTGTCGAAGTCTTGCTCATTGGCGACTCCATCCATTCCTATGATCTTCCTTTTGCCTCTCCTCACGACAACACGACTGGGCTTTGATGGGTCGGTAATGAAGAAGCATTGGTCCACTTGGGAAGCCAGTACCCATGGCTCATTTTTCGCGGTGACGTTTGCGCCCGCGGTCTTGGATTTGGCTTCGGGTATAACCATGGTGGTGAAATACCAGTCTTCTTTTATGACGCTCTTGGCCCATTTGACATGGAACATCGGGACCTTCACTCCAGAGTAGCTCAGCTCCTAGATCTCCTAGATCCTTCTGTAGTATCTGTCCTTGTCATTACCGGTGTAGGATTCCAGCGTTACCCCGGAGTTCTGGTAACCATCGCTCTTCATGTCCTTTCCATCGGTGTAGAATGTGTAGCCGTTGATATCGTACGCCTCATACGTCATCAGGTTGTGCTCGGCGCCCTATGACAAGGCGAATATGAGTTATTCTTCTGCGGAAGAATCTCCATGTAAAGGGTACGACAGAAGCTTCTGCTTGAACCAACGTGTGAAACATGAGTTGTGCTCTTTGATTATATCTCCGCCCGTCCTCTGTTGTCCTCGGTCATTGTACGTCTTCTCAATAAAGGTTTTGTGCTCTACCACCCAAGGATCGACCGCGTCTATGTGTTGTAGCGCGACTAGGTTTGCTCTTTGAAAGTCGGCGAGTCGACCCTCGAAGTCGACATGCATTTCACGGCGACCCTCACAGTGACCCCATCCAGCAAGCCTACCGAGGTGCCTGTTGACGGGCAGACCAACGGGGTTCTCGATGCCCAGATAGTTCGTGCATTAGGAGATGCACTCTTAGGTCAGAAAGCCCCTGGCTATGCTTCCCTCTGGACGTGAGATGTTGCGAACGTATCCTTTGATGACACCATTCATCCTTTCGAACGGCATCATGCTGTGCAGGAACGTCGGCCCGAGTTGGATGATATCCTCCACGATATAGACCAGCAGATGCACCATAACGCAGAAGAATGCGGGCGGGAAGTACATCTCAAGCTCGCATAGTATCACCATGATCTCTTCCTGTAGCCTTCTGAGTTGCCTCACGCCAACCGACTTCCGAGAGATGACGTGGAAAAAGTTACATAGGCCAGATAGCATTTCACGGACGTGCGCATCCATCATCCCACGGATTGCAACTAGAAGTATCTGCGTTATCAGCACATGACAGTTGTGAGACTTCATCCCGCTGAACTTCTGCTTTGCTGGGTCTAGGTATCTGCTTATCTTCCCCGCGTAACCGTAAAGAAGTTTTACTCCTACGAGGCAGGTGAAAAACTGATTGATCTCCTCCTAACTTAGAGTGAAGCACGCGGGAGGGTAGTCATTTCTGGTCTTCTTGGCCTTTTTGCCTTTGCGACAACTTTTCCTGTCCTTCTTCGCCTCATCATCATTAGCGTGAAGCTCCTCCCTGATGCCCATTGATTTCAAGTCTGCCCTTGCTTTCGGCCCATCTTTGGTCCTCTCTGGCTTGTTGAGCAGGGTACCAAGCAGACTCTCGCACATGTTCTTCGTGATATGCATGACATCAAGGCTACGAGGCACACGGTGGATCTTCCAGTACGGCAAGTCCGAGAAAACAAACCTCGTTTTCCATACCTTCAGCAGTGGCTCTGGCGCCTTTCGCTTCTTTCCTGGCTCTGGCGCCTTTTGCTTATCTCCCGGCAGTGGGCAATCTTTCCATTTTTGCAACAGCTCGTCTATTTCCTCGCCGCTCCTCGTCCGCGGGCGTCTTCGGGGTTCGGTTTCACCATCGAATAGATCCTTGCATTTTCTCCATGGGTCATCATCGCGAAGCCACCTTCGATGTCCCATGAACACGATTTTCGAATACCCAGGTTCTCTATCTAGCTGGCGATATGTTGTGTCATCCATGCACCTGACGCATCCAGAAAGTCCGTGGACCACCTGCCCCGCGACATATCCGTAACCGAGATAGTCATGCACTGTCGTCAGTAGTGCGGCTCTCATAGGGAAATATTCTTTCTCTGTGGCGTCCCATGTATTGGCTAGGGTTTTCTACAGCGTGTCTAGCTCCTCTTTCAGCAGCCCCAGATACAGATTGATGTCGTTCCCTGGTTGTTTCGGCCCTTCAATTAGCATATTCATGTGAATGTACTTCCTCTTCATGCACAACCAGGGGGAAGGTTGTACATCCACACAAACACAGGCCAGGTGCTATGTGTGCTTCTCTGGCTGCCAAACAGATTGACTCCATCGGTGCTCGCGCCCAGCATGATGTTCCTTGAATCCTTCCCAAATTCTGGGTGTTCGAAGTTCAACGCTTCCCACGGGCTCCCATCCTTAGGGTGACTCAGCATCTTGTCTTTTTTATTTATCTCCGGATCATTTGCGTCATCTTCTCGCTTCTTCTCCTCCCTATCCGCGTGCCAACACAGGTGCTTTGCTACCTTAGGGTCCGTGAAATACCGCCGCATACGAGGAGTGATCGGAAAGTACCACACCACTTTTCGAGGAGCTTTCTTCCTCTTATTGTATCGAGTGACGCCGCACACTGGACATATGGTAGACTCCATGTGCTCGTCCCGAAAAATGATGCAATTGTTAATGCACACATGGTATTTTACGTGCGGTAAATCCAGAGGACACACGATTTTCTTCGCCTCCTCGAAACTGGCTGGGCACTTGTTCCCCTTGGGAAGATGTTCGTGCCAGAATGACATGTTCTCGTCGAAGCATGCGTCAGTCATTTTGTGTTTTACCTTCATCTCCAGAGCCACGAGCGTTACTTTCAGGCGGGTATCCTCGGGCCTGCATCCTTCATACAATGGAGTAACCGCGTCTATCTCCAGTTGATCTAGCTTGGCTTTCTCTCAGGCGGCAGCTCTTGCGTTATCCGTCTGCTTGAGAAGTAGCTCTTGAATATGAGGGTCCTGCACCCAGCCCATTGATGATCCATCGTTGTCTGCTCTGGCATCTTCATCTTCATGATCATGCCCTTCCTCTGCTCCGGCATCTTCCTCATCATCATGTCAGGCATCTTCTACATGATGACTGTGTACTGCATCTACTTCATGATCATGTCCTGGAGATTCTTCGCCGCGGTTGTCCTGCTGCCCTTCCTCATTTCTTGCCCGGCCCCCATGGACGACTTCATAATCATCTTCATCAACTTGCCACCGATAGCCATCCATGAAACCACGCAAGAGAAGGTGGTCCCACACTAGTACGGAATCCGGGTCCACAAGGCTCCTCAGCTTGCATCTTCGACACGAACATCTTATCTCCATCTCGTTCTTTTGAAGCATCTCGGCCTTTGTGGAGCTCAAAAACCTATTCACGATGCCTTTAGTCATCGTGCGGACCATGGTCGCCTGCGGGGTAGAGCAAAATGATATTTTAGAACCAAGAAAAAATTTGGCATGACTTTTCCTAAAAATAGGACCAAAAAGAATGCATAGTGCCAAAATTCTCGCTGAAACGGAAATCAAACAACATTCCGGCAAAATATTGGCAACTATCGCATTTCAAATACTGGTACCTGCAAACACAAACATATATACAACACCACAAACATATGCAACACCACAAACATACATAGATCTAGCTAGGCCATAAAAAGTGCATGTGCACGTTGTTGGAGGGAGAAAAAAAGTAGATCTACAACATAAAGATAGCTTTCCCCTTAATTACCTATCAAAAAGTTAATTTATCCACTTAATTTGGATGAATCTATGGTGCAAATGAGGTGAGGAGGAGGAGGCAACCGAGACAAGCTTGGAAGAGGAGGTGGAGAGAATGAAGTGGGGAAAGTGAGTGTGTAGGTGTGGCTGTCCAAAATATCTAGATGGTCCCAGGTTACTAATGGCACACCACCTACAAATGCGCCCTTAGTAACCCTGGTTACTAATGGCGCACCAGCTGGTGGTGCACCATTAGTAGTTTTGCAAAGAAATATTTAAAAAATATATAGTAGTGGCACACTGTGTGGCTGGTGCGCCATTACTAGTTAAAACTAGTAATGGCGCACTCTGCCCTGGTGCGCCATTAGTATTTTTGGAAAAATAAAAAAAATTGTTACTAGTGGCGCACTCTGTGGCTGGTGCGCCAGTACTAGTTAAAACTAGTAATGTCGCACTCTGCCCTGGTACACCATTAGTATTTTTGGAAGAAAAAAAATTGTTACTAGTGGCGCACCATGGGTCTGTTGCGCCATTAGTGTCTTTCACACTAATGGCGCACCAACACATGGTGCGCCACTGCTATATAGTACTGGCGCACCACATGTCTGGTGCCCCATTAGTGGCCATATCATCTATAGCCCTTTTCCTAGTAGTGTTTGCAGTATTTGCAAATACCAAAATCCTTTTCGTCGTCAGACATTTCCTATGTTCATAGTTGAAACATTAATTGAAAATCGATCGAAGACAACTACCAGGATACTCAACACACAAATTCGGGGCACTCGATATTTCCAACATATTCTGGCACAAGTCATGCTAAAATTCATGGAAAAATCCGGTATGACCTTTGCTAAAATAGGAGATATCGAGCGCCTGAAATTGGCCGGAACGGAAATGAATCAACAAGCCGGCAAAACATAGGCCACTCGGAGGTGTAACCTGCAAACAAGACCGGCCACTTGGGCAAGCACATATCCTATTTCAGCAACACAGGATATACATTTCAGAATATCTTATAGGACTCATCTTGACATGGGCATTCAATAAGCAAAACCAAATCGTAAAATACATAATTATTCAAATTAGCATGCATTCAATAAGCAAAAGTAAATCATCTCTTGCGTCCGTACATCATCGAATATTATCACTAATACATCCCGAATAGTATCATACATATAACATCACTAATACAACTAAATCCCTAGCGAATGACTGGTATCGACGCGGGCGATGGACACCCAAAGAGAAGGAACCATCACAGGATCATAGCTCCAGTGAGATCCCTGGAGAACCTGCAAGGTATTGGAGAACCTTTGCTCCAGCGCAAACAAGTAGCAACGGACGTGGGCGTCCTCCTCGCTGAGACGGTGACGTACCACCTCCACAGGGTCCAAAAGCCTCTCGACCGTCACTGGCCCATGCGACCGCCACCAGAGAAGGTTCGGGTCAATAATGGGATGACTCCTCACCAAGCTGCGCCCCCCGGTAGGTAGCGCCTCCCAGTACCAGCCAGGCAGAGCCCAATGCCGAACATGGCCCATCTGGTCAAGCAGGCGTCCTCCACCGAGCCGACGACGAGGATGCCGGATAGGCATCATCGACGTCGATGCAGGAAACTAAAAAACAACAACAAATGCGACATGTTCAACTAGTTCTATTAATTCAACTAGTTCTTGCTAAAAATAAACTTACTATAAATAAAAATAAACTAGTACCTAATTAGTACCTAGTTCTTACTAACTAATTTGTACCTAGGAACTACTGCCCTAATTACCATCTAATTTGATGAACCTAGGGGTGGAAAGTGGTAGCGGATATTTCAATTATCCAACTTAAATGTGAAATAAGCGGTCAAATTTTACTCGTTTTATGATTAATCTTAGAAATTATTATGCGTTACAATAGTGTTTATCCATCATCTAAGAAAACATCATCTAGGAAAACATTCGAGCCGCATCCGCATCCGATTACATCTGCATCTGATTCGCTTCCACCCATAGATGAACCCTAACTAATTTGATGCAACTAAAATTTGAAGAACCCTAGGCAGAGGTAGGGGAGAGAGAGAAGCACGCATGCTCACCTAGGGTGCCTGCGACAAGGGAGGGGCAGGCGGCAGCGGAGGGCGGCGTCGAGGTCGGGGTCGGGGGTGGCGTCGAGGTCGGGGCGGCGTCGAGGTCGGGGTCGGGGCGTCGTTGAGGGTGTATGGAGAGCGCACGACGGCTGACGGGCGACGACAGCGGCGACAGCGGAGGAGTTGGATTTGGGGGAAGTGGTCGTGGGGAAGAACGAACCGCTCGGTTAAGTCAGAAGTAGCAGTAGCCCGTTCTAGGAAGTGCACTACTGCTAAGTTAGCTATAGCGCGTTCCGCGATATGCGCTACTGCTATTCCTTTCTTTTCCCCTTTTTCATTTAATTTTCTTGACATTTTATTTTTTTCCTTTCCCCTTCTTCTATTTCTTTCATTTTCATTTACTTTTCTATTTGCTTTCCATTTAATTTTTATCCTTTAGCAGTAGCGCCTTTCAGTGTAAACGCGCTGCGACAAAGCAAGTAGTGGTAGCGCGGTTCGGTATAGATTGCTACTACAATGTGTAGCCTATCGGCTAAGCCGTGGGAATTTTAGTAGTAGCTCTTTTATCTTCAGGAGCGCTACTGCTACAACTTTATCTGTAGCGCCATTTACAGCAGCGCGCTATTGCTACTTAGCACCAACATGCTTTTTTGACATGCGCTACTACTAAAGTTCTATGTATAAGGTTTTCTCTAGTAGTGGAAGAAGGGACTGAAGAAACACAACTGACGTTGAATGTCAATCCAACGGTCAAGGTTGGCACAATCTTTTGTTGACTAAGCCGACACCAAGTAGCATACTTTTCTATATATCGGAAGAAAATAAAAATTGGGCTCGTTCGCCTGATAGCATTCCCGAAACTGTGACCGTTCGATCCTGCGTCGCAAGTAAAACTGCGAGGAAAATGCGTTCGTCTGCCGTCCTCCTCCCAGGGAACGTTCGCCACATAAGTGACTAGCACCCTTGGTTTTCAACCGAGAGTGTCACATCCCTAGCTGCTGGTAGTGCTCTAGGCTAGCTTCATGTGTGCATCATGTCTATATTTTCGAAACTTGAATTGAGGAATATTGGAAGCCTCAAAACCCTAAATAAAAGAAGGGCAAAAACCCTAAAAATCTCATTCATTGTTCCAAAATGCTCTTCTTAAATGTTTGATAATTTTTGGCAAGGGTTCTGGTCCCAACCAAAATATTGAACATTTTTAAGGATTTATTTTTGGGACTTTGAATTTAAATCATTAGCTATTTGAATTTGAATTATATTCATATAACTAGAATATAATTTCAAATACCCTGAAATATTTTATGAGCTTTTGGAAAAGTCCATCTAGCCAAATAAAAATATTCAGAGGAGTTTTTGGCATTGTTTGAATTATTTTAAATTCAAAACAGTGGCAAAAGAATTAAATAAAAATAAAACAGAACAGAAAATTGAAAAAATAGCAGAAGGACTTACCTGGCGCCCACTTACCTGGGCCAACTCCAGCTGGCGGCCCAGCCCGCCACCGCTACCCCCCCTGTCGCCTTCCTCCTCTGCCAGGAGGACGGGCACGCGCCCGGCGCGCGCGGCCACGCGCCCCGGCCACCTCCTCCCTGCCTGGCTGCCTCCCCCTCCCCTGGTCGCCTCCCGCGACGCCACGCAGCCCCTGGCTCCCTCTCTCACTCTCCTCGCTCCTTCCCTCCGTCCCTATCCCCCTCTGCTCCCTCTCCCTCCCGCGACCGAACGGAGCCGTCGCCGCCGGCCAGCGCTCGCGCGGCCACCGGCCACCCCATGCCCCGCCGACGCACCAAGAAGCTCCACCAAGACGCCCTCGTCCTCCTCGACGTCTCATGCGACCAGAAGGGCCCCGAGCAGCCGCTATCGTCATCATCTTCAAGCTTCGGCCCCGGCGCCCTTCTCCGTCGATTCGGCCACTCCGGCGCGTCCCCGAGCCCGCTAACCATCCCTACGGCACCGCTGTGAGCTCCGCCACCGTTTCCCCCTCTTCCCCTCTTCGTTTGATTGCCGTAGCCGTCGCCCCCTTGATAACCGGAATGCACCGCCGCCTGAGCTCGCCGCCGACGATGCTCCGGTGACCATATGGTCACCCTGGAGTGTCCAACCTACTCCTCGCGATGCGTAGCGTCCTCCTAGCCCCTTGCCCCGCTCTTCTACGAACTGAAACGCAATCTCGCGCGCAACCGAACTCCGGTCGCCGCCTAGGTCGTCGCCGGCGCCAACTCCGGCCACCCCGACCCCAACGGACTCCACCAAGAGCCGCGGTTCGTCCTCAGCTCCACCCCGATGCCCTCCGTGACCCATTTGGTGGCCGAAACAGCCAAAACCACTCTCGTCGCCGCGTCGGGCTCGCCGGCGGCTAAACGCCGGCGCAGCTGACGTTGGCTTTGACCACGGGTGGGCCCTGGTTGACTCCAATGAGTCACTGACAGGTGGGGCCCAGCCCTGTTAATTAACCAAGTTTAGTTTAATTAAATTCTAACTAAACTAATCTCACTGACACGCGGGGCCCACAGGTCAGTTTGACCTGGACGGCGCCCGTTGACCTGCTGAGGTCAGCATGAGGTCATGCTGATGCAATAATTCCTTTCTGGAATTAAAATAAATTAGGAAATGATTTTTTTAATTCCAGAAAATTGTATAAACTTCAATAAATCATAGAAATTCAACCGTAACTCCAAATTAAATAAATTATATATGAAAAATTATCAGAAAAATTCAAGGAATCCATTTGTACCATTTTCATGCATGTTAGAACAACTTATAGCTGCTGTTTAGCACAAATCAATTAAATGGCATTTGAATAATCACATATGGAGTTTGAATTTGAATCTTGTATTCAAACCAACTTCATTTAATCTGTTGCTAGATGCATTAGCCCAAAACACATTCATTTTGCCATGTCATGATCATGCATCATATTGTGCATTGCATTGATTGTGCTCCTTTCTGTGTTGCCGGTATTTGTCCCCTCTCGATAGACGTGATACCGACGATGTGATCGATGACACCGATGAAGAGCTATATTATCTTCAGAAGTGACAGGCAAGCAAAACCCCCTTGTTCATTCCGATACAATCCTACTCTCTCGCTCCTACTCTCTTTTACTGCATTAGGACAACAACGACATATTTGTTACTTGCTGCGGTAGCTGAACCCCTTTATCCTTTGCATGACCTGTCATTGCCACAGTAAATAGATGAAACCCACTAGCATGAGTAGGAGTTGTTTGAGCCCTGATGTGCCTACTCATTCATGCTTGTTTGTCATGCCTGCTACTGCTTAGAGTTGAGTCAGGTCTGATTCATCGGGGATGAATCAGAGGTGTGTGAACATGTCCTACTGTGGGTGAGCTAAGTGTGTGAACACGATTTGGTAAAGGTAGCGGCGAGAGGCCATGTAGGAGTACATGGTGGGTTGTCTCATTGCAGCCGTCCTCAGGAACTCAGTTCTGTGTTTGTGATCCATGATCAGTTACTACCACACATTGGGCTCCGGGCGCTCCAAGCTCTCTCAACTTATTAATCAACATGATCTCTGTCCAGGAGTTGCAACTAGTTTCTGATGTTTGTAGGTAGTGTTAGTAGTCTACCAAGTGGCACCCGGTATAGGTGGGCTTGGGACAGACTAGGCACAGTGGCACGGTGTACCAAGTGGCACCCGGTTGGTGGGCTTGGGAACCCTGCTCACATCGTTTGGGGCCGTAAGCGACACCCCGGTCGGATCTCCTTGCGGATGGAACCCGAATAGGCGATAAACCTGGACTAGAGACTTGTTCGGTTAGTCAGGTCGTGGCCGACTCCCTCGCCCGGCTTCCGCTTGAAGGTTGCCGAGGTACATGACGTGTACAGGGCGATAAGTGGCGAAAGCGTGTGTGAAGAAGTACACCCCTGCAGGGTTATCATTATCTATTCGAATAGCCGGATTCCTCGGATATGGAAACGTGGACCCCTTGCATAGTTCATAGACAAGTGAAAGTGGATACTCTAAAATACGCAAGATAAGCGTGAGTGCTATGGATGGCGTTCTCGTAGGGAGAAGGGAGTGGATCCATAGTGGTGTATTGATATGGTGAATATGTGGACTCGTGTGCGCCACCTCAAAAGAGTTACTTGCAGTCATAGTTCAGGATAGCCACCGAGTCAAAGCTGGCTTGCTGCAGTTAAACTCCACCACCCCCTTTGTTGATAATGATGCATATGTAGATAGATCTGATGTAAGTCTTGCTAGGTACATTTGTACTCACGTTGCTTAATTTATGTTTTTGCAGAGAGACTTCAGTCTCACTAGTAGTTCCACGTGGACTTCGACGTTTAGCTTGTTACCTCAGCTACGATCTTGTGCCTCTACAGGATCTGGTAGATAGTCAGGCTTCTTAGCCTTTTTCATTTATAGATGTCTGTACTCAGACATGATAGCTTCCGCTTGTGCTTTGACTCTTATGCTCTGAGTGTTGGGTCATGAGACCCCTGTTTGTAATATCTCGCTCCTCAGAGCCTAATGAATAAATACTTGAGTTGTAGAGTCATGTTGTGATGCCATGTTGTAGTTACACATATCGAGCATATTGTGTGTATGTTATTGAAATGCTTGGTATGTGTGGGATCTGACTATCTAGTTGTTTATCCTTAGTAGCCTCTCTTACCGGGAAATGTCTCCTAGTGTTTCCACTGAGCCATGGTAGCTTGCTACTACTCCGGAACACTTAGGCTGGCCGGCATGTGTCCTTCTTCGTTCCTGTGTCTGTCCCTTCGGGGAAATGTCACGCGATGAATACCGGAGTCCTGTTAGCCCGCTACAGCCCGGTTCACCGGAGTCCTGCTAGCCCAGTGCTACAGCCTGGATTCACTCGCTGATGACCGACACGTTCGATGCTGGGTCATGGATGCCTGTCCCTGTAAGTTAGTGCCACTTTGGGTTCACGACTAGCCATGTCAGCCCGGGTTCTTTGTCATATGGATGCTAGCGACACTATCATATACGTGAGCCAAAAGGCGCAAACGGTCCCGGGCCAGGTAAGGTGGCACCCGTGGGAATACCGTGCGTGAGGCCGCAAAGTGATATGATGTGTTACATGCTAGATCGGTGTGACTTAGGATCGGGGTGCTGACAGCGTTGGTATCAGAGCTTGACTGCCTGTAGGATTACCAAGCCAAACTAGTCGAAGTTGAGTCTAGAAATGCTTTAGTTATATAAGGGAATTGATTGTGGGATGGAACGTAAGGCTCTCTTTACTCCTTATACCTTATGCCCTTCTGATCTGAGTCATCTTATCTTTCCTACGGGGATTAAGAACTAGGCTATCTCTTCTTTCTATCAGGATCACGTGTTACTAATCTGTAGACTTATAAGATTGCTGGGTTTAAGTCTCAGTTTAGTTCCTACTACCTCCGTACGTTAACTGTTGATCTCGAAACCTTGATATTGTGCTTCTGAGTGGTTATGCCACCATTTTTGTGAATGTCTCAAGTCTTTTCTAAGCATTTACTGCCGTTATGCTGTCCGAGTCATCCCAGGTTTCTAAATAGTCTGATGCATTTGCAAAATTCTTTCCCCCTGGTTTCGATGTTCCTTTATGCCAGCTCGATCACACTAATTGTTGAGTTGAGGTATTCTATTGCCTTGACATTTATGTTGGAGTTATTATTATGACCCTAGGTGTCTCAGGGGATCATCTAGTGGTCTAGCCATGATTTGTGTCCTAGTGTGATAATTCTGGCCTTCATTCTCGTAAGCATCCCGTGATGCCACTTAGTAGTAGGTATTCTACTCCTGGGTTTTGAACCCGAGATTCACTCTACTTACTTCATGTTGATAGTGTTTGCTAGTTCCTTTAGGATATTAGTAACCTTTGCGATAGTCCTTGAAGTCTGTGGTATCTTCTTCTTCCAAATACCATGAAGTACTTATGGCAGAAGTTCCTCGTTGAACTGAAATATCACAACAGGAGTGCTCTCGATGGGTTCTCCATACTATGTTGTGGCTCTTCCAGTTCTACCTTTCTGCATGGGTTATCTGGAAGAAATATGTTGAATTTCGTTCGACATGCTAAACCATGCATCCACAACTCGGAAAATCGTATGTTCCTTTGAGTTGCCCCTCTTTAGTTGTTTTCTGACCCTCGTCTATCAGTTGATAGTCAAGATTATGTGTGCATTCGTTCATTGATGCCTATTACTCTTGTGGTCTGTCAATCCATTCTATTCCGGAATGACTAGGAGAAACAAACTCCAGTACCTCGTCCATATCCAGGATTGGGTCAAAGTAGTTGTATCTCGCAGATCAAATTGCTAATCCAGCTTTTGTTCTGCTCTACCTTGGAGTATTACCATCTTTATATCGGGATTGTTATAGGAATTGCAAACCATCCTATGAACTCTTGGTAGTGATACTTCTCACCATCGTTAGTCATTTCTCGGTCCCCATGTTGTTGAACCGGAATGCCGACAAGTGAATCGTGATGTGTGAAATCAATACTCCTAGCAACCCTGTTGCTTGGTAGTTAAAGGGCAATAATTTCATTCTTAGCATGTTGGTTTTTGAATCATCATTCTAAGATAGATTGTGCTACCTAGTCCTTATTCCTGGTGCACTCTTTGATTGATGAGTTAGGATTTTGTCAAGTCCTCGCTCATTTGATCATATCATCTTGCCCTGAAAAGCAAGATTATTCTCGAGCTTAGTAACATACCGGTGGTTCATGATATTCCGAATTTCTTCTCGGAAGTATCACCAGGTTGTCGCCTGACCGCTATGTTGATCTCGGGATCAAGTTGGTTTATTCCTGTAAACCACTATTTCTCCAAGAATCGGTGTTAGATATCCCTGAGCTAGTTGGTTAAGCTAGACAACAACTTGGAGAGTTGGAAGATAAAAGCTTGCCTAACTTAGTTCATTCCAAAGGGATATTCTTGTGTAGTGTGTGTTGAAGAAAGATGATATCTTCATCGATTGGTCCCTGTGATCAGTTGCTGGACCTATTGTCTTATCAATCCTTTGATTTGAGTGTGGGCTATCGTCAATCAAATCAGTACCAACGATGTTTGTAATGTTGTTTTACTCGTGGTTTTCCTCGAGCATACACCATTATATTCTTTGGTCTCACCAATGCTATCACTGTGTTCACTTAACTATGGAAATCCTCTTATATGGAAACCTAGATGAATTGTTGTGGAGTCCATTGACAACATCCTTAGCTCCTCCATGATTCTGTTGAACATTAAGCTAGTGTTGGAAACTTGTATGAGCATTTTCTTCATGCCCCGTTCACGAAGTGTATGTTGGATGAAAGAAGTGACTTCCTTTGATTCACGTGCATTTGATGTAAGTTGCCGCCGTGAATTCGAGAAAGTTTGTTTTTGCTCCTCTGGAATCATCCCAAGTTGGTCATGCATATGTGCGAAGTATTCTATGGTTTGGTAGGTTGGCCACCTCCATTCTATATGTGTTCCTAGCACACCAAGCCACTGATTGACTTGTTCCACGTAAAGAAGTCTAATTTAAGTGCACAAGACTTCGATATCCTCGATGATGGTTTCCCCCCCTGAACTCGGTAGTGTTTTATTATAAGACTACCATGTGTTCATGTTTGTCTGTGACAGTGTGCTCACACGTGTGTAGCAGAACCAGCTCATGTTTTGGAGCTTGCTATCGTAGTTCATTTCCCGAGAATCTCGCAACGTCATCTCGTCGATTTATGTTGCAAACTTTCATTTTTCTTCCTAGACTCGATGAGTCTGGAATATCCTGACACCAACCAGATCTGAATCTCAGGCAGATATGATGGTTGGAACATTTCCCAAGAACTATAATATTGGTCCCTCGATAACCGGTAAAGTGGATGTCGTGGCCAACACACCCAGCCGGAAGACCTATTATTGTAGTTTCTTGTTTGAGGAAGTTGGCCACCTCCCCATAAGGATTTCGTAGGATTTACCTCCGTAACTGTTCCTTATGGATTCTATTGCTCCCGAAGTCCGACCTTTTTACTTGATGTTCTAGTTATCAAACCTTGTCTATGAATGGGTTACACTAGCACATCAAGGAGAACATTAGAAGCAGAGTGCTAAATGTCTCTCGGTCGATCATCCAGATTTTATTTCCTTGGCCCCGCCAAGGGTGAAATCTGAGAAAGTGTTATCTTCCTTTGCATCTGCATCTTCCACCGGTATTCATCATGGTAGTAAGATGTGTTGCCAGGATCCTTGACACGGATATTGGTAAAATCTTGATGATTATGGAAATGCTCAAGTTCTTGAGAGCACGCGCAAGTGCTAGGTTTGATCGTCGACATTAACTGTATAGTGCTCTCAGTTTCCTCGGCAATGCTATGACCTTTTCAAACAGTGGATTCACTCTCTATTGTTGGGTTCTTCCCCAGTTACCAGAATCATTCCCAGCATTTGCATTCTGTTCCCAGCTTGCACCACCAATGTGCCATTCTACCATGGGTCTCTTCCATTTCCGGTGGTAAGCAAATTCATCCATTACGTTGTCTTCAACAAGGTAATCCACATCATCCAAGTTCGAGTATGCCATTCTACTGAACCCCTCTAAATGATCGATTATGATTTGCCTTAAGCTGGTATAAAGAGTTTCAATGATCCTTGAATCAAGGGTAATTCTTTTTGCCACTTAAGGGGAGATATCTATGAGTCACGGTTCCGAAGGTGTCTCGTTGTGATATCATGGCAACTCAACTCCTCGCTACGTTGACTATCGTTTACCACCCTCGTAAGTGTGGAATTGTAGTCTACCTAGTGAACCTTTGTCATCTGCTTCACTCCATTCCTATGGATGTATGCTTCGTGTCTCAGCTCAAGAGATGTTGCTATGACTCATCTTGTGAGCTGATCCTAAGTTGATTAATCTTCGAGAAGATCGATTCTTCCGGAGTTGTCCTTTTTCCTCTTGCTGTCATGCTAGTTGGAGTTCTCAAAGCTAGACGTCAAGACAAAGATGGTGATTGAATCAACGTTCATTTGAAGTGCAACCTGGATCATGAAGATTATACTAGTTTGCGTTTCCCCTTCATCTTACCCTACGCTTGAATCTCGGGACGAGATTTTTGTTTAGTAGGGGTGAGTTGTCACATCCCTAGCTGCTGGTAGTGCTCTAGGCTAGCTTCATGTGTGCATCATGTCTATATTTTCGAAACTTGAATTGAGGAATATTGGAAGCCTCAAAACCCTAAATAAAAGAAGGGCAAAAACCCTAAAAATCTCATTCATTGTTCCAAAATGCTCTTCTTAAATGTTTGATAATTTTTGGCAAGGGTTCTGGTCCCAACCAAAATATTGAACATTTTTAAGGATTTATTTTTGGGACTTTGAATTTAAATCATTAGATATTTGAATTTGAATTATATTCATATAACTAGAATATAATTTCAAATACCCTGAAATATTTTATCAGCTTTTGGAAAAGTCCATCTAGCCAAGTAAAAATATTCAGAGGAGTTTTTGGCATTGTTTGAATTATTTTAAATTCAAAACAGTGGCAAAAGAATTAAATAAAAATAAAACAGAACAGAAAATTTAAAAAAGAGCAGAAGGACTTACCTGGCGCCCACTTACCTGGCCCAACTCCAGCTGGCGGCCCAGCCTGCCACCGCTACCCCCCCTGTCGCCTTCCTCCTCTGCCAGGAGGACGGGCACGCGCCCGGCGCGCGCGGGCACGCGCCCGGCGCGCGCGGGCACGCGCCCCGGCACCTCCTCCCTGCCTGGCTGCCTCCCCCTCCCCTGGTCGCCTCCCGCGACGCCACGCAGCCCCTGGCTCCCTCTCTCACTCTCCTCGCTCCTTCCCTCCGTCCCTATGCCCCTCTGCTCCCTCTCCCTCCCGCGACCGAACGGAGCCGTCGCCGCCGGCCAGCGCTCGCGCGGCCACCGGCCACCCATGCCCCGCCGACGCGCCAAGAAGCTCCACCAAGACGCCCTCGTCCTCCTCGACGTCTCATGCGACCAGAAGGGCCCCGAGCAGCCGCCATCGTCATCATCTTCAAGCTTCGGCCCCGGCGCCCTTCTCCGTCGATTCGGCCACTCCGGCGCGTCCCCGAGCCCGCTAACCATCCCTACGGCACCGCTGTGAGCTCCGCCACCGTTTCCCCCTCTTCCCCTCTTCGTTTGATTGCCGTAGCCGTCGCCCCCTTGATAACGGGAATGCACCGCCGCCTGAGCTCGCCGCCGACGATGCTCCGGTGACCATATGGTCACCCTGGAGTGTCCAACCTACTCCTCGCGATGCGTAGCGTCCTCCTAGCCCCTTGCCCCGCTCTTCTACGAACTGAAACGCAATCTTGCGCGCAACCGAACTCCGGTCGCCGCCTAGGTCGTCGCCGGCGCCAACTCCGGCCACCCCGACCCCAACGGACTCCACCAAGAGCCGCGGTTCGTCCTCAGCTCCACCCCGATGCCCTCCGTGACCCATTTGGTGGCCGAAACGGCCAAAACCACTCTCGCCGCCGCGTCGGGCTCGCCGGCGGCTAAACGCCAGCGCATTTGACGTTGGCTTTGACCACGGGTGGGCCCTGGTTGACTGCGATGAGTCACTGACAGGTGGGGCCCAACCCTGTTAAATAACCCAGTTTAGTTTAATTAAATTCTAACTAAACTAATCTCACTGACACGCGGGGCCCACAGGTCAGTTTGACCTGGACGGCGCCCGTTGACCTGCTGAGGTCAGCATGAGGTCATGCTGACGCAATAATTCCTTTCTGGAATTAAAATAAATTAGGAAATGATTTTTTTAATTCCAGAAAATTGTATAAACTTCAATAAATCATAGATATTCAACCGTAACTCCAAATTAAATAAATTATATATGAAAAATTATCAGAACAATTCAAGGAATCCATCTGTAATATTTTCATGCATGTTAGAACAACTTATAGCTGCTCTTTAGCACAAATAAATTAAATGGCATTTGAATAATCACATATGGAGTTTGAATTTGAATCTTGTATTCAAACCAACTTCATTTAATCTGTTGCTAGATGCATTAGCCCAAAACACATTCATTTTGCCATGTCATGATCATGCATCATATTGTGCATTGCATTGATTGTGCTCCTTTCTGTGTTGCCGGTATTTGTCCCCTCTCGATAGACGTGATACCGACGATGTGATCGATGACACCGATGAAGAGCTATATTATCTTCAGACGTGCCAGGCAAGCAAAACCCCCTTGTTCATTCCAATGCAATCCTACTCTCTCGCTCCTGCTCTCTTTTACTGCATTAGGACAACAACGACATATTTGTTACTTGCTGCGGTAGCTGAACCCCTTTATCCTTTGCATGACCTGTCATTGCCACAGTAAATAGATGAAACCCACTAGCATGAGTAGGAGTTGTTTGAGCCCTGATGTGCCTACTCATTCATGCTTGTTTGTCATGCCTGCTACTGCTTAGAGTTGAGTCAGGTCTGATTCATCGGGGATGAATCAGAGGTGTGTGAACATGTCCTACTGTGTGTGAGCTAAGTGTGTGAACACGATTTGGTAAAGGTAGCGGTGAGAGGCCATGTAGGAGTACATGGTGGGTTGTCTCATTGCAGCCATCCTCAGGAACTGAGTTCTGTATTTGTGATCCATGATCAGTTACTACCACACATTGGGCTCCGGGCGCTCCAAGCTCTCTCGACTTATTAATCAACATGATCTCTGTCCAGGAGTTGCAACTAGTTTCTGGTGTTTGTAGGTAGTGTTAGTAGTCTACCAAGTGGCACACGGTACAGGTGGGCTTGGGACAGACTAGGCACAGTGGCACGGTGTACCAAGTGGCACCCGGTTGGTGGGCTTGGGAACCCTGCTCACATCGTTTGGGGCCGTAAGCGACACCCCGGCCGGATCTCCTTGCGGATGGAACCCGAATAGGCGATAAACCTGGACTAGAGACTTGTTCGGTTAGTCAGGTCGTGGCCGACTCCCTCGCCCGGCTTCCGCTTGAAGGTTGCCGAGGTACATGACGTGTACAGGGCGATAAGTGGCGAAAGCGTGTGTGAAGAAGTACACCCCTGCAGGGTTATCATTATCTATTCGAATAGCCAGATTCCTCGGATATGGAAACATGGACCCCTTGCATAGTTCATAGACAAGTGAAAGTGGATACTCTAAAATACGCAAGATAAGCGTGAGTGCTATGGATGGCGTTCTCGTAGGGAGACGGGAGTGGATCCATAGTGGTGTATTGATATGGTGAATATGTGGACTCGTGTGCGCCACCTCAAAAGAGTTACTTGCAGTCGTAGCTCAGGATAGCCACCGAGTCAAAGCTGGCTTGCTGCAGTTAAACTCCACCACCCCCTTTGTTGATAATGATGCATATGTAGATAGATCTGATGTAAGTCTTGCTGGGTACATTTGTACTCACGTTGCTTAATTTATGTTTTTGCAGAGAGACTTCAGTCTCACTAGTAGTTCCACGTGGACTTCGACATTTAGCTTGTTACCTCAGCTACGATCTTGTGCCTCGGCAGGATCTGGTAGATAGTCAGGCTTCTTAGCCTTTTTCATTTATAGATGTCTGTACTCAGACATGATAGCTTCCGCTTGTGCTTTGACTTGTATGCTCTAAGTGTTGGGTCATGAGACCCCTGTTTGTAATATCTCGCTCCTCGGAGCCTAATGAATAAATACTTGAGTTGTAGAGTCATGCTGTGATGCCATGTTGTAGTTACACATATCGAGCATATTGTGTGTATGTTATTGAAATGCTTGGTATGTGTGGGATCTGACTATCTAGTTGTTTATCCTTAGTAGCCTCTCTTACCGGGAAATGTCTCCTAGTGTTTCCACTGAGCCATGGTAGCTTGCTACTACTCCGGAACACTTAGGCTGGCCGGCATGTGTCCTTCTTCGTTCCTGTGTCTGTCCCTTCGGGGAAATGTCACGCGATGAATACCGGAGTCCTGTTAGCCCGCTACAGCCCGGTTCACCGGAGTCCTGCTAGCCCAGTGCTACAGCCTGGATTCACTCGCTGATGACCGACACGTTCGATGCTGGGTCATGGATGCCTGTCCCTGTAAGTTAGTGCCACTTTGGGTTCACGACTAGCCATGTCAGCCCGGGTTCTTTGTCATATGGATGCTAGCGACACTATCATATACGTGAGCCAAAAGGCGCAAACAGTCCCGGGCCAGGTAAGGTGGCACCCGTGGGAATACCGTGTGTGAGGCCGCAAAGTGATATGATGTGTTACATGCTAGATCGGTGTGACTTAGGATCGGGGTCCTGACAGAGAGGTCTTGGGTTCGAGTCCCAGGAACTCTCAATTTTGTCCTCCTTTCTTCCTCGCAAATAACAGAAAGAAAATCAAAGACTTGAGAAGGCGTACAGAACAAGCAAGTGTATGTGACTCCCCCGATTCAATCATACACTAATCATGCACGCAAATGTGTACGATCAAGATTAGGGACTCATGGGAAGATATCAGAACACAACTCTAAAAGTAAAATAAGTCATACAAGCATCATATTACAAGCCAGGGGCCTCGAGGGCTCGAATACAAGTACTCGATCATAAACGAGTTAGCGGAAACCACAATATTTGAGTACAAACATAAGTTAAACAAGTTGCCATAAGATGGCCTGCACAAACTGGGATACAAATCGAAAGAGGACCAAGCCTCCTGCCTGGGATTCTACTAAACTACTCCTGGTCGTCGGCGGCATGCACGTAGTAGTAGGAACCCTCGGTGTAGTAGGGGTCGTCATCGACGGTGGCGTCTGGCTCCTGGGCTCCAGCATGTGGTTGCGACATCCGAGAAGAAATGGTAAAAGGGGGGAAGGGGGAGCAAAGCAACCATGAGTACGCCTCCAAAGTACTCGTAAGAAAGGATCTACACTACATATGCATGGGTATATGTGTAAAGAGGCAATATGGGTGGACTGAACTGCAGAATGCCAGAATAAGTGGGGGATAACTAATCCTATCAAAGACTACACTTCTGGCAGCCTCCATCTTGCAGCATGTAGAACAGAGTAGATGGTAAGTTCACCATGTTGAGGAACGTTGCAGAAAATTAAAAATTTTCCTACGGTTTCACCAAGATCCATCTATGAGTTCATCTAAGCAACGAGTCAAGGGAGTGAGTTTGCATCTACATACCACTTGTAGATCAAGTGCAGAAGCGTTCAAGGGGATGGTGATGATGGAGTCGTACTCGTCGTGATTCGGATCACCGATGACCAAGTGCTGAACGGACAGCACCTCCGTGTTCAACACACGTACGGTACGGGCGACGTCTCCTCCGTCTTGATCCAGCAAGGAGGAAGGAGAGGTTGAGGAAGACAGCTCCAACGGCAGCACGACGGCGTGGTGTAGTTGGTGCAGAAGTACTCCGACAAGGCTTCGCCGAGCACGTATGGAGGAGGAGAGGTGTTGGGGAGGGGAGGGGCTGCGCCTTGAGTTGGGGTGTAGCAGCCCTCCCCTCACCCCTCTATATATAGGGGAAGGGGCTAGGGGGGCCGTCCCTCTAGGGGAAACCCTAGAGGGGGGCGGCGGCCAAAGGGAGAGGGGAAAGAGGGGAGGCTTGCCCCCCAAGCTAGGGGGGCGCCCCCTTTAGGGTTTCCCCTCCCCTTGCCCTAGCCGCATGGGCCTAGGTGGGGAGGCGCGCCCAGCCCACTAGGGGCTGGCTCCCTCTCCCACACAGCCCATGTGGCCCCCCGGGAGGGGTGGCCCCACCCGGTGGACCCCCGGAACCCTTCCGGTGTCCGTTTAACCACTTTCCTTATATAAATCTTTACCTCCGGACCATTCCGGAACTCCTCGTGACGTCTGGGATCTCATCCAAGACTCCGAACAACATTCGGTAATCACATACTTGTCTTCCTGATAACCCTAGCGTCACCGAACCTTAAGTGTGTAGACCCTACGGGTTCAGGAGACATGCAGACATGACCGAGACGACCTCAGGTCAATAACCAACAGCAGGATCTGGATACCCATGTTGGCTCCCACATGCTCCTCGATGTTGTCATCGGATGAACCACGATGTCGAGGATTCGATCAAACCCCGTATACAATTCCCTTCGTCAATCGGTACGTTACATGCCCGAGACTCGATCGTCGGTATCCCAATACCTCGTTCAGTCTCGTTACCGGCAAGTCACTTTACTCGTACCGCAATGCATGATCCCGTGATCAAACACTTGATCACCTTGATCTCATTATGATGATGCATTACCGAGTGGGCCCAGAGATACCTCTCCGTCATACGGAGTGACAAATCCCAGTCTCGATCCGTGTCAACCCAACAGACACTTTCGGAGATACCTGTAATGCACCTTTATAGTCACCCAGTTACGTTGTGACGTTTGGTACACCCAAAGCACTCTTACGGTATCCGGGAGTTACACGATCTCATGGTCTAAGGAAGAGATACTTGACATTGAAAAAGCTCTAGCAAAACGAACTACACGATCTTGTGCTATGCTTAATATTGGGTCTTGTCCATCACATCATTCTCCTAATGATGTGATCCCGTTATCAACGACATCCAATGTCCATAGCCAGGAAACCATGACTATCTGTTGATCACAACGAGCTAGTCAACTAGAGGCTCACAAGGGACATATTGTGGTCTATGTATTCACACGTGTATTACGATTTTTGGATAATACTGTTATAGCATGAATAAAAGACTATTATCATGAACAAAGAAATATAATAATAACACTTTTATTATTGCCTCTAGGGCATATTTCCAACAGTCTCCCACTTGCACTAGAGTCAATAATCTAGTTACATTGTGATGAATCGAACACCCATAGAGTTCTGGTGCTGATCATCTTTTGCTCGCGAGAGAGGTTTAGTCAACGGATCTGCGACATTCAGATCCATATGTACTTTGCAAATTTCTATGTGTCCATCTTGAACATTTTCATGGATGGAGTTGAAACGACGCTTGATGTGCCTGGTCTTCTTGTGAAATCTGGGCTCCTTCGCAAGGGCAATAGCTCCAGTATTGTCACAGAAAAGTTTGATCGGCCCCGACGCATTGGGTATGACTCCTAGGTCGGTGATGAACTCCTTCACCCAAATAGCTTCATGTGCTGCCTCTGAGGCTGCCATGTACTCCGCTTCACATGTAGATCCCGCCACCACGCTCTGCTTGCAGCTGCACCAGCTTACTGCTCCACCATTCAACATATACATGTATCCGGTTTGTGACTTAGAGTCATCCAGATCTGTGTCGAAGCTAGCGTCGACGTAACCCTTTACGACGAGCTCTTCGTCACCTCCATAAACGAGAAACATGTCATTTGTCCTTTTTAGGTACTTCAGGATAATCTTGACCGCTGTCCAGTGTTCCTTGCCGGGATTACTTTGGTACCTTCCTACCAAACTTACGGCAAGGTTTACATCAGGTCTGGTACACAGCATGGCATACATAATAGATCCTATGGTTGAAGCATAGGGGATGACACTCATCTCTTCTATATCTTTTGCCGTGGTTGGGCATTGAGCCGAGGTCAATCTCACACCTTGCAATACAGGCAAGAACCCCTTCTTGGACTGATCCATTTTGAACTTCTTCAAAATTTTATCAAGGTATGTGCTTTGTGAAAGACCTATGAGGCGTCTTGATCTATTTCTATAGATCTTGATGCCTAATATATAAGCAGCTTCTCCAAGGTCCTTCATTGAAAAACACTTATTCAAGTAGGCCTTAATGCTGTCTAAGAATTCTATATCATTTCCCATCAAAAGTATGCCATCTACATATAATATGAGTAATGCTACAGAGCTCCCACTCACTTTCTTGTAAACGCAGGCTTCTCCATAAGTCTGCATAAACCCAAACGCTTTGATCATCTCATCAAAGCGAATGTTCCAACTCCGAGATGCTTGCACCAGCCCATAAATGGATCGCTGGAGCTTGCATACTTTGTTAGCATTCTTAGGATCGACAAAACCCTCCGGCTGCATCATATACAGTTCTTCCTTAAGATGACCGTTAAGGAATGCCGTTTTGACGTCCATCTGCCATATCTCATAATCATAGTATGCGGCAATTGCTAACATGATTCGGACGGACTTAAGCTTCGCCACGGGAGAGAAAGTCTCATCGTAGTCAATCCCTTGAACTTGCCGATAACCCTTAGCGACAAGTCGAGCTTTATAGATGGTAACATTACCATCCGCGTCCGTCTTCTTCTTAATGATCCATTTGTTTTCTATCGCTCGCCGATCATCGGGCAAGTCAGTCAAAGTCCATAGTTTGTTTTCATACATGGATTCTATCTCGGATTTCATGGCTTCTAGCCATTTGTTGGAATCTGGGCCCGCCATCACTTCTTCATAGTTCGAAGGTTCATCGTTGTCTAACAACATGATTTCCAGGACAGGGTTGCCGTACCACTCTGGTGCGGAACGTGTCCTTGTGGACCTGCGAAGTTCAGTAGCAACTTGATCCGAAGTACCTTGATCATCATTATTTTCCTCTTCAGTTGGTGTAGGCATCACAGGAACATTTTCCTGGGCTGCATTAGTTTCTGGTTCAAGAGGTAGTACTTCATCGAGTTCTACTTTCCTCCCACTTACTTCTTTCGAGAGAAACTCTTTTTCCAGAAAGGATCCGTTCTTGGCAACAAAGATCTTTCCCTCGGATCTTAAGTAGAAGGTATACCCAATGGTTTCTTTAGGGTATCCTATGAAGACGCATTTTTCCGACTTGGGTTCGAGCTTTTCAGGTTGAAGTTTCTTGACATAAGCATCGCATCCCCAAACTTTTAGAAACGACAGCTTAGGTTTCTTCCCAAACCATAATTCATACGGTGTCGTCTCAACGGATTTAGACGGTGCCCTATTTAAAGTGAATGTAGCTGTCTCTAGAGCGTATCCCCAAAATGATAGCGGTAAATCGGTAACAGACATCATAGACCGCACCATATCTAATAGAGTGCGATTACGACGTTTGGACACACCGTTACGCTGAGGTGTTCCAGGCGGCGTGAGTTGTGAAACGATTCCACATTTCCTTAAGTGTGTACCAAATTCGTGACTTAAGTATTCTCCTCCACGATCTGATCGTAGGAATTTTATCTTTCGGTCACGTTGATTCTCTACCTCATTCTGAAATTCCTTGAACTTTTCAAAGGTCTCAGACTTGTGTTTCATTAAGTAGACATACCCATATCTACTTAAGTCATCAGTGAGAGTGAGAACATAACGATATCCTCCGCGAGCCTCAACGCTCATTGGACCGCACACATCGGTATGTATGATTTCCAACAAGTTGGTTGCTCGCTCCATTGTTCCGGAGAACGGAGTCTTGGTCATCTTGCCCTTGAGGCATGGTTCGCATGTGTCAAATGATTCATAATTTAGAGACTCTAAAAGTCCATCAGCATGGAGCTTCTTCATGCGCTTGACACCAATGTGACCAAGGCGGCAGTGCCACAAGTATGTGGGACTATCGTTATCAACTTTACATCTTTTGGTATTCATGCTATGAATATGTGTAGTATTACGCTCGAGATTCATTAAGAATAAACCATTGACCATCGGAGCATGACCATAAAACATATCTCTCATATAAATCGAACAACCATTATTCTCAGACATAAATGAGTAGACATCTCGTATTAAACGAGATCCAGATACAATGTTCATGCTCAAACTCGGCACTAAATAACAATTATTAAGGTTCCAAACTAATCCCGTGGGTAAATGTAGAGGTAGCGTGCCGACGGCGATCACATCGACTCTAGAACCATTCCCGACGCGCATCGTCACCTCGTCCTTTGCCAGTCTCCGCTTATTCCGCAGCCCCTGCTGTGAGTTACAAATATGAGCAACGGCACCGGTATCAAATACCCAGGAGTTACTACGAGTACTGGTAAGGTACACATCAATTACATGTATATCAAATATACCTTTAGTGTTGCCGGCCTTCTTATCCGCTAAGTATTTGAAGCAGTTCCGCTTCCAGTGACCCTTCTCCTTGCAATAAAAGCACTCAGTCTCAGGCTTGGGTCCATTCTTTGACTTCTTCCCGGCAACTGGCTTACCGGGCGCGGCAACCTCCTTGCCGTCCTTCTTGAAGTTCTTCTTACCCTTGCCCTTCTTGAACTTGGTGGTCTTATTGACCATCAACACTTGCTGTTCTTTCTTGATTTCAACCTCTGCTGACTTCAGCATAGAAAATACTTCAGGAATGGTCTTTACCATCCCCTGCATATTGTAGTTCATCACAAAGCTCTTGTAGCTTGGTGGGAGCGACTGAAGGATTCTGTCAATGAATGCCTCATCAGGGAGGTTAATATTCAGCTGGGTCATACGGTTGTGCAACCCAGACATCTTGAGTATGTGTTCACTGACAGAACTATTTTCCTCCATCTTACAACTATAGAACTTGTCGGAGATGTCATATCTCTCGACCCGGGCGTGAGCTTGGAAAACTAGTTTCAGCTCCTCGAACATCTCATATGCTCCGTGATGCTCAAAACGCTTTTGGAGCCCCGGTTCTAAGCTGTAAAGCATGCCGCACTGAACGAGGGAGTAATCATCAGCACGAGACTGCCAAGCATTCATAATGTCTTGGTTCTCTGGGACGGGAGCGTCACCTAGCGGTCCTTCTAGGACATATTGTTTCCTGGCAGCTATGAGGATGATCCTCAGGTTCCGGACCCAGTCCGTATAGTTGCTGCCATCATCTTTCATCTTGGTTTTCTCTAGGAACGCGTTGAAGTTCATGTTGACATGAGCATTGGCCATTTGATCTACAAGACATATTATGCAAAAGGTTTTAGACTAAGTTCATGATAATTAAGTTCATCTAATCAAATTATTTAATGAACTCCCACTCAGATTAGACATCCCTCTAGTCATCTAAGTGTTACACGATCCGAGTCGACTAGGCCGTGTCCGATCATCACGTGAGACGGACTAGTCATCGTCGGTGAACATTCTCATGTTGATCGTATCTTCCATACGACTCGTGTTTGACCTTTCGGTCTCCGTGTTCCGAGGCCATGTCTGTACATGCTAGGCTCGTCAAGTTAACCCTAAGTGTTTTTTTTTGCATGTGTAAAACTGTCTTACACCCGTTGTATGTGAACGTAAGGATCTACCACACCCGATCATCACGTGGTGCTTCGAAACGACGAACTTTAGCAATGGTGCACAGTTAGGGGGAACGCTTTCTTGAAATTGTTATAAGGGATCATCTTATTTACTACCGTCGTCCTAAGTAAACAAGATGCATAAACATAATAAACATCACATGCAATTATATAGTTGTGACATGATATGGCCAATATCATATAGCTCCATTGATCTCCATCTTCGGGGCTCCATGATCATCTTGTCACCGGCTTGACACCATGATCTCCATCATCATGATCTCCATCATCGTGTCTTCATGAAGTTGTCACGCCAACGACTACTTCTACTTCTATGACTAACGCGTTTAGCAATAAAGTAAAGTAGTTTACATGGCGTTCTTCAATGACATGCAGGTCATACAAAAATAAAGACAACTCCTATGGCTCCTGCCGGTTGTCATACTCATCGACATGCAAGTCATGATTCCTATTACAAGAACATGATCTCATACATCACAATATATCATCCATCATTCATCACAACTTCTGGCCATATCACATCACATGATCAATCGCTGCAAAAACAAGTTAGACGTCCTCTAATTGTTGTTGCATCTTTTACGTGGCTGCAATTGGGTTCTAGCAAGAACGTTTTCTTACCTACGAATAACCACAACGTGATCTTGTCAACTTCTATTTACCCTTCATAAGGACCCTTTTCATCGAATCCGCTCCAACTAAAGTGGGAGAGACAGACACCCGCCAGCCACCTTATGCAACTAGTGCATGTCAGTCGGTGGAACCGGTCTCACGTAAGCGTACGTGTAAGGTTGGTCCGGGCCGCTTCATCCCACAATACCGCTGAAGCAAGATAAGACTAGTAGCGGCAAGCAAGTTGACAAGATCTACGCCCACAACAAAATTGTGTTCTACTCGTGCAAAGAGAACTATGCATAGACCTAGCTCATGATGCCACTGTTGGGGAACGTTGCAGAAAATTAAAAATTTTCCTACGGTTTCACCAAGATCCATCTATGAGTTCATCTAAGCAACGAGTCAAGGGAGTGAGTTTGCATCTACATACCACTTGTAGATCAAGTGCGGAAGCGTTCAAGGGGATGGTGATGATGGAGTCGTACTCGTCGTGATTCGGATCACCGATGACCAAGTGCTGAACGGACAGCACCTCCGCGTTCAACACACGTACGGTACGGGCGACGTCTCCTCCGTCTTGATCCAACAAGGAGGAAGGAGAGGTTGAGGAAGACAGCTCCAACGGCAGCAGGACGGCGTGGTGTAGTTGGTGCAGAAGTACTCCGACAGGGCTTCGCCGAGCACGTACGGAGGAGGAGAGGTGTTGGGGAGGGGAGGGGCTGCGCCTTGAGTTGGGGTGTAGCAGCCCTCCCCTCACACCTCTATATATAGGGGAAGGGGCTAGGGGGGCCGGCCCTCTAGGGGAAACCCTAGAGGGGGGCGGCGGCCAAAGGGAGAGGGGAAAGAGGGGAGGCTTGCCCCCCCAAGCTAGGGGGGCGCCCCCTTTAGGGTTTCCCCTCCCCTTGCCCTAGCCGCATGGGCCTAGGTGGGGAGGCGCGCCCAGCCCACTAGGGGCTGGCTCCCTCTCCCACACAGCCCATGTGGCCCCTCGGGAGGGGTGGCCCCACCCGGTGGACCCCCGGAACCCTTCCGGTGTCCGTTTAACCACTTTCATTATATAAATCTTTACCTCCGGACCATTCCGGAACTCCTCGTGACGTCCGGGATCTCATCCGGGACTCCGAACAACATTCGGTAATCACATACTTGTCTTCCTGATAACCCTAGCGTCACCGAACCTTAAGTGTGTAGACCCTACGGGTTCGGGAGACATGCAGACATGACCGAGACGACCTCAGGTCAATAACCAACAGCGGGATCTGGATACCCATGTTGGCTCCCACATGCTCCTCGATGTTGTCATGGATGAACCACGATGTCGAGGATTCGATCAAACCCCGTATACAATTCCCTTTGTCAATCGGTACGTTACATGCCCGAGACTCGATCGTCGGTATCCCAATACCTCGTTCAGTCTCGTTACCGGCAAGTCACTTTACTCGTACCGCAATGCATGATCCCGTGATCAAACACTTGATCACCTTGAGCTCATTATGATGATGCATTACCGAGTGGGCCCAGAGATACCTCTCCGTCATACGGAGTGACAAATCCCAGTCTCGATCCGTGTCAACCCAACAGACACTTTCGGAGATACCTGTAATGCACCTTTATAGTCACCCAGTTACGGTGTGACGTTTGGTACACCCAAAGCACTCTTACGGTATCCGGGAGTTACACGATCTCATGGTCTAAGGAAGAGATACTTGACATTGAAAAAGCTCTAGCAAAACAAACTACACGATCTTGTGCTATGCTTAATATTGGGTCTTGTCCATCACATCATTCTCCTAATGATGTGATCCCGTTATCAACGACATCTAATGTCCATAGCCAGGAAACCATGACTATCTGTTGATCACAACGAGCTAGTCAACTAGAGGCTCACCAGGGACATATTGTGGTCTATGTATTCACACATGTATTACGATTTCCGGATAATACAGTTATAGCATGAATAAAAGACTATTATCATGAACAAAGAAATATAATAATAACACTTTTATTATTGCCTCTAGGGCATATTTCCAACACACCAAGTATCATCGCATAACATAATCCTATCCGGCGATCCTCCCCTCATCGCGCTGTGGGAAAGCGGTCACTGGGATGTCTCTGGAACATGTCTGGGTGTGTTTTATTAAGTATCCAGTTCTAGTTGTCATAAGGTCAAGGTACAACTCCGGGTCATCCTTTTACCGAGGGACATGTCTATTCGAATAGATAAACTTCCCTGCAGGTGTGCACCACATTTCCCAACACGCTCGATATCTCTGGCCGGACACACTTTATTGGGTCATGCCCGGCCTTGGAGATCAACACATCGTAGGCCTACCTAGGCACAATAGAGAGGTCAGCATGCCGGTCTAAATCCTAAGTGCGCAGGGGTCTGGGCCCATCGCACATTGCACACCTGCACATTGCGAACGCGGCCGGTGAGCAGACTTGGTCTCCCTTATACAAGAGCAGGCGTTCCAGTGCAACCCGGCGCACGCCACTGAGTCACTGACGTCAAGAAGGCTTCGGCTGATACCATGATGTTGAGTACCCATAATTGTTCCTGCGTAGTTGGTTAGTGCGTATAGGCTAGTGGCCAGACTCATATCAAATACCAGGATCTCGTTAAGCGTGTTGTTTTGAAGTAACCGCGGACGCCGACCAGGGCCAGGCCTACCTCTCACCAAGGTGGTCTCAACCTGCCCTCCGCCACAAAGATCCACTCATATGGCCGTTGGGACAAATGTCCTTTCATGCCCCAATCCGTGAATCACTCACGGGTACTCTACGAGCCAACCCGACTTTGGTCACCACATGTATCATGTATAATATGTATAATATATACCCGTGATCACCTCCCGAGTGATCATAGCCCGGTACTATAGCATGGCAGACGGACAAGAATGTAGGGCCACAGATGATAAACTAGCATCCTATACTAAGCATTTAGGATTGCAGGTAAGGTATCAACAATTGTAGCAACAATGACAGGCTATGCAACAGAATAGGATTAACCGAAAGTAGTAGCATCCTACACCACTCTAATGCAAACAGTAGAGAGAAGGAATAGGCGATATCGGGTGATCAAGGGGGGGGGGCTTGCCTGGTTGCTCTGGCAAGAAGGATGGGTCGTCAACACCGTAGTCGATCGGGGCAGCAACGACGTCAGTCTCGGTGTCTAACGAGAGAAGAGGGGGAAGAAACAATAAATATAATGCAAACATATGCATGACGATGCTTGACATGATAATGAGCGGCGCTAGGTGTGCCCTAATGCGCTAGTAGGTGATACCGGCGAAGGGGGGGACATGCGGGAAAGTATTCTCGGTGTTTCGCATTTTGAACAGATGAACCGAAGGTGGATTGTTGCACATTCGCTATGCTATGTATGCATTGCGAACGAACGGACTGCGTACTCAGATTGGTCTCGTCGTTTTGAGGAACTTTCATGTACAAAGTATTTTCATCTAAGTTGCGGATTATTTTATATTAATTTCCGAAAGTTTTAACAATATACTAGAATTATTATATTTAGCTTAAACCGAATGACCAAGTCAATTAGACTAGTCAAAGGGTAGGTGTGGCCCGCATGTCATTGACTATAAACCTAAATAAATAAATAAACCTAACTTATTTAAAAGGGGGCCTACATGTCATATACTACTAGAGTAACTTAACACTAATACATCCAGCTAAATAGCAAAAATAATCCTAAAACTAATCCACCTAATTACATTTGACCTAAACTAATTTTGGGGCAGCCCCATACACATGGCACATTGGCCACACACACTCACACGCGGCACACACATCACACACACACCTACACAGCGCACACACACACACACTGCGTTGGGGCAGCCCCACACACATGGGCACACCGGCCACAAACACGCGCTGTACACACATCACACACACCTACAAAACACACACACACACACACAAACACACAGCACACATCAGCTTAGTGTAGTAGACGGAAGGAGCTACCGGGAGCAGCAGCAAAGCGGCCAAGCAACAGAGCAGCGCAAGGGGCAATATCGCACGCAGTAGGAGCGGCGGCCATTAGCAGGAGAAGCAGCAGTAAGCAGCAAATAGTAGCATCAGGAACTGGCACCAGCTCAGCAGCAGGAAGCAGGTACTGCAAGCAGCGACAGCCGGCGACAGCAGCACGGGGCGGTAGCAGCACGCGAGCAGCATCAGCGGCTACGGACGGCTACGACAACTACGGGCGAGGCCATGCACGAGCGCGCGCACAGGAGCAGCAGCGACAACCCAGGAGGAGCAACTGCAAGCATGCAGATACGCGTAGGTTAGGGCACAATGATGACGGTGGCCTATAGCATCCAACTCGAAGGGCGGGAAGGCAAATCTGAGGGAGGAGCTCATGATGAGTCCATTGGCGTGCTCGGGGAGGGTCGGGGTGGACCGGAGCGATGGCATCGACGGCGAGTTGGTGGTGATGCGTTGAAGAAGACGGCGATGGCGTCGGCTACGCAGCTCCTGGACTAAGGCTGGTCCAGAAATGAGCGAACCCGAGCGCGGAGATCCTCGAGGATGTGTTCCCGAGCGACGGCGACGACGGTGGCTGCGGCAAGAGGGCGAGGTAGTGGTGATCGCGGAGCAAATCGAGCTCGAAATCGAGCAGAAGAGGAGGAGGCCTGTCAGCAGCGCTGAGGAGGAAGAGGCGGCAAGAACTGAAGAGCTACATGAGAACCTCGCAAGAGCGGAGCAGGCCAGACCCAAGAGGAGGACGCAGGCCCCTTCAAGGCTGCATGGCCCAGAGTGGGCCCGATAGTCGTTCTATATGTATCCCCATCCCCACATTGTAACGGGCGGCTGGCGGCTTCGGCCGAGATGGATAGGATAGCTGGCGTATGAGACTTGGTTGTAATCCCCTTCTCTCGTTTGAATCCTCGTGAACTAATCTAAGATCTGAGTGAATCCTACAATTGAATTCGAGAGATCCCAGCCCGTGCTTACAAGGCCGATGGAGGATCGAGGGGGGAATGGACAAGGGCGGTCTAGAGTTTCGTGGGGGCGTGCTTGTAGGACTAGAGGGGCGAGTGGAGGCCATCCATGGCCAGGGTGCCATGGATGTGTGCCACACCTCTGTTACGTGAACAGAGGAAAGGGGATACACAGGAGTAGGTGGGCCGGCCTGCCTTGGTCAGCCCCTGTGGGCTAAGGCCCAAGGGGAACTAGGGGCCTTTTCCTTAAAAAAAGATTTATGCTTTTGTGTCAAACCTTTTGTCTCAGCTTTCTATTTATTTTAGGCACTAACTGATGTTAGTCCTACAAGATACTGCACATATAATTAAAATACAATATTTTCGGCGCTACACACAAGGTTTTCATTTTATTTTAGAAAGTTTGTACATTTGTTTACTTTGATAAGGCAATTTTATTTTCTCTTAGACCACTTATTAATTTCCTAGGAATTTATTTATGAGTCCAATCAAGTTGGTTTCAACATGAAGATGATCAAGGGAATTTATAGAATTATTCGAACATTTTAGTTTTACTTTTTGAAGAAATAATTATTTTGACTTTATTTTAAATTTTGAATTTGAACTCGGTTTGAATCAAAGTGAGGTTTAGCAAAATAGTTGCGATGGCATGGCACCATTAGGGTGTGATTACTGTAGCTGATCTACCGGGGTGTTACAGATCTCCTCCACTACAAGAAATCTCGTCCTGAGATTTAAGAGATGGAGTAAGGGAAAAGTTCTGATTACAGAATTCTAACAGATCTTCTCGTTCTTGGTTGTTCTTCTCGAAGAAATTTATCCCTCTAGTTGATGTCTTCATTTCTCTATTTCAGGTCATTATGATGAAGTCGACATCCTTTCTTCGGGAACTCCATCCCAATTACCAAAGGGTTAAGGGGTAGCTTCGGAAGAACGGACCTCTACATGGTTGCTTACCTGGTAGATAACAACAAGGAAGGTGGTGGAAAGTAACTCTCGATTTGAGACTTAAGGAAATAATGAGAGTTAAGTAGGTATGATGAGAAGTTTCGAACGGGCAGGTGATCGTCCGATGCCTGAAACAACACGTGAAGGGGGGGGGTGCAGAGGAACGAAAGAAAAAAATATTGCGTCTGATACTAGAATAGATCATCCCTAAGACGATGGCTCGTCAATTCATACGAGGCCAACTGCGAGGAATAACCTTAGAAACGGGGATGCACAAGAGAGTTAGGTTTTAATCTCGTGGAACCATGGGTTATGGGCCCACCATGTGGGTTAAAAGTAGGAATAGTGTTGTCATCTTGCATAGTCATGTAAGCAAGGCAGGTCAGAGGATAGCCTGTCAGTTATGTCGGCGACAACATCGGTACCAAGGGTGAGGGACGAAGAGAACCATTATCCTGCTCGCAAGGCAAGGCGGGCATGTAGGCAAGGTTCTTGTTCACCGGTGGTTACCGGAATGTCATCAACAGTAGCAACAGTGTCTTACTGGCAGAGTTGTACACTGAGGTGCTTGCATAAGAAGGAATATATTACTGCTCAGATCATATATATATCAAAAGAAAGGTTAAAAACAATGGAATGGGAAACTATGATTATCAGATTAAATGTTACAATGGAGAGGAAAATGTGTTCAAACACATATTCTAGGGGTATATCCTCTCTAGGGAAAAGTAGAGCATAATATCCATGACAGGATAGAAAGTAGAAAACCATTTAGGTAAGGGGAGAGGAATTTCATGACATTACCCAAACAACGGTGTTTGGATAATTGATATAGAAAATTTTAGCATTGTGATTCAAATGTTCTTATTGAAAATCTGAGTACCACAGACATGCTTCGATATAGCATTGACATGGTCTTCAAGTAAAGGCCAGACTTTGGATACAAAAAGGATCCATCAGGAACAACTCATAGAATAAGTCTTACAATTTACTCATGGAAGAATGGTTAAACTTCCTAAAAATGAAACTATAACAATAGGTCCTCCGGCCAGGTGTGCTAGGCATGACATCACCTTACTGGGTTATATAAAGACCAATACTATGAATCTTGGAAACCAACCATCATATCTGACTGAGTTTTAGATTTGATTGGTGTCAGGATACCTCAGACTCGGGATGCCTAAGAAGAAAAGGTGCAACACAAATTGACGAGGAGACATTGTAAGATTCTCGGGAAATGAACTATGGAAGTGTGTTCTGAAACAAGAGTTCATCGTTAAACCAAGGAGAAGATGAGGAGGTGGCTGATGGACTCAGCAACATCACATCGAGATTTCCAAAAAGATGGATTTCCACAATTATGTGAACAAGGAGATAACATTTGTCAGATCAAAAAACATACACAAATAAACATTGGTTGAAAGGTGTACCCGAAATATGGGCTAGGTACCATGATCAATGTTAGAATCGTGATTCAATAACCAATAGTTTAAGTATGAACTGCCATCCAGTAACTTCAAAGCAATTGGGTTGCTAGAAGTTTTGAAATTGCACATGACAGTCCAATAGTTTTGAAATTACACATCACAGTCACACATTCCTCTGATAACATGAATGCTGGCTCTGCGGTCTTAATGTTGGAGAAAAATTGTTGTCCTCTTAAACAGAAGCTGGGAAGGCTCAAGCGCGATTGTAATGATATGGGGCAGCTAATGGTGGCTCTAATCAAATATGCCAACTCTGATAGTACCAAGGACCCCGAGTCTGACGATGAAAAGACAGGGAAGGGAAAAAAGAATGGCAACACCAAGGGTCAGCAGCATAACCCAGCAAATCAGGGGGGCAACGGTAAATGCAAGGCTGATGGTAGCTCGGTGTTTGTGGCTAACACCAATGCACATGGCAATAATCGGTGTCGTAAGGGGAGGCCGCCTCCTCGGAACAGTGGATCAGGTCCTACTCTTGAGAAGTTGCTCAACGAGCCCTGTCCAAAGCATGGCACGTAGGAGAAACCACCTACTCACCCTTGGAAGGATTGTTCCATTATGAGGGCTTTCAAAAATTCTGACTCGTTTCATAGCAATCATGGGCCGGGCGGCGGCTCAGGCGGCGGCGGTTCTCATGGCCCGGGTTACGGAGGTGGTGGTTCTAATTCCGGCTTCCAGGGCCATCAAGGTAATCAGGGTGGTTATAATCAAGGTAATTAGGGTGGTTACAATTAGCAATCCAGCCAGCAGGGTCAACAGCAGCAGCAATCCGGATATCATAGTAATCCGAAGCAGTTGAATAGTGGGCAGTATCATGTTTTCACCACAATTTTATGCAAGCAGGACCAGAAGCTCCACAAGAGGGTCGTGAGCGCCGTTGAGCCGGTAGTACCTCATTAATTGATATGGTCTGAGCATCCCATTACGTGGAGTCGGGCGGATCATGTTCCCCGGGTCGATAACCCGGGTCACTTAGCTTTGGTAGTGGAGCCTCAAGTTGGTGGATACAAATTAACTAAGGTACTTGTCGGATTTCGGGTTCCAGCAGACCCTTCAGGCTCGAACACTTGGGTGCGCGCGGAAATCACACCCTCAGCCTACCTGTGTTTCACCGCCTTGCTATGATCTAAACTACACGAAGAACAACACAAGAAACACAAGATTTATACTGGTTCAGGCCACCATTGTGGTGTAATACCCTACTCCAGTTTGTGGTGTGTGGACTGCCTCTGGGGCTGATGAGGAGCAGTACACGGGAAGAACAGCCTCGCGAGGGTTTGTTCTTGCTTGGGGCGATGAACTGCTAGGGGAGTTCAGTCACCTCTCTCTCTCTCTCTCTCTGTTTGATCTCTCGATGCGATCAGATCCCAATCCCCTACCCTGTGGGTGGCTAGTCCTATTTATAGGCGAAGGCCCCGGGCCTCTTCCCAAATATTGAGCGGGAAGGGCGCCAACAATTGGCCATTTTGGAAGGGACATCTAGTACACTTATCCTGACTAAAGTTGGTCCTCGCCTACCAAAAGTCCCTAACGATGACGCTGGCTTGGGCTCCACCATGACCTCCGCTCTGCCGTCCTACTGGTCTTGGTCTTGTTGCACCGAAATGGTTGCCTTTGCTTGATACACTTGCCTGCGCTTGCCCTCTTTGCACGAAAGGGGAAACAAGGACTCTAGGCAGGCCGGCGCCCGCCTGGCGCCCGCCTGGCGCCCGCCTGGCGCCCACCTGCACCTTGGTCATCATGGCTTGCATCACGGGCACCTCGTGAGGTACCCCGCCTTGATCTCTCCGCCTCCTCGTGAGCTAGCCTGACGAGGCCGTGCCTGAGGAAGCCTCCTGTCATCCGCCCCGCGAGGCTTGGCCCCTCACGAGGGTCTTGAGCATGTGTGGATGTAGATGGGCCGTATTGGGCCACTCCTTGAGCCACGCCGCAGGCCGCAGGCAGGCAAGTCTGGGTACCCCTGTTCCCAGAATGCTGACAGTAGCCCCCGGGCCCAAGGCGCGCTTGGACTTGGCTTAGAAGAGAAGCGAAGAGGAAAGTGCGAAGCGCCGCGGGCCCCAATAGCCTGCAGCCTTGGGCGCTGCGTGGCGGTTGATTGGACATGGGCGTCCTGGCTCCCCACGACGCCTCGGCAACTGTGATCATGGAGGCCGACGATTGGCCTCCCTCGGCTATATGTACGGAACGGCGCGAGCCTTTCCAACCCATCTCTTCCCGCTACTCTTCGCCTTCCTCTTTGCTGCTCGCCATCCCCATGGATCCACCGAAGAGGTTCTCGGACGCGGAGAAAGGGAAGGCTCGCCAGGAAGGGCCCGGCTCCCCTCTGACCAAGCGCGGCCGGGGCCGCCCTCGTAAGCACCCTTCTGTCCCTGCTACGGCTTCCCGGGGTCGTGGAAGCAGCCCTCTGCGCGGCGGTGGGCGTCCAGCTGCCACCGAGAGGTACGCTGAGGCTGCGCGACCCCCAAGGCCGTGCTTCCGCTCGGCGGAGGTGCTGCCGGAGTTCGTCGTGTGGTCGGCAGACCTGACCGGCACCTGGCTTCAGCTTCCCCGTTTCTTCATAGGTGAGCTTCCGGCTAGTGCCCCAGGCGGCCTTTGGCTCCAAGCAAATGGTTGTTGCAGCAGGTCCTCTTGGCTACCCTGGAGGTCTCCACCGCCGGGGAGGCAGCCTTGACCCGTGGTTGGCAAATATTTGCCCGCGCGCGTGGCCTGCGCCGACGTTGCACTCTGCACTTCAAGTTGATGGCGACGCCACCCTCTACGTGAGGGTGTTCGGGGAAGACGGCCGCTGAGCCGGTTGTTGTCTTGAAGACGATGACCGTAGTCATGCGCCCAGCCCCGGCATTGGTCGGGGTGAAGGGGGCGAAGGGCGCACGGGCAGCGGGACCCAAAATCCACCAAGCTACGGCGACTCCCCTTCGGGTAGCAGCTCCTCCAGCGGTGGTCGCGACCAGCCCCCTCTTTGTCGTCCTCGTCTGGGAGAGGGCAGCGGGTCGGCCCGCCGCCGTGCTCCGGTGAAGCGGGAGGCGGAATCCAGCTGAGTTTCGGAGGCAGTACGAGCCTTCGCTGAGAGCTGGCGCCGAGCAAGTCGTCCCCCTTTTGCTTTCCTTTGTTTCCTGCGAAAAGAATGTAATCTGTTGCCCCGCGGGGCGTGCTGATCTATTGCTATTTTAATTGGTGCGTTGTTTCTACTGCTTATGTGCTATGTTTTCATTTTGTCCGTCTATGCGTGAAAACCACTTATCTTGGGGGGGGGGGGGCTCGTCGCGTCCTCGCCTCCCGAGGCCGGTGCCTCGTCCAGCGCCTTGTGCCCTGCAGAGTTTAGTCAGCAGGGGTAGTCCCCAGCCTCGGTAGTGAGGGGAACCAACCCAGGCCCCGCGATCGTGTCGCGATGCCCGTGGGGCACGGACTGGGAGGGGTGCTCCTGTAGCGGACTCGAACAGGGAAGATCCAAATTGCTGGGCAGAAAACGCTCGTGAGGGTGCCCACGCTCCCCCCTCGCGAGACTTTACATGGGAGAAAACGAAACGAGCAAGCAAAACGGGAGAGTCGCGAGCTTGAAATGGCAACAACTTAGGAAAAAAACTTCAAATAGGAACAAACATGCCAACTGCGGAAAGCAAATGAAAAAGGCCGCGTCCGGCACCTAGTCTAGTGTTCGAGGTCTTCTCACCAGCGCGGAGCTAAGTGCTGCCACTGGGCGTGGGTGGGAGCCCCCGAGGCCCGAGGGCGGCACTCCGGAGACTCCGGGGCATGTACAACCCCACTCATTATTACGTGAGAGTGTCACGGGCGGTGAGCTTCACAGGCGTTTGCCTTCTTCACAACCACCGGGCCTTTTCCAAAACACAGCTTCTTCACAGGCATTCGCCTTCTTCACAGGCACCGGGCCTTTTTCACAACACAGCAACTTCACAGGCACCGGGCCTTTTCCAAAACACAGTAACTTCACAGGCATTCGCCTTCTTCACAGGCACCGGGCCTTTTCCAAAACACAGTAACTTCACAGACGTCCGCCTTCTTCACAGGCACCGGGCCTTTTTCAGGGGTAAAACCTTCGGAGGTGTTGGATGTTCCACGCGTTCTAGATGGGCACTCCCTCCTGGGTCTCCAAGCGTGCAGAGCCAGGCCTGGAAACATGAACAACCTTGAACGGGCCCTCCCACATGAGAGAGAGCTTATGTAGCCCCTCCCTGCAGAGAACCCGTCTGAGTACGAGGTCCCCTACCTCGAGAGTCCTGGGGCGGATGTTGCGGCAGTGGTATCGCCATCGCGCTTGTTGGTACCTCGCCGCCCGCAGGGCGGCTTCTCGGCGATGTTCCTCCCCCAGCAAGAGATCCGTCCCCATGGCGTCCTGCTGCGCTTTGTCGAATGCCAGGACCCATGCAGAACAATGTCTGACCTCGTGAGGGAGAACGGCTTCAGCTCTGTAGACCAGAAAGAACGGGGTCTCGCCAGTCGGCTTGGTTGCGATCGTGCGGATTGACCACAACATGGACTGGAGCTCGTCGTACCAGCCCCTGCCGCAGGCCTCCAGCTTCTTCTTGAAGGTTCTAGTCTTGAGGCCCCTCAGGACCTCTGCGTTGGCTCGCTCAGCCTGACCGTTGCTGCGCGGGTGCGCCACCGAAGCGTAGCATATTTGCGTTCCAAGGTTAGCACAGTATTTTTTGAAGAGGTTACTGGTGAACTGCAAACCGTTGTCGGTGATGATGCGGTTCGGGACCCCGAATCGGCTCACGGGGCCCTTGATGAACTTGACTGCGGAGCCTGTGGGGATGGTGCGGACAGCTTCCACCTCAGCCCACTTGGTGAACTTGTCCACGGCAACGTAGAGGTAGCGGTAGCCCCCTAGCGCCCGAGGGAACAGGCCTAAGATATCCAGTCCCTAGACTGCGAAGGGCCACGAGAGGGGTATAGTCTGCAGACCTCCCGCCGGCTGATGGATCTGCTTGGCATGGAACCGACAGGCCTCACAAGCTCTTACCAGTTCCGCAGCGTCATTGAGTGTTGTGGGCCAATAGAACCCGCTGCGGAACGCCTTACCGACGAGGGTTCGCGATGACGAGTGATGCCCACAGTTGCCACCGTGTATGTCTGCTAATAGCTCCTTCCCTTGCTCCCTAGAAATGCAACGCAGGAACACATCATTCGGTTGTCTTCGGTAGAGCTCCCCATCCTTAAGGCAGTATGATGTGGCCTGCCATGCCACACGCTCCGCCTCCTCCTCCTTTTCTGGCAACGTGCCTCGCGTCAGGTAAATCCTAAGCTCCGTGATCCAGCACCCCTCCTGAGGTTCCAGCGCCAGGAGCAGGAGCGCTCCTGATGTCGGGCCGCAGACCGGGGCTCCCGAGGCAAGCGGCTGGGGGAGCTACCCTCGGGGCTGCGCCGTGCTCAATAGCGTTGGCTTCGTCGAGGGTTTAAAGAGCCGTTCCTCGAAGATGCCAGAGTCCTGAGATAGCCGCCTGGATGCCCTTTTCGCGATGTCATCAGCCTCTTGATTGGTGCCACGAGGCACATGCTGCAACTCCATCCCCCAAAACTGCTTCTCCATCCTGCGGACCTCTGCAAGTTAGGCTTCCATGTGCTCGTCCTTTGGTTCGTATACTTTGTTGGAGAAGTTGACAAGGAGCTGCGAATCACCCTTGATGATGAGGCGCTTCACCCCCAGGATGACTACGGCCTTCAGGCCTGCTATCAAGCCTTCATATTCTGCAATGTCGTTGGAGACCTTCTCCCCATGCTGAAAACAGAGTTGCACGACATAGTAAGCTTGTATTGAGTGGGGGATACGAGGACCGTGCCAGCCCCTGCGCCGTGTCGGGAGAATGCCCCATCGAAGTACATGACCCATCCGTCCGGTGCCTCGCTCCCTAGGGAGAGCGATCGATCCTCGCCAGCCTTGAGGCTTGGCACCTCTGCCCATTCCGCCACGAAGTCCGCAAGCGCTGCCCCTTTGATGACTCTCGTTGTGCTGAATTCTATCTGAAACGTCTGCAGCTCGATATTCCACTCAGCGACTCTTCCAGCTGAGTTGGGGCTCCTGAGCACCCTTTCCAAGGGGTATGCTGAGACAACCTTGATGGGATGGCCTTGGAAATAGTTCCGTAGCTTGCGTGAGGCCACCAATAGTGCAAGGAGGAGGTTCTGGGGCATGGGGTACCATGACCTTGCATCCCGCAATACCGTGCTGACGAAGTATACTGGGTGCTCGACTAGCTTGGGAGTGCTGGTGCCACTAGTATCCTCCAGAGGCTGGGGCACTTCCTGAGACAACAAAGCCCCTGGCGACTAGTCGCCTGGGGGAGGGGCCTCTTCTGTTTCGGATGTGCTTTCCTTCTGTGGCTGGTCTTCATTGGCTGCAGCTATGGTGGCTGTGAGGTCCTCTCGGCCCTACTTCGCATTAACCCGGATGGTTGCTGCGGCCTTGGTCCTACGCTCCTCCCTGACAGCCACCAGGGCTGCGCTGGCAGAGTAGGGGGTGGCCGCAAGGTAGAGCTCCAGGGGCTCCTGAGGGCGTGGAGCCACCATCACCGTGGGGCTGGTCAAGTACCTCTTGAGATCCTGGAATGCCTTGTCGGCCTCTTCAGTCCATTCAAAGGGGCCCTTTTTCTTCATCAGCATGAAGAAGGGCAGCGCTCGCTCCCCCAGCTTGGAGATGAAATGCCCTAGTGCGGTCACGCGCCCGGTGTGCTTCTGCATCTCTTTGAGGGTCTTCGGCGGGCTCATGTCCTCGACTGCTTTTACCTTTTCAGGGTTGGCCTCAATGCCCCGGTGGGATACTAGGAAACACAGGAGCTTGCCCGAGGGGACGCCAAACACATACTTCTCCGGGTTGAGCCGCAAATCCACCTTTTTGAGGCTCGCGAAGGTTTCCTCCAAGTCCTGTATCAGAGTTCTTGCCTCTCTGGATTTTACAACAATGTCATCAACATAAGCCTCTGCATTCCTCCCGAGCTCCCGACCCAAGGCGATGTGCATCAGCCGTTGAAAGGTCACACCGGCATTGCGCAACCCGAATAGCATGCACGTATAGTAGTAAACCCCGCACGGGGTCAGGAAGGGCGTATTTTCCACATCTTCTACTGCCATCTTGATCTGGTGGTAGCCGGAGAAGGCATCCAGGAAACACAACAAGTCGCACTCGGCGGTGGAGTTGACGATCTGGTCGATGTGAGGGAGCGGGAACGGATCCTGCGGGCAGGCCTTGTTGAGGTTGGTGAAGTCGACACACATGCATTCCTTTCCCCCCTTCTTCGGTACGGCCACGGGGTTAGCTAGCCAGTCTGGGTAGCGGACCTCGCGAATGACCCCCGCCGCTTCCAACTTGCGGGTCTCTTGGACGATGAAAGCTTGCTTTTCTGTGGACTGCCGCCTTGCCTTCTGCTTCATTGGGCGCACATTGGGGCACACATTGAGGTGATGCTCAATTACGCCCCTCGGGTCCCCTGCTAGCTGATCAGGTTCCCATGCGAATACCTTCTTGTTCGCACGCAGGAATTTCACCAAAGCTTCCTCCTGTTCGGGCTCGAGGTTGGTGCCTATGGTGAAGGTGGCATTGGTGGATCCATCCTCGTCGACCAGTACCTGCTTGGTTTCCGCCTTGTCCTGAGTGAATAGCTGCTTCTTCTTGGCCGGTGCGGCCCCCTTGGGATCAGAGGCGTCCGAGTCGATGGGCTGTGCCGCCGTCGCGGCCTTGAAAACGAGCTTGAGCGCTTGCAATGCGTCCCCGGTGTCCCCAGACACGGTGAGGATGCCGCTACTCCTGGGCCACTTCATGAGGTTGTATGTCGGGTGAGTTGTGGCCATGAACCGGGCTAGCGCCGGGTAGCCCAGGATGGCGTTGTATGGGAGGCCGATGGGGGGCGATGTCGAAGTAGATTAGCTCTGTGCGGAAGTTGTCGTAGGTGCCGAAGGTCACTGGAAGGCGGATCTGCCCCAGGGAGCCGAGGTAGCTACCTTCGACGCCCAAAAAGGGCTTGCTGGGTTGCAGCCATTCCAACGGTACGGGGAGAAGGCTGAAGGCCTCCACTGAGAGCACGTTGAGGCCAGCGCCGTCGTTGATGATGGTTTTGGTGACCGCGACGTTGCAGATGGTGGGGGTGCATAACATTGGGAGCGCGCCCGAGTAGGCCGAGTTGGAGGGGTGATCATCTGAGCTAAAGTCCAGATTGGATTTAGGTGCTGCCCAACCCGAAGGCGCCCCGCGCGGCACGAGGGCGGCGCTGATCTGGCGGACGAACGGCTTGATGTGGTGGCCTGAAGGTGGTGCGTGCGATCCGCCCAGGAGGGCTGCAGCGACAGGGGGCACCAGTGCAGCATGATGGGCAAGGAAGAGGTTGCGCAACTCCTCCCAGGAGGCCACAGAAGCCACCGGTAGGTGGAGCAGCCACATGCGCGGGACGTCGGTGACGGCCATGGGCAGCCAGTTAGCCATGACCCTGTCATCGCCTCCGGCCTTGAGGACTGCTTCTTCATACGCCAGCAGGAAGGCCAGCGGATCGGCCGAGCTGTCGTAGCGCGGCAGCATGTCCGGCTTGAACTTGTTCGGCCACTGCACCCGTCGCTAGGCGGGGGCCAGGTCTCAAAGCCCTCTGGTTCCCGCGCCGGCGTCGACAGCCGGAGCGGGCAGTGCGTTGGCCGCCATGAGGGCGGAGCGTGGTGCTGATGGGGGACGGGTCGATGGAAGGGAGAGCTTCGGCGCACCCATACCTGGCGCGCCAAATGTCGGATTTTGGGTTCCGACAGACCCTTGAGGTTCATAGACTGAGGTGCACGCGGAAATCACACCCTCAGCCTACCGGTGTTTCACCACCTTGCTAGGATCTAAACTACACGAAGAACAACACAAGAGACAAAAGATTTATACTGGTTCAAGCCACCATTGTGGTGCAATACCCTACTCCAGTTTGTGGTGTGTGGATTGCCTCTGGGGCTGATGAGGAACAGTACACGGGCAGAACAGCCTCGCGAGGGTCTATTCTTGGTTGGGGTGATGAACTGCTAGGGGAGTCCAGTCACCTCTCTCTCTCTCTCGTTGATCTCTCGATGCGATCAGATCCCGATCCCCTACCCTGTGGGTGGCTATTCCTATTTATAGGCGAAGGCCCCGGGCCTCTTCCCAAATATTCTGCGGGAAGGGTGCCAACAATTGGCCATTTTGAACGGAAACATCTAGTACACTTATCCTGAATAAAGTTGGTCCTTGCCTACCAAAAGTCCCTGACGATGACGCTGGCTTGGGCTCCACGATGACCTCCGCTCTGCCGTCCTGCTGGTCTTGGTCTTGTTGCACTGAAATGGTTGCCTTTTCTTGATACACTTGCCTACTCTTGCCCCCTTTGCACCAAAGGGGAAACAAGGACTCTGCGCAGGCCGGCGCCCGCCTGCACCTTGGTTGTCATGGCTTGCGTCATGGGCACCTCGTGAGGTACCCCGCCTTGATCTCTCCGCCTCCTCGTGAGCCAGCCTGACGAGGCCATGCCTGAGGAAGCCTCCTGTCGTCCGCCCCGCGAGGCTTGGCCCCTCGCGAGGGTCTTGAGCATGTGTTGATGTAGATAGGCCGCATTGGGCCACTCCTTGAGCCACGCCGCAGGCCACATGTAGGCAAGTCTGGGTACCCCCGTTCCCAGAACACCGACAGTACTCATGGATGGAGGTAGTAGGATCAACATCCTTTATTATGAGACTTTCCATCGCATCGGGTTAACTGATACAAATCTTAAGACATTCAATACTGGTTTCCATGGAGTGGTGCCTGGTAAGTCGGCATACCCTGTGGGAAAGATTGACGTAGAAGTGGACTTTGGAGATGAGCATGATTCCAGGGCTGAGAAGTTAACCTTTGAGGTGGTCAAAATCAGGAGCCCGTACCACGCTCTATTTGGACGGCCGGCTTATGCCATGTTCATGGCAAGGCCGTGCTATGTTCATCTACAGCTCAAGATGCCGGGTTATAAAGGGACCATCAAAGTGCATGGGAGTCAGAAGATAGTCCGGAATATGAAGAAGGTGATGCCGGTTATGCTGAGTCTGTCTGTGCAACAGAGGAATTGAAGCTTTACAAGGACAATGTTGACCCGGCGGATATGACATCTTTGAAACAGCCAAATACAGAGCATGATCTGGTGCTGAAGTTTAAGTTGGCTGATGATAGCAAGCTAGTTGATTCTATCCCTGGCGACTCTTCCAAGCAGTTCAGTATCAGTGCTAACTTGGATCCAAAAAATAAAGGCGCGCTCATCGAGTTCATCCATGAGAACCGGGACATCTTTGCATGGAAACCTTCTGACATGCCGGGTGTACTGAGGGAACTCGCTGAGCACACTCTCAATATTGAACCAAAATTTAAGATAGTCAAGCAATTCCTTCGTTGTTTCAACGAGGAGAGGCGTAAGGCCATTGATGAAGAGGAGGCCCGGCTCTTTGCGGCTGGCTTCATTGTTGAAGTCTTTCATCCAGAGTGGTTGGCTAACCCGGTGTTGGTGCTTAAGAAGAATGGCACTTGGCGCATGTGCGTGGATTACACGGACTTAAACAAGGCTTGTCCGGGTGATCCTTTTGCTCTCCCTCGTATTGAACAAATCATTCATGCTATAGCGGATTGTGAGCATTTCAGTTTTTTGGATGCTTATTCTGGTTATCATCAGATCAAGATGGCAATTAAGGACCAGGAGAAGACATCTTTCATTACTGCCTTTGGAGCCTTTTGCTATGTATCTATGCCTTTTGGGCTCAAGAGTGCCCGGGCGACTTATCAGCGATGTGTGTAGAATTGTCTTGACAGTCAGATTGGGTGCAATGTTCATGCTTATGTGGACGACACTGTGGTTAAATCCAAAGAGAAGGAAACTTTGATAGATGATTTGAAAGAAACCTTCGATAATCTCCGGGTCTACAAGATGATGCTTAACCCTGCCAAGTGCGTTTTTGGTGTGCCAGCAGGCAAGCTTTTGGGTTTTCTGGTTTCTAACAGAGGCATTGAGGCTAACCTTGAGAAGATCAAGGCCATCACCTCCCTGGCAAAGCCGGCGTGTATCAATGATGTTCAGCGTCTGGCGGGTCGTATTGCTGCCTTAAGCCGGTTCATAAGCCGGTTGGGTGGCTATATCAGATGATGAAGAAAATAGATAACTTCGTCTCGAGTGATGATGCTAATGAAGCGTTTGAAGACTTGAAGAGGCAGCTAGCTGAGCCACCAGTCGTTGTTGCTCCCATTGATAAGGAGCCACTATTGTTATATGTGGCTGCTAACACCCGTGTCGTCAGTGTAGCAATTGTGGTGGAACGGAAGGAGGCTAGCAAGAAGTATGCGGTTCAGCGGCCGGTTTATTATATCAATGAAGTGCTTATTGAGTCCAAGCAGAGATATCCACATTGGCGGAAGCTCGTTTATGGGGTGTTCATGGCCAGCCGGAATCTTAAGCAATATTTTCTGGGTCATCCCATCACTGTGGTCAGTTCTACTCATTTAGGAGATATTATTCAAAACAGAGAAGCCACAGGACGAGCCGCCAAGTGGGCCATTGAACTTGGGCCTCATGGTTTAAAATATATGCCTCACACTGCCATCAAGTCTCAAGCACTGGTGGATTTCATTAACGACTGGACAGAGTTGCAGATGCTTGAAGAGAAGCCAGATAACACATATTGGACTATTCACTTTGATGAGTCCAGGCAATTGGAGGGCTCGGGGGCTAGAGTTGTCTTAGGTTCACCTCGAGGTGACAAGTTTTGTTATGTTCTAAGGTAGATGTTCCCCTGTACTAACAATGTAGCTGAGTATGAAGCGCTGCTGAATGGTCTTCGGATGGCTAAAGAGATGAATTTAAGCCGGGTGAGATGTTTGGTTGACTCAGACTTAGTGGCTCAACAAGTCTCAGGCACATGGGATTCTAAGGATCCACTCATGGCGGCTTATCACCGCGAAGTTGATGCTATTGCTGGGTACTTCAATGGTTATCAAGTGGAGCACATTGATTGCAGGAAAAATGAGGCGGCTGATGCTTTAAGCCGGTTCGCATCTCAGCGTAAGCCAATGAAACCTAACACTTTCTTGGATATTCTGCATAACCCTTCTGTCAAGTTACCTATAGAGGAAGATCTAGCTGTCCCAGACCCGGAGGCACAATTGGTAGCGGCTCTTCACGCTATCCCAGATTGGACAGTACCGTTGGCTTACATGACCCGGGTCAAGTTGCCTGAGGATGAAACTTTGGCCAGGCAGATAACCCGGCGGTCTAAGTCAATGACAATTGCCAACGGCGAGTTACACCATCTCAGTGCCACTGGGGCGTTTCAGCATTGCGTATCTCCTGAGGAAGGTCATGAGATTCTTTGTGAGATCCAAGAGGGAGATTGTGTTTATCATGCCGGCTCAAAATCCCTTGTGGCCAAAGCTTTTTGTCACGGATTTTATTGGCTGATGGCTCATGCTGATGCAAAGGATTTGGTCAGTAAATGTGATGGTTGTCAGAAATTTTCACGGCGAGCTCATGTGCCGGCTCAAGAATTGAGGATGATTCCAATTACTTGGCTGTTTGCAGTGTGGGGGCTTGATATGGTTGGGCCTTTCAAAAGGTCCAAAGATAAAAAGACCCACCTCTTGGTGGCGGTTGACAAATTCACAAAGTGGGTTGAAGCAGAGCTGGTCAGTAAGTGTGACATGGCAACAACGGTTCAATTCATTAAAAAGGTGATTTTTCGCTTTGGCTTCCCCACAATATCATAACTGATAATGGCACTAATCTTTCCAAGGGTGCTATGAAAGAGTTTTGTCAACGTGAGCATATTTGACTTAACGTTTCGTCCGTAGCTCACCCTTAGTCCAAAGGTCAAGCTGAAAGAGCCAATCAAGAAATTCTGAGAGGCATCAAGCCACGGATTATGGTTCCGTTGCAGAGGATGCCGAGTTGTTGGGCGGAAGATTTACCTTCTGTGATATGGAGTATCAATACTGCTCCCAACATATCTATGGGTTACATGCCTTTCTTCATGGTTTACGGAGCAGAGGCGGTTCTCCCTAGTGGCATCCGTCATGGCTCGCCCCGCGTGACGGCTTACGTTGAAGCTGATAATGAACAAGCATGTTGGGATGAACTTGACCTGTAAGACGAGGAGCGTGACCTTGCGGCGGCTCGCTCTACGATTTACCAACAAGACCTGTGCCATTACCACATCGCTGGGTTAAGTCCAGAACCTTTCAGGAAGGTGATTTGGTGCTCCGGCTCATCCAGGATCAAACTGATATGCATAAGTTATCCCCACCTTGGGAAGGACCCTTTGTGGTCAGCAAGAACTCGAAGAACAGGTCATACTACCTTATCGATATTAGAGAGCACAAGGAGTCACGTAAGTCGGAAGAGGAGACCCGCCGGCCATGGAATATCACTCATCTTCGGCCTTACTACACCTGAGCCACCGGCTCTTATGATGTACATATTTTTTGATGATGTATATATTATGATGATTATAATAAAGTAGGGTCTCTGTTGTTTCATCTTCAACAACCATGTGTCGTCATCATCATAAGTTCAAAGAAAAATTGGGGGCTGGATCGTATTCGAATCGTAGCTATTAACCCCTTTTGGCCGGCTTCCTGGTCATACTCGAACCATAGCCATAAACATTTTGATCATCTGGGGGCTTGGTCATATTCGAATCGTAGGTATTAACCTCATTTGGTCCGGCTTATTGACCGTATTCGAATCTTAGCCATTAAACAATTTGATCATTGGGGGCTTGATCGTATTTGAATCATGGCTATTAACCCCTTTGATCTGGCTTCCTGGTCGTATTCGAACCATAGTAGTAAATATTTAGATCACTTGGGGGTAGGATCGTATTCGAATCACAACTATTAACCCCTCTTGGTCCGACTCATGATCGTATTCGAATCATAGCCGTTAAACACTTTGGTCACTAGGGGCTTCCTGATCATATTCGAGTCATACCTGTCGGTACCCCTTTGATCGGCGCATTGCCAAATACCATTTGGGGGCTTCCTGATCGTATTCGAATCATAGCTATTCACCCTTATGGTCCGGCTTCCTGCTCGTATTCGAAGCATAGCCTCGCTTTTTGTCATTTTGCTTGATATTTTGAAGATTTTTCCGGTTCTTCTGGATACTATCTTGCCTTTTGATTTAAAGTGGATCTGGCCATATAACCTTCATTCTCACAGCTCATATTTGTGGCTTACCCGTGGTTTCAATTACCCGGTTTAATGACAGGCGACAATTCGCCCTTACATGATGATATCCACCACCTGGAAATATTGGCTTCTGAAGTTTTGGGTCCACACTCTTACTGCACAAGGTATCGTAAATCGGCAGTACAATTCAATATCACATGTATGATATTGTTATTGTTATATTTCAATTCGGGATCAGCCAGCCTTATCTATAACTGTTTAAAAAAATCAGTAGTTATATGCGAGGTATTTGTCAGGACCCCGACTCAATGCCACATCGATCTAGCATGTAACACCTCATATCACTTTGCGGCCTCACGCACGGTATTCCCACGGGTGTCGCCTTACCTTGCCCGGGACCGTTTGCGCCTTTTGGCACACGTATATGATAGTGTTGCTAGCATCCATATGACAAGGAGCCCTGGCTAACATGGCTAGTCATGAACCCAAAGTGGCACTCACTTATAGGGACAGGCATACATGACCCATCAACGAACGTGTCGGTCATCCGCGAGTGAATCCGGGCTGTAGCACTGGGCTAGCAGGACTCCGGTAAACCGGGCTGTAGCGGGCTAACAGGACTCCGGTAGTCATCGCGTGACATTTCCCTGTAGGGACAGACACAGGAACGTAGAAGGACACCTACCGACCAGCCTAAGTGTTCTGGAGCAGTAGCAAGCTACCATGGCTCAGTGGAAGCACTAGGAGACATTTCCCGGTAAGAGAGGCTACCAAGGATAAACTACTAGATAGTCAGATCCCACACATACTAAGCATTTCAATCATACACACAATATGCTCGATTTGTGCAAATACAACATGGCATCACAACATGACTCTACAACTCAAGTACTTTATTTAAAGGCTCAGAGAGCCATACATATCATACACACAAGTACAGGTCACACGACCCAGCATTCAAGTCACACAAACATACAAGCCAACAACGGAAGTAACTTGTCTGAGTATAGACAACTAGGAAATAAAAGAGGCTTGAGAAAGCCTGACAATACTACACGGTCCATCGTGAGCTCAGGATCACCACATGGGCTTCAGCCTACTCATAGACATCGACGTCTATGAAGAACCCATTAGAAGGGGTTGCAGGGTCTTCTGTAAAACGTAAATTAAGCAACATGAGTACAAAGGTACTCATCAAGACTTACATCAGATCCTACATACATGCACATTATCAAGAAGGGATGGTGGGGTTATTGCATCAAGCTAGCTTTGACTCTTGGCAAAGCTATCTTACGAGACTCCAACTTGAAATTGTTTTGCGCACTCGAGTCCACTACACACCACTTCAATACACTACCGAGGATCCACCTCCGTCATCCTACGGAAGAGCCATCCTCAGCACTCACGCTTATCTTGAGGCTTTTAGTAGTATCCATTTACTTGTCTATGAACTATATAGGAAACCAAGTAGTCCTTTATCGCGGACGCGGCTATTCGAATAGATGATGTTAACCCTGCAGGGGTGTACTTCTTCATACATGTTTCCACCACTTAGCGTCTGCACACGACATGTGCTCGACAGACTTCAAGCGAAAGACGACGTAGGTGTAGACCACGACCTACCTAAACACCCAAGTCTCTAGTCCAGGTTTATCGCCTATTTAGGTTCCATCCGCAGGGAGTCCGGCTGAGGTTTCCACATATGGCCCCGAACAATGTGTACAGGGTTCTGAGACACCTAACGGGTGCCCGGCATACCCGGCCACGTACCTACCGCATCACAGCCCACCCCGCGGGTCAGCGATGCCCACGGCCTCCAGTAAGCTACAAACACCAGAAACTACTTGCAACTCCTGGACAGAGGACTTGGGTAGATAAGAAGTCGAGCGGGGTCATATTTCAGGGCCCAATGCATGGTAGTAGCTGAATCTTAAATCACACATACAGATCTTGGTGCTTAAGGACGGTTCCAATGAAACAACCCACCATGTACTCCTACATGGCCTCTCATCGATACCTTTACCAAATCATGTTGAACACATTACTCTCATTACCGACATGATCATTTCACTCTAGCCCATCACCCAGATGAACCAGACCTGACATGACTCTAAGCATAGCAGGCATAGCAAGGTAGGAAACACATACACATGGCTCAATCAACTCCTACATATGCTAGTGGGTTTCATCTAGTTACTGTGGCAATGATAGGTCATGCACAATAAATGGGTTCAACTACCGTAGCACACAATAGTTTGAAACGCGTTGTCTTACTACAGTAAGAGAGAGCAGAGGCGAGAACATGGGATTGTATCGATATGATCAAATGGTTGGTTGCTTGCCTTGCGGGTCCGTGGACTGGTATTGCTCCTCGTTTGGATACTCGCGATACTCTTCGGGGGCAGAACCTACCGCAGAGAGCACCGATATACAATCATCACCAAACAATGTGCAACAATATGATGCATGCATGAGACATGGCAAAATGAGTGTATTGGGCTAATGCAACTAAGACCAGATGGGTTTGAACCATTTTGAATCAAAGATTCAAGTTCCAAGCTCATATATGGCCGTTAATAGTCCTTTATCATGTTCTTCACTAAACGGCATGTTAACTTGCTTAAACATGCATGAAACTAGTACAAATGGATAGATTGGATTTTTCTGATCATTTTTCATATATAACACTTTGCATTTGGAGCAACAGATTAATTTCTATGAATTTTTGAAGTTTGTAGTATTTTCTGGTATTTCCTGTATAAGAATAATTCCAGTAAATGAATTATTGCGTCAGCATTGCATCAGGGTGAGGTCAGTAGTCAACGGGGACGGTCCAGGTCAAACCTGACCAGTGGGTCCCGCGTGTCAGTGCCATTAGACTAACTAATTTTAATTAGTACTAACCCTAGGATAATTAGCAGGGCGGGCCCCACCTGGCATTGACCCAGGGGGGTCAAACTGGGCCCACCCAGGGTCAAACATGGTCAGCGGGGTCCAACTCACCGGCGTTTAGCCGCCGGCGAGACCAAACGCGGCGGGGCAGTGCGGGATTTGCGCTCCGGCGACCAAAAAGGCGGCGGAGGGCTTCTACGTGTAGCTAGGGACGAGCCGCGTCCAGTGGTAGTGGTGGTTGGCCTCGGGGTCGCTGAAAACAGCGCCGGCGACGACCTTAGCGGCTGCCGGAGCTCGGGTGAGCTCAGGCTCGTCGCTAGGAGGCACGGCGAGGAGCGTGGAGTAGTGTTGCGGCCTCCTGGGGGTGCGGTAAGGCTAACGGGCAGGGTGGCGTGGCCGTTGCGTGGCCGGAGTCACGTCGGCGACGAGCTCAGTGGCGGCACATGCGGGTGAGCTTCGTGCGGCCGCTACGGTGCTCGAGAGAGGGAACGAAGAGGATGGGGAGGTAGCTAGTCTCATGGTGGTCACGGAGGAGCAAACAACGAGGTCGGGGACGAGCTGCTGCAGCGGTGTCGGTGAAAGGGATCTCCGGCGACGGTTGGTGAAGATGGGGTCGATGAAGGCGGTGCAGAGGGTACGAGCACTCGGGGCTCGGCTAGCTCGACGGAGCGGACGACGGCGGGGCTCGTGGACACGGTGGAGCGGCGCGAGGACGACGGTGGGCGCGGCTACGGCGGCGGTGCGGCGACAGCTGCTTCGGCCAAGGCGGGAGAGGGCGAGAGAGAGGACAGGGGGGAGAATGAGATGTCCAGGGGCTCGGGGCGGTGTCGAGGAGGCCCTTCAAGGCATCGCGCTAGCGTGGGCGACGCAGGTAGGCAGGGAGGTGGCGTGGCGAGCTCGGCAGCGTCGCAGTGTCCCTCCTCTACCTACTAGCAGAGGTGGGTGGTGACTGGCACGGGCCAGGTGGGCCAGCCCAGTGCAGGTAAGTGGCCATTGGCCTTTCTCTCTCTCTCTCTTTTTCCATTTGAATTGTTTTTCTAATTTTCTGCAACTGTTTGGCTTTTTTAAAATAGCTAGGCATTTCCAAAAATCTTGGAAATAATTAGGGGCTTACTATAGATTATTTCCAACTGCCCACACTTATTTCCAGAATTATTTGAGCATTTAAAATATTTTATATTATTTAAATGCCCAAACTCAAATAGCTAATGATTTAATCCAGTGACCTTATGTGTCCTAGAAATATGTTAACCAATTTTGGCAGAGGTTCTAACCCAAGACAAAAATAACGGACATTTTAGAAGGGCATTTCAGGTTCATTGAAATTATTTTTAGTAAACCATAGTTGGTTTCAGGGGGGCTGGGTGTTCTGTCATCCCCATTTCAAGTTTCTGATGAAAGGTAAACATGATGCAACACTCTAATGCATGAACTAGCTAGGGTGTGACAACTCACCCCCACTCAGAAAAATCTCGTCCCGAGATTTAGGATCCTCCGGAAAGAAGAAGGGATACTCGAGTCGAAGACGATCCTCCCTTTCCCAAGTTGCTTCTTTCTCAGAATGGTGCAACCATTGAACCTTGAGAAACTTGATATTATGACGTCGAGTGGTACGCTCGGCTTGATCGAGGATACGAATGGGGTATTCTCGATACGCGAGATTGTCTTGAAGATCAAGCGTTTCGTGGTCCACTCCACGGATAGGATCCGAGAAGCAACGCCTGAGTTGAGAAATGTGGAAGACATCATGGACTCTGGAGAGATGAGGAGGTAGTTCCAATTGGTAGGAAACTTCTCCTCGTTTGGCAAGAATGCGAAAGGGTCCATTGTAGCAAGGAGCCAATTTGCCTTTGATACTGAAACAATGGGTTCCCTTCAGAGGAGTAACCCGAAGGTAAGCCTTCTCGTCAACCTCAAAAGACATAGCCTTATGTTTTCAGTCATATTGGCTCTTTTGACGAGATTGGGCTGTTTTCAACTTTTCACGAACGATGCGAGCTTGCTCTTCTGCTTCCTGGATCATATCCGGGCCAAAGAATTGTCTTTTCCTGGTTTCTGACTAGTTAAGAGGCGTTCGACACCTTCGCCCATAGAGAACTTCAAAAGGGGCTTTACCGAATCTAGATTGACAGCTGTTGTTATAAGCAAATTCGGCAAATGGAAGGCATTTCTCCCAATCCATTCCGAATGAGATAACAGAAGCTCGAAGCATGTCTTCTAGAATCTAGTTGACACGTTCTACTTGACCACTTGATTGAGGGTGAAAGGCAGTGGCTAAAGGAAAGGTGGGTTCCCATAGCATTTTGGAAATTTTTCCAAAATTGAGAGGTGAAAAGACTTCCTCGATCTAAGTTGATTTCCAGCGGAACACCATGGAGAGACACTATTCGGGAGATATACAAGTCTGCTAGCTGGCTAGCGGTTATACTCTCGCGAACAGGCAAGAAATGGGCCACTTTGGAAAGACGTTCGATAACGACGAAGATAACATTATTCCCTCTCTTGGTCCTGGGAAACCGGTGATGAAATCCATACCAATTTTATCCCATTTCCATTCAGGAATAGGTAAGGGTTGAAGGGTGCCAGCAGGACATTGATGCTCTGCTTTTACACGACCACAGACGTCGCAATTAGCAATGAATTGAGCAATATCTCTCTTCATCCTAGTCCACCAGAACCTCTGATGTAGGACCTGATACATTTTGGTACATCTGGGTTGAATGGTGAGAAGAGATTCATGAGCCTCCTTAAGGATCAACTGCCGTAGATGCTGGTTCTTGGGAACCACTAGACGGTTCTCAAAGTACACAACACCATGATAATTTGTAGAGAAACATTTAGCATCTCTGCCAGCGATATTCTCCTTGATTTGGAATATCCCTTTATCTCGCTTTTGGGCAGCAATGATTTGATCCGTAAGAGTAGGTTTCTCCACCAAGGTGGAAAGGAATCCTTGAGGAACAATGTGAAGGTTAAGCTTTCGAAATTCCTCATGGATAAGTGGTTGACTTTGTTGTAACATCAGATTGTTACAATAAGATTTACGACTTAGTGCATCAGCCATGACATTGGCTTTTCCTGGGGTGTAAGTTATCCCTAAGTTGAAATATGTGATCAACTCGACCCAACGTCTTTGCCTAAGATTCAAATTCGGTTGGGTGAATATATACTTCAGACTTTGGTGATCGGTGAAGATTTTGCAATGATTACCCAGGAGGTAATGTCGCCAGGTTTTGAGTGCATGGACTACAACTGCAAGCTCTAGATCATGAGTAGGATAATTTTCCTCATGTGGGTGCAATTGTCGTGAAGCATAAGCAATTACATGACGATCTTGCATGAGAATGCAACCTAGTCCTTGTCGCGAGGCGTCGCAATAGATAACAAAGTCCTTGGAGAAATCTGGTGGTACCAATACGGGAGCAGATGTCAGGCGTCTTTTCAGTTCCTGAAAGTTGTGCTCACACTGTGGGGTCCACTCAAACTTTTTATCTTTCTTGCGGAGTTTAGTTAGAGGTTTAGCAACTTTGGAGAAGTTCTCGACAAAGCGGCTACCATAGCTCACTAAGCCAAGGAAACTCCGAACTTGCTTGACCGATTCAGGTGGAGTCCAATTAAGAATGGCTTGAACTCGCTCGAGATTGACAGCAATACCATTACCAGAGTTTACATGGCCTAGATAAGTCACTTCTGGCAACCAAAATTCGCATTTAGAAAATTTGGCATAAAGGCGATGCTCTCGAAGTTTCATCAACACAAGCCTTAGATGCTTCGCATGTTCTTCCTCATTCTTGGAGTAGATGAGTATATCATCGAGGTAAACCATGACGAATTTATCCAAGTACTCCATGAAGTTTGAGTTCATTAACCGAGAGAAAGTGGCTGGGGCATTGGTTAAACCGAAGGACATGGCGGTGTACTCGTATTGGCCATAACGAGTAACAAAGCCCGTTTTGGGAATTTCCCCGTTCTTGATTTTGATTTGATGGTAGCCCAACCTCAAATCCATCTTAGAAAAGACTGAGGATCCAGCTAGCTGATCATACAGGTCGTTGATCCTGGGAAGCGGATACTTGTTCTTTATTGTGACCAAGTTGACGGGTCGATAATCTACAACCATCCGATCTCTACCATCCTTCTTCTTGACGAAGAGGACGGGACAATCCCATGGAGACGAACTAGGACGGATGAAACTCTTTTTCAAGGACTCATCGAGTTGTTTCTTAAGCTCGGCTAGTTCTAGTGGTGCCATCTTATAGGGTCTTCTAGAAATTGGGACAGTTCCTGGAATAAGATCTATCACGAACTCGACATCTCGATCAGGTGGAACACCTAGCAATTCTTCTGGAAAGACATCCGGAAAGTCACGGACTACCGGAACATCTTCGAGGTCTGTCAAAGGACTGGCATTAGGAGAATATAGTTGTCGCTTAGCTACTCCAGTCAAGACATTGACTATCTCGCCCGAAGGATGTGTAAGTTGAACAGTCCTAGAGAAGCAATCAATCTTGGCATGATGGGATGACATCCAATCCATACCCAAGATGATATTAATATCCTAAGATTTGAGAGCTATTAATGATGCATGGAAAACAAGTCTGTCGACCTGAATTTCATTCCCATGGCTTACTCTAGAGATTTGCCATCTAGAACCAGGAGTAGAAATTTCCATGGTGGAAGGCATGTCACAGAATACGGTGTTATGCAAACGAGCATAGTTTTCAGATATGAATGAATGAGATGCTCCAGTATCAAAAAGAACAGATGTTGGATGGCAATTAACAAGGTGCGTACGGAGAATGATGTTAGGATCCTCCTAAGCCTCTTCAGCTGAGACACAGTTCACATGGCCACGTGCAGCGGTGGCTGGCTTGGCATAGTACACCTTCCCTGTTGGCTTGCCACGGCCAACAGCCTTTCCAAAGTGGTTGGGGTTGGTCTAGGGACACTCTCGCATGTAGTGTCCTGGTTCTCCACACTTGAAACACGTCACAGAGCAGGTGCATGGAGGTGCAATGTTGGTTGATCCACCATAGGACTTGGCTGGTGCATACTACTGAGCTGGACGAGGCGCCTGATAGGATGGCCTCGGTGTGAACCTGGGTGGCAGGGCGGTGTTAGGCACCCACACCCGACGCTGCTGAGGGCTAGAACCGGATGAGGAACCAGTGTCACGGACATGCTTGCGTGTTGCTTCGAAATCAGTCTAACCTGTCTCAGCACTGATGGCCTTGTTCACAAGCTTCTGGAAGGAAGCGCATTCGTGCAGACGGAGATCACGACGAAGCTCGGGGCTAAGTCCCTTGCGGAACGTTTCCTCCTTCTTAGCATCGGTGGAAACTTCCAGAGTTGCATAATGTGCTAGGTTACCGAACTCCCTACTGTAAGCATCCACAAAGAGTCTACCTTCATTGAAACTGCAGAACTCCTCACGCTTACGATCCATAAGACCCTCCAGAATGTGATGTTCACGGAAAGCGTCACTGAATTCTGCCCAAGTAGTGACCTGGCTAGCTGGGCGCATGGCCTCATAATTCTCCCACCAGAGACTGGCAGGGCCTTCAAGGTGATAGGCAGCAAAAGTGACCTTATCAGGCTCAGCTACGTGTGCAGAACGTAGCTTGTGGGTAATGCTGCAAAGCCAATCATCGGCGTCGAGGGGCTCGACGGAGTGATGGAAGGTGGGTGGATGTAACTTGATGAAGTCACTGAGCGACACCAAGTTATTCCTCTGGTGTAGAGCTATGTTCTGTTTGATGCGTTCCAGCAAAGGTTGGTCTCCCGTTTGTTCCTCTCGGCCTCCAGCATGACCTCAGCCGGAGAAGGAGGATGAGGCAGGTTCGCATCCCTAGCTCCACTGCCTTCAGCCTGCTCCGGGGGAGCAGGGTTGTTGCGGGTGTTGACCATCCTAGGAAAACAATACAATGGTTTAGTCCAAAATGATAAGATTCTGACATAGAAATACAGAATGTAAGGGATAACCCAGAATGCAAGATGATTATCCGTATGACATGGTAAACACAGAAACTACTACATTTATTCCATCGTCATACACACCATACAAGGTTTAGTACAAGACCAAACGGAGTACAACTGCGGTGAAAGGAAGATTACATCTCATCAGAGGCATCCCAAGCTCCTATGCATTATTTTTCTACACCTCTGGTATGTGGTACACACTAAGTCATATCCCACGAGTCACGCAGGACGGTGGATGATATAACTATTACAATACGAGTGGTGCTACCATCAGCTCAGACATTTCTGTAGTAATCTTCATAGAGATTACCCGCATGTCCTGGAAGCTGGACGTGATCATCTGGAAACAGTCGATCCCGTGGAGCCTGTGGTCCATAAGGACTCGGATGTGGCCTAGGTCCAACAAACGGCGGCAGACGAGGTCCACGGGGAGGAGTGATGCCCCCTACATCACGCCAATCCATACGATCTGGCAGACTAGACCACACGGGGTACATATCCCGCATATCCATATACCCTGCCTACACAGTGGGTGCAAACCGGATTAAAGTGGCCCAGTGATCAGACCGGAGTTGAAAAGCTCCAATCGCAAGGCACAATTTTCGCGGTCCTTATCCTCAAGCATCTATGCGGTAGTGCGGAGCAGCGAATCCTCATGAGAAGAGTTGGTGTAAATAGATGTGAAGTAACCTTCGCCCCAAGGAGTGACGCTGGCATATAGCGGAAATCAGTGTTCCACAGCAAGGCAGTTCTAGCCCGCATAATAGTCCTCATCGGATAAGAAGCGTCCTGCACGGACATCTCGATGGTAACCCCAAGTCCATATTAGCAATGGAGGGGTTCAGTGGATCCAGGATAGGAAGGGAATATCCTGACTGTGAAGCAGTATTGGCTTTGATTGAAATCTCTATACTGCTCCCACTACGAAAAAATACACTTCCGTGATGATACGTGTTTGTCACAGTAGGTCGCGTTTTTTGTCATGCATGTACATCCATGACAAATTTATGACAGAATCAAGATAGTCATACCTGTGTTGTCGTAGAAGTGTTCCATGACATTACTAAAATTATCATCATGGAAGTGTCCACTTCCATGACGATAAATCGCGCGTCACAGAAGTGCTTTCGTCAAGGGTGACCGACACGTGGCATCCACCGTAACAGAACACCGTTAAGCTATCGGGTCGGGTTTTGGATCTGATAACCCGTTAACAGCCCCGACCAATGGGGATTTTCCATGTGTAAAATCATCATTGGCTGGAGGAGACACGTGTCAGGTCCGCGCTGGGACAGGTGTCACTCATCCAACGTGCGAGACGCGCCTATGATATGTTGACACGTGGACCGGCCAATCAAGTTTAAATGGGCCAGCCCAACTGAAGGCAAACAAGATTTTGTGGACCATAATGGGCCGGCCCACCTAAAGGCCCACGAGATTTTGCGGACCATAATGGGCTGGCCTAGCTAAAGGCCCACAAGATTTTGTGGGCCATAATGGGCCGGCCCAGGTAAAGGCCCACAAGATTTTTGTGTGCCATAATGGGCCAGCCCAGGTAAAGGCCCACAATATTCTTGCGGGTCATAATGGGCCGGCCCGGCTAAAGGCCCACGAGATTTCGCCGACATTAATGGGCCGGCCTAGCTGTAGGCCCACAAGATTTTGAGGACCCTAGTAGGCCGGCCCATTAACTAGCTGGCATGTTTTGGGCCAAATGTCGGCCCATATTTGAACCAGTCCATTAAGGTCCTGCCATGTTCCGGGCCTAATAGTGGCCCATATGAGATCCGGCTTGTTAAAAGCCTACCACATCCTGGGCCAAATTACAGCCCAGATTAGGTCCGGCCCTTTAAGAGGCTTTGGGCTCAATTATGGCCCATATCAGATTCGGCCCGTCAACTGGACACTATGCTTTTGGGCCCACTTGCTAAAGGCCCACTTAGTAATTCGGCCTGATATAAGTTTTGGCCTATTAAGGGCCCGTTTAACATTTTGGCCCTACATTAATTCCGGCCTGTTAAAAGCCCGTCATATAGTTGGGCCTAACTACGGCCCAGTTTGCATCCGGCCTTCTCGCAACCGTTATCTGATTGGGCCAAAGAAGGACGAAGAAAATTTTGGCCTTTTAAAAGCCCGTGATTTGATTCGCACAATCATGGGCAGGGGTTCATTTCGAGCTGCTGCCGGCCCGTTAGCTGTTCGACACGTTTCAGGCCCAACCTACGTCGTGAGTGCATGACAGCCTGATTATGTACCGTAATTTTATGGTTTGGCCGGTTTACTGCGAAGACACGATATATATACAGTAAAATAACTGCATCATCATTAATAAGAAAAAACCTAGACTATACAATAAAGAAATTATAGCATATTACATCCACTGGGCATCAAAGTTCGCCTCTATGATAATAAAGCACAAGCAGACAGCAGATTACATACACTGGGCATGAAAGATCGCCACCAATGGAAATAAACATGCCGACAAAATAATATACAAAACCAACATCACTTTAATAGAGTTCAAGAAAGGTTAGCCCTACTGGGGAGCTGCAGCGCAAGCAGCTGAGCAATATGATGAGACTACGCTTGTTCAACACTTATATCTTCCTCACTCTGAAAGATAAACAAGCAGACAGATGACAGGTTTTGCACATAAAAGTATCAGTGCTGACAATTCATCACATTTCTTACTGACGAATAAAGTGACACAGTTTAAAATTGCATTAACACAATATGGTATTGTTCAGGTCAAGACATGGCAAGAAATGACATTGTGAATGAGTTGGCGGCTTCACGACGCCACTGGATTACAGATCAAGAACTCATAAGTATCAATATTTAGTGTGCTGTCAATTTATCCCATTTCAGATTGGCAAATAAAGAGACGGTTTGAATAATACTCCCTCCGTCCGGAATTACTTGTCATCAAAATGGATGTGTCTAGAACTAAAATACATCTAGATACATCCATTTCAATGACAAGTATTTTCGGACGGAGGGAGTAGTAGAATGATATGACATTGTTCATATATAAGACATTGCAGAATATGACATTGTGCTGTAGTGGGTAGGTTCACCACACCACTGGATTATGGATGAAGAACAGAAGCATACATGCAGTGCAAAAGAAGATCACTTGCTCTGTATAGTTTAAGTTACATGGTATGAAGAAGGAACTTGGTTGTACAACTGATAACTTAAATTGAGAAAGGACAAACTTTTGTTTATGAACTACATAATAAACTTTAAACATGCGATTTGATGCAAACACCAAAAATAAATAGCTGTTGCAGTCATGCCTAAACAAATATATACAACAAAGTTTGAAGGCTTGAGATGGAAAAACTTACATTATTGGTGAAGACAGGCTCTATAAAGGCCTTGTCCATGCTGATTGGGGGGGGGGGGCAATTCAAGAAGTTTACCACAAAATCTTCTTCATAAGCATTGCCTTTATTCTACATTTTGTTAAGAGTAAATATAGATGTGATAATATATGAAAAAATGGAGAATATTTAAGATAAGATGAAGAGTGATGCTACATAACCAAGTAGCTATAAATGTAAGTGCAGCGATACAGGCAAAAGGTATAGCCAAGAGGAATGCATAGCTAAACTTCTTCAGTACCAACCTTATGGTAAGAGTAAATATAGATTTGATGTGTAGAAAATGGAGGGCAAAGGAAAATAAGCTGCAGAGTGATGGTACTTGAACAACAACCTGTCATTATAAGTACACTGATAAAGGACAACATGTACTTACAAGAACAATGCAGAGCTAAAAAACCATTGGCACTGGATATATTCTACACTAATGTATACATTCATACAGATCAGATAATTTAGAGCGAACAATTGATAAGCAAGCTATCATGCATACTGCTGTCACATAATGAACCGGGTATGTATGCAAGTACAGTGATATATGACAACAGGTACTAACAAGAGCAAAGCAGCTGGTAGCATATTTGTGATATCCCGTCGTTCCTTTCAAACTAGAATTCTTCTTCGAGCAGATTTCCTGCAAAAAAGATCCGTAAAGCACATGCGGAAAAGTAGAAGTTCAAATTGTCATGTGATTTCATAGACGGTACGTCATCCTGGGAATGAGACCAGTGCATAACAAGGTTTTTCCATTCAATGTCTTCTAAATTTAGCACATGAGACTTCACCGGAAATTCGTTTATAGACTTGCCATCAAAGTGTGATTTCCTCAGGTAACACCGATACTGCCGTGAAAAGAACAAGCAAGCTTTGCTCGTCATGACTATCCAGATTGACCCTCGCTTAGTTACAACAATGTAATGTAAATCATTGATGTGTTCAATCAGCAGAAAACAGGAAAATAATAACCATGAATAATAACACTTACACGTAAGTTGGACAGGAAGATGTGAAAATGGTGTTTGTCTTAACAATAATCTTCCCATGATGGGAATATATGCACGTAGTCCCTAACAACATTGAAAGCATTGTCTTTTAAACTGTGAATAAATGGAATGGGGTTCCAATCTGCAGGAATTGGCCGTCTCTGCAGTTGGGATAGGTCTTCGGCCGGTGGAGTTGCTGTACTTTTTGCTAGAGTGGTTTTTCTGTGGTACAACTAGTGCTATGGCAAATCAAGTCGGTATAACTTTTGCTGGAGTGCAGGTCCTGTGTGGTGGGGCTAGTGGTGTGGCCAGTGAAGTATGGGTACAGTCTGCTGGAATCGGTCCTACATTTTGTGTCACTGGTTCTACAGCCAATATAAGTGGGGTGATGTCTGATTTCTCTGGCACCACCACGTTTTTCAAGGACTTTGCTGGTGCTCCTTCAGGTTCGGCAATCACCCTCTTCCTTTTTGATCTCTAATGCACAAGAACATCATTTGAGTGGAAAAACATGGTATGATGACAGATGGAATATGTATTGATAATGGATGGGCATGGCATCTCGACATATATGATGAGTAAACTAAGCAGATGGCGGTGCAACAAAGTAGAAGAAATGCAAGACAACATATTCAAGATACCTGCAATCAATAAAACATTACCAAATTAGAACAGGCACCTTGATGGGTGAACAGGACAGGCCATCTGCCTTTGACTCCTTGAGGTTAGAATAGTCATTAGGATCATATTCTGAACAAGAGTCAATAGGTGGGGAGCGTATGAGTTTCATTGCATCCAGAATGGCACTCAATGCCTTGGTGCCAATTTTGTAAGTCATTGCAGTGTTTAGCTTCAAGAGTGTACTGCTGCTAGTGCGACACAAAGCAGCTACAAAGATCATAGTGTAGATATAACGGGAAAACCTTAAGCATTAGAGTAAAATCAGCAAAGTGGAACTTGCTGGAAAATATGTCCTAGTATTGCCAGTACGGCTAGAAAGGCTTCGGATACCAGCTCTCTTCAAGTGAAGGTGCGGTACTGTTAATATCAGTGTAACTCTCAAAGGCGACACAGCTCCCCGCGTTTCCTTGCTATTCTTATAGGATTCAAGTGGGCAGGCCACTACAAATCCTATTCCTATGTTTACAAGATCCTACGAATCAAATAGGCTCAAAGTGTCCATCACGACCGACCGTATAGACCTCGACACTGCAAATGTCCCTGCTCATCTTCAGTACAAGGAACATACTGTACTACTATCATACTCCCTCCGTTCCAAAATATATGTCTTGGTAGAGATTTCCAGTATGGATCACATATAGATGTATCCAGATACATTTTAGAGTGTAGAATCACTCATTTTGCTCCATGTGTAGTCCATGGTGGAATCTATACAAAGACTTGTATTTAGGAACGGAGAGAGTACATATTAAAGAAGAACGGAAGAGGAACATGGTAAAGAAGAGCAAGTAGATTTTGGATAATAAAATGTTGGTTGCGCAGTGCCCACACATGATGAACCAGAGAGCATTAAGAATGCAACTCCCAGTTGTCTCTCAACCATTTCAGGCGGTGGGATGAAGATCCTATGTCTCCTAACCCTTCTTCTTCCTAGTCTCTGATTCTTCCCATATAGAACACAGCACGGGCCGCCGACCGGACCACCGGCCCCCACCGCATGTGTTCCTCCACCACCCCCACCCCCCACCCACGCCCCAACCCCCACCCGCGTCGAGTTTTCTTCGTTTGGCGAGGCCCCACAACCACCCGAGCCCCTTCGATCGCACCGACGAACTCCGTGTGAGCTCTGAAAAATCGACTGACCCAATTTTGAAATTTAGTCTACTATGATTTAACTAGTGTGGAATATAAAAGGGGAAAACCATAAGAATTGGGAGTATAGTACTGAGCGTGCCATGGCGGATCTGAAGGTGCAAACCGAACAAAGGCAACTTCGCAACCAGGACAAGAAATCAGAGTAAAGAAGTGGCGATCTATTTTCTTGCTGCGATAAATAAGTTGAGCAGATACGAAAGAGTACCACCTCTGGTGCGGCGTCGTGTATGCATCTGCTGAGAATTTGACGGTGCTGCGGTAGCGATGGCTGTCGGCGGCGTGGAAGTAGATCTAGGAGGGTAGACGGTGGCGGCAGGGCGCTGTGGACGAGACGGTCATAGGAGCGGCGCCGGCAAGGTGGACGATTGTGGAGATGAAGCGATAGGATGGGATGCAAGGATCCCGGTCCGAAGGCGTGGATGAGAGAGGTCGATCTCTTGTAATGGACGGTGGCGTCGGGGTATCAGCTCCGGCATGGTGGAGGAGGACGGCGGTGGATGGGGTGGCGGACGGTGGCGGACGGAGGAGGGTGGGGTGAAGAGGGTGTTTTGGCGCTCACGGAGTACAAATGGGGAAAAGGGAGGTAGAGAGGAAGGGGGGAACCATGTATTTTCAGGGCGCGCTTGTCTCAAATGCGAGGAAATTTACAAACTTAGCCCCCCTTTCTAATTTCTACTACATCACAGCAACATTAGTCGGTTGGGGATAGGATGGTAATCTCGCATACACCGAATATTTGCCAACGAGAGTTTGTTTTTGGCGCCCACCATGTATGAATATGAATCAGGGAGGAGTCGATTTCGGCCGAGGACACACTGTGTTTTGGCGCCCACCGTGTATGAATCCGGGTGAGAGGCAGTTATGTCATGTATGGGTGAAATTGCAAACCTACCCCTATTGAGACCTATTGAAATCCAGCAGATAGGCTTTGCGTGGCAGGGATAGGCAGTAGTGATTTCCATCTCGCAGATTTTGGTTTCGGCCGGTTACTGCGACTTTCCCCGCTTCGTTCAAATTTTGCAGAGTGCATGTTTACCGTGCCAACTCAAATCAAATCCCGTTTGTATTCTATTTTTTCGGGCGGGATCCATTTTCAATTGGAATTACATTCTATATACATCATTTTTATATATACTTTCAAAAGCACAACAAAGAATTCTGCTCCTTTATATGTATAATATGATTTACAAATACAACAATCTCGAAAACTTAAGGATGAATTCAAAAAAAATTAACCAAATTATGTTCTACTAAAATGTATGGATCAGTAATATCTACATATTAAATAACATAGATGTGCGTGAATTCATATGAGTATGCATGTTTGATAGATCAATTTTGGTTCGAGTATGGATTACATGTATCATCATCTCGAATTCAAATATTTGAATCCCTTTTTTGTTCACTCCTTTCATGCCCATCTCTCTCGCATGCATGCTCCTTCAGGTAGCTATCACTATCTTTTCTCTAGCTCACCCGCATGCTCACTTCATGTTTCTCCTATTCTCGCAAACATGGTCTCTCGACGTCTCCCTTGAGAAGTGTCACACTCTCCCTATCATTATACATTACATGGTTTTCATTATCTCTCACGCCTCTACTGTTTTCTGGTATCACTCGGTACCTAAGCTTTCTTTTTCATGGCCACACACACAGTCTCCACTCGTCTTCCACTTTGTATTTCTCTCTATGGGATTCTCTCACACACCCTGTATGTCTCTACATATGACTCATACCACTAAAATTACTCTCTTCTCTCTCTCTCTCTCTCTCTCTCTCTCTCTCTCTCTCTCTCTCTCTCTCTCTCTCCTGTAGACACAACATTTGTTACGGTCTCCTTTTCGTCTCCATCCCAGACTGGCATTATTCATTTGTTTACCGATCAGACAACCCCGACGACCATCTCCTCTCTCTCTCACATACACACACACACACAACTCCTACTTCCACTCCCCTTCCCAACTACCGTCTCTCTCACACACATACACACAAAACTCTCGCTTTCGCACCCCGACTCATATGTCTCTCACAAACATTTATCGACTAGCGAGCCTCTAGATAGGTTTATACACCCGCACACTCATGCTTCCACCATCACATACATGTCTCTCTCCCGCTCCATGTATCTATGTAGCTTTTTCTTCCCTTCTTGAGACACGCCCTCTGGATCGTGCATACACACACTATCGCCTCATTTTAAGCTGATACCTATCGCACAACCACTCCTTGTGTCTTTGTCACACATGCACTCCATCCTCCTCCACTCTCCCTCTCTCTCACACACATGGGCATTTTGCAACAACTAGCAAGATGCCCATGCATTGCATGGAACATCAAGATGCATTTGTATGAGTAGTTTATCTTGTGGGGGAAAAGGATGAACGAGGGAAGGCCTTATTTGCAAATGTGGAGAGGGGTGTGGGTATCTTTTTGCAAAATTGCCATAGTTTCCTTCCTATCCGTCAGATATAGATTGGACGGCCTATATTGCAGGATGGCAGGCACACAATCATCACTGACAATGCTTTTTATAAGAGTAGGGACAAAAAATAGAGTTGGTGATGATGGCGGGCCTGCCATCCTGCAATGTAGGTCATCCGATTTATATCTGACGGATAGGAACGAAAATATGGCAATTTACCCGCACTCTTCACCACATTTGCATATAAGTCCTTCCCTTGTTCATCCTTTTCTACCACAAGATCTTGATGTTCCATGCAACGCACGGGCATCTTGCTAGTAAGAGTAGAAATTAGACATATACCACTCCTCGAATCTTGAAACCAACAACATTCCTCCCTTATCTCATCAAAACGGATTAAGAGTTCCGATTTTCAATGGCACGTTATAAGTAGTAAGTAGTTTTTAGAACGATTGGTATGGAGCGAAAATGGAATTCATAGTACTACGTACCTCCTTGGCGTATGGTTGTATGGGTTTATGTTGCGAGATGTTGAACCTGGTAGTTCTAGGGCAAATATTATGGTTTAGATTTAGGTGCTGGTGTTCAGTAATGAAAATCGGAAGGGGAAACCCTTCTTTGATTAAAAAAACTACTACCTCCATTCTAGTTTACTTGTCCCCATCGTACTTTGGGTCAAAGTTTGTCCATGAATTTTACTTGTAAAATGTGAATGGGAAACGAGATTTTGTTATACCCAAACAAAAAAGGACTGGAGGGAGTCATTGCTCTAACACGGACGCGACCTCTCATAGCGCATGCATTGAACCGGCGCGCCGGCCAAGAGGGCCGCACTCGCTGCAGGCCCGGCTGAGCATGCCTCCTCGCCGCGTGCAACCAGCTTAGACTGCCCCGCTTGCCTTCATTTAATCTGCGTGTGTGCCGGCAACACGTCCTTCCGCGAGCCGGCAGGCATTTTAGAACACAAAAAATGACTAAAATATAATTAATTTACGCATGGTCTTTACTTGTTGTGCTCGCACTGGTAGCAGGAACTAGTAGAGGTTTTTATTTATTTATAACTCTCCTCACATTTTTTTGGCTTTGAAGTGAATCATGGTTGTGGACATTATGTATGAATGTGCAGATATCTATGAACATGAGTTTAATGTGGAAGTTGAACTTGGAATGTCGGTCTTGCGCGTGAACTATACCATGTCCAATGCTTCGTCCGTTATTGTTTGGAAAGTAATTGTTGTTATTACATGACCCAAAAAAAACATTTTGTGTCACATCAGTAGATGCACAGACATCACAACACGCATGCTGACTAGATAAACATTTGAACCTAGCTATTATGAAGAAATTTTGTATTGACAACAGTTTTAGATAGCAGCAGACACCTAGCCTACTCTGCCTCTGCTAGCTTATTTCTGGCTTCTTCCATCTCTTCTTTGGCTTGGGTGAAGAGGGCATCTGATTGTTCTTTTCGCTTCTTCAGGAACTCAACTACATTCTCAAGGGCTGCTGCACGCTTTCTTTCAGCCTTTACTAATGACAGGAGGACACAAACAGCTGACGACTCCACTTGGCTTGTGTGTAATCCAGCATCATCTGGGAATTTGCCCCTTGTGACTAGTCCAGCATCATTTGGGAACTGGCATCTTGTGTGTAATCCAACCTCATTTTGGAAACATGGTCTCGAGGTTGATCATACTTCCCTCCTCGCAGGAACTGCATTCTGACATGAAGTTACTTCTTTTTTAGATCAATACTCAGAGCAACCTAGATCCATTTAGTATAAGCCAGATGAAAAGAACTCGGAGAAGTGAATTCAAAAGGAAAAGAAATATAAAAACAGACTACAAGGTGAGAACACCCACTTCCTACATCAAGCTAAAAACGAAATCATTATGACGATTAAGACTCTTCTTATTACACATCGAAGAATACCACGCTTAAGAGAAACAGAAACTACCACGTATACACATCGAAGAACATGAGGCTAAACGAAAGTAATTGAAAGGGTGTTACTTACCAAAGCTCATTTTACAAGTTCGGTGCAGCTCCTCTTTAACTTGCCACGCTCCTTTAAGATGTCCTGAATATCCCGTGTTTGGTCTTCATTGCTCCTCTGCATGTTCGCACTCGTGGTTTTAAAATCTCAACATGGCAAGAAAAATATACTACTAGTAATACTCGCGCATCTTGTGGGCAACATTAAAGCACTCGTCTGCCATGTAAGAGCATCTCCAACAGAATCGCAACGCGCGGCGCTTTAAAAAAGCGTTTACACTGCTGAGGTCGAGAAGTAGATACTAGAGAGTAGAGGATAGTTCTCGGCATAGATAGATAAAAAAAAGATAATTCAACTACTCCTCGTCGTCCGACTCCTCCTCGGTGATGTCCTCCTCCGACGTCTGACTATAGGCGTGAAGATATCGATCATCGTCGGGTTCCCAGGGCGGCGCTGCTCCTAGCCTCATGTTTAATTAAGCGTCCGCTTTTCGCCTACGCTTGTCCTTGCGATAGGCGACTCGCTCCGCCCTCCTTTTATCCCTCTCCGCCCTCCTTTGCGCGTAGAACTCGCGCTCGTTGATGATGTCCTATGGGAAGTGTTGGCGCCACAGCGCCATGGCTTCCGTCCATCTTGGCGATGCCGAGACGGTGCTCCCGCCTCCGGTTGTCACGACGATCCTCGTCTGTGCTAAGCCGCGGCAGAGGCGCGAGCTCCTGCGCCCGCTCCCGCGTTGGCACGTTGAGGAAGTTCAATGTTCTATGAGACCACCGGAGGCGCCACGCCGCCGCATTGTATGCGCAGGCGGCCTCGTTGGCGGTGTCGAAATTGCCGAGGCCGAGGTGCATCCCATGGAACCAGATCTCAGCGGAGAAGCCGCCAGAGGTGCGCGTGCGGACGCCGCGGTATCCCCAACTTTCCCGGTGACGCAGTGGCATGGTGGCATGGCGGCGGTGAGGCAAAAAAGCAATGGCCAGTCACAAAGCGGTGGCAAGGCACAGAGTGGTGGGAGGCCGTTGGATTTTATAAAGCGCGCCGGACGCGCGCGCGCCAGAACTAGCGCACTCCCGGCCGCTTTTTCGCGTGCGCGCGATCCTTTCCCGACGTCTCTGCTATCTCTACTCTCTTCTCTACTGTTATATTTATTTTATATTTAATATTTAATATTTATCTATACTTCCTTTACTGTCTACTTTTTTCTCTATACTTTTTTTCTTGCAATATAGGCCGTCCAATTTATATCTGACAGATAGGAAGGAAACAAATGGGAATTTTGCAAAAAGATACCCATACCCCTCTCCAGATTTGCAAATAAGGCCTTCCCTCGTTCATCCTTTTCTCCCACAAGATAAACTACTCATACAAATGCATCTTGATGCGTGCAATGCATGGGCATCTTGCTAGTTCTAAAAACCTTTCCATCATTTGCCACACTACTGGTTGCAGATGAAAAACCTACCCAAGCACAGCGCGATACAGGAGCGACGCACAATTACAAGATGATATTCTGTTGGACAATGGAGGCTATAACCAATTACTTTTACGGTAACAATAGCACCCAGGGAATTTGAAGGGTAGGTATGAACAAAATTGAAACTGCACATGTACTGCTAAGTGATTCAATACACACATTACCAATCGAGGAGGAGAACGATGGTCGTGGCGGCCTCTGTGAGTCATGGTCGGCAATGGGAGTCAGTTCATTTTCCACGACGGTGGTACTTCTGCGCTTGGCGTCGGCTTCCGGGAAGCAGATCCGAGACCGTGGAATACGATGCTGGGGACGAGGTTCCGTGTACGACGATGATGGTGGACCGGCTCCAGTGCGGCGTATAAGGTCGTCGATGAGGCAGATGCAATGCGGTGGACGAGTGCGTTGAGGTAAAGGGGAGGAGCACGAAGGCTACGGTGCCATGGAGAAGTCTATTTTGCGGTGGGGATAGAAAATGGGGAGTATTCAGGTGTACTACTCTGGGTGCCCTGGTGGGGTTGGCTGGGTAGGGTGAACCTGAAGTTACGAAAACAGCCCCCTACCAAGCGTCATCCGTAGGCCTGTTCCGAAGGCTATGATGGTAACTTCCCACTGCTCGAATCAGGGTCGCGGGAGATTTTCCCGCCGACCTCAAAATTTTGTGACAGTAGACTCCCCGTGTGGCATGTTGAGTGATTCAGCTAAGCAACTAGCGAGTAGTAGTAGTAAACTCTGCATATTAGGTTTGACCGAAGTCAAACTTCCTAAAGTTTGACCAGTTTATATAAAAATATAAACATTTACCAGAACAAATACGTATGATGTGAAAGTACATTCAATAAGTAATCTAATGGTATTTATTTGTTATCGTATATGTTAATATTTTTTGTTATAAGCTTTCTGAGAGTTTACAAAACTTGAGTTTGACCAATGCTAATACGGGGACTTAAATAAAAATGGAGGGAGTACACATTTGTTTTCTTAGTTTGTAGTGAACTAATCATTTGTTGAAATTGTGAAATAAATATATTAGGCTATTGACTTCGAATGTAATGGTCTATACAATTCAATAGTTACAATCATTGTCGAACCCCAAGATGTATACAGGGTCTATAGTACTTCACAACATGCTCAAACTCACATAATCCCAGTCAAATGAGAATCTAAATGCATTTCATAGTTATTACTTTGTAGGATGCAACAAAAACAACCATAACTCTACATCAGCCATTATAGAAGCAACATTTTGACATATTCCAATGTGCGAATGAAATGTGTAGAGAGAGCTTTTGAAGATGGAGCAGATAGGGCGGGAAAGATTGTATCTATGTGGATGATAGAGTAGGAGACAAACCTAACGAGACAGAGAGAGAGAGATAGAGAGAAAGAGAGAGGAAGTAGTTAGGTCTGTGAGAAAGATGGAGACATGTAATATATGTGAGATGCGTGTGCATCCGGATTCTGTATACGTGGAAGGAGAAGAGACAACATGTTTGATGAGAGAGCTGGAAAAACATGGATGAGAGGGGAAGGATCTCGTGGGTTAAGGGATTGACAATTTTGTGCTTGGGAGAGAGGGATTGGTAATTTTGTGCAAGAGAGAGAGACAGGGTGGGGGGAGGAGTCAGTCAGCCGTCGTCACATCACCCTGCTTCCAAATGACCCCGCATTCTATAGCGCGGTGTGGTCGCCGTCTTCAATCTTCTCGATGCCCTCTTTGAAGATTGAGGTGGTGTGCATGTTGGGGTGCAAAGAAGCACAAGCGAGATTGGTCGTCGTATAACCTTGGATGGGGATGAATTGTGTGCTCGGGGGAGTGTGTGTGTGTGTGTGTTATGCTGCGTGTGTGTGTGTGTGTCAGATATTGAGAGAAAACAAACCTAAGGAGAGAAATGGGTATTCACGAAGAGATTGTGCGGGCCTTGAGGTGGGCAGGGGCCGGGTGAGGGTGTCAAAATGTGCGCGTTGATGCATGTGTTGCATGCAATCGTGGAAGGGGCGGACGACTCGAGAGAGATGGTTGTTGTGTTACGGATGCTCCTTTCTCTCTCTCTCTCTCTCTCTCTCTCTCTCACACACACACACACAAGTAAACTAGAAGACCATTCTCTCATGTATACACAACGTATCGGCATCTGTCTATGTCTCATTCGTGCATGATCATTTGCACATTCACACCTCTCTATGTCTGTATCACATGCACACCGTCTCCACATTGCCCTTCCGCCACAACACACATATGGACACATGCACGTGTTCTCTCTCAGTCACACACAGAAAATAAGTATTAAAAAAACTAGGGTGCACCTAAAACGTCCAAATCCAAATAAACAAAAACTGGAGCTAAATTCAAATATATGGAAATATTGCAGCGTCAAAAACTTTCCCAGGAAGAAAAAGTTGAGTAATATTCAAGGATTGTTTTCACACACAAAAAAAGGTTCGGTGGATGTCCTTCGAGCGTGACACGGTGACGCACCGTTCGATCGACCGCGCGGCCGCGGTTCACGCGCTTGCACAGGATTCCGTATCATGGCTGTGGTACTAACTTCAAAAAAACTAATAAAAGCGCTGCCTGAGTCTAATGTTTACGTGTACTAGTACGGCTTTCTTTTAAGTCTGACCAACCTTATATAAAACTAAAGTAAGCTCCCACACGTGCACTCATCAATATGCCGCCGCCGCCGTTGCGCATGCCAGCGCCCGCCTACTCCAGCCAACAATTTCGCGCCCATCACCGCCGTGTCGCCGCCATCCCTGTGCCATGAAGCCGAAGGCTCGCCCGCTCACGTTGTCTGTAGTCCCTCCTGGCCATGCCGCCGCGCTGCCAAGCATGCGAGGAGCTGGTGGAGCCGCGTCTATGCACGCAGCATACGAAGTGGAGGACGAGTGCGTGCTCCAGCACGCCGGCGAGGAGGAACTAGCATGTCATTGTCTTCTCCGCCCACGTGGAGGAGGCACGCATGGTGGCTGTCACGGCAGAAGCCGGTCGCGCGTGCGTCGAGCCCGCAAACCTGGTGCGGACGTGGAATCTACCTTCGAGACCTTGAATTCCACGTGGATGCTGCAATCTGAAGGAGCAATTTGGGTCAGTCGACTAATGTGAGCCGTTTGATGCAACATGGATGGCTAGAAGGGCTTCTTCCACCTCTTCTGTCGTCTTCTTCCTTCGCTCCGTCGAACTTCTTTCACAAATCGACTGACCCAAATTATACTACTAGTACGAACGTATTACGTACAGTAGGAACACGAAGATACGAGCAGTAGTACCAACTGCAAGAAGAATAGTAGTAAGACATAGTACTAGTACTACTGTACATACTAAAGAGTTCAAATAACGAGAAAGAACATAAACATAGTTCTGCTAGGGCCTCAGCACATCACACCCTTGAAAATAAACTAAGCAACTAGTCCGCTTGACACTGCAGTAGAACCAGAATGAGCGACGGCACTGCCACCTACTCGGAGTCCGAGTCCACATCCTCGACTTCGTCCTCGTCCCTCTTCCTCTTCCTCTTCGCTGACGCTTCTTTGCTTGAACCGGACACTGGGCTCTGCTTCTTCATCCAACCCTTGTAGATATTTAAACAAAGGTAGGCGTCCATTGCCGCATACAGGATGTGATCTTCATCTAATGTCTTCGACTCCCATGCATGATGAAACTCGTGATGAGGTTTATTCAGTATAGCGTACGAAGGATCAATCATGGCTGCTGCCAGGGTCAGCATTGAAGGTTGAGAGGAGGACACCAGGCTTGCCTTCTAGAGATTGAAGGGCTGGCCTACAACAAGACCTATCCGACGCAGGACATCCCTGTCGTCCTTAAAGCCTACAGTAACGAATTTCACTCTTTTGTCCTTGAGGAAGTTCTTAAAATCCTGGCACTCAACTTCGGCATGGCATATGTGGTAGACCAAGCAAATGTTATGTGCAGAAACCTGGATCACGGCGGGCTTCTTCCTCTCTTCGTCCTTTAGATCCTTCTCTTGTCCCAGGACTGTGGTGTTCTCAACATCTAGCCCAGCGACCCACTCATCCGTTGAACTGTTGAACATGCGTAGGAAGCGAGCAAGCCATGCTTTCACCGTCACGGATCCACGTGTGTAGATGACGATGAACTGATCGCCGGTGATGGCTCTAACCTGGTACTCAGTGGCGACCATGGAGATTTGGGAGGCCATGGATTTTGGAGGTACCCCGCAAAAACTGGGAGCGAACTAATGTGAAAGGACGAGACGACTGGGAGCAAACTGTTGTGAGGTAGAAGAAGGGGACGAGTATGGTGTGCAAACGGCATGGGGTTGCTGGCTTGCCCGGTGGATAAACGGTTGCAAGCCCCCAAAGAGTTCTCGAGAACTATGCGGGACCCACTAGATGTCATGTCTACTAGACCCATATCGTAGGCCTGACGGTATAGCTTCTGCCTGTTCGCACGCCATGCCGGCGCGTGGATGTAACTTCACTTAATTCCATCAACTGTCGTGCCTCCCACGACCTTCGCCTCCCTCGCGCGGTCGCGCCCTCTGAGACTTAGACCGGCTATAAATGAGCAACTTTTTTTGCCTACTCCGCATGCATGATACTCCCTCTGGTCCTTTTTACTCCCGTCAACTGTTTGCGATGTGTTTGACCAAATTTATACTTTTTTTGAACACCACCTTATATTAATTAAGCAGCCACACTAGTACACTCATTCGATACAATATTCACCACACAGGGCGGTACGTTATTTACAAGAATACCATCTAATCTATTGTCAAAGCTATACTTAGCGATTAAGTGTGCCACCTTATTGGTTGAATGGCTAATCTTTGACAATTGAAGATTGTTGATCAACTTTGAGATGATCAACGCTTTCATCTTCAAGTCACACATAGGAGACCTGTCATAGTCCCCCGATGCAAGAGACGCTACCACAAAAGCGCAATCAGTCTCTAAAATTATAGGATTATGAAGAGAAATACCTATGTAGAGACCGGCGATGCAAGCCCTAATCCCTGCTTCCTCCATGCTTTGACAGGCATCAATGAAATCCCACGACCAAATTTATACTAAAAATATCAATATCTACAATGTTGATTATAATGAGTATAAGAACAATGTTTTATAATGAGTGTAAAAACATTGATTTGACATTGTGAATGTTGATACTCCCTCCGTCTAGGCGAGTAAGTCATCTTAGGCTGTGCACCGTGACCAAGGAGGAGGGGAAAACGAGAGACATCAATGTTTATTTGCTAATTAATAGTATTGCATGCAATGAACTAACCACTGCATGTCATGTTTGATAGTCTCAGGTCATTAAAAGCATGCACACCCTCATCTCTTATTGGTTGATATGTCAAGAAACAAGAAACGAGGTAGAAGTTAATGCACCGCGCCTACGTGTTTTGGGATTATTTGGTTTTCATAAGATGACTTACACACCTAGCTATTAGAGTACCACTACCTCCCTTCTAGTTTAAAGGGCTCGATTCAAAATTTTCACCTACTCTTAGCTAGATTGTAGAGGCGGTGGAATAGTTTTTGAAGTCTGCAAAAGTACTCAACTAATGTTGTCGTTCTTCACAAAAAAATGTGTTTACCAATGCATGCATCAACACTAGTTACTCTAACCCCCCTCTCTTCTTTAATTCTTTGCCACATCAGCATGTTTGCTATTCCTGTGTGCATGATACCAGCTAAGATACCACCATTATGGCCAGCCTTAATCATCGCATGCAATTATTTAGTGCACCTTGAAATATGAACATGTGTGGGGCATGTATGTTTTTAATGACTTGAGACTATACCTAGCCCGGCATGCAAGATGACTTATTATGCACCATTCCCCATACCTGCAGGAAGCCCGTTCATCTCCAAATCTTTTCCTCTCCATGTGTGGAGACAATATGCCTGCCAAACTCTCCTTCTCCCTCCGGCGGTCCCACCACTCCACCCTGTGTGAAAAAATCTGCATGCATGACTCTCCTCCCCACGCTCGTCCAATCCGTTGTGACCAGCAATATTTCCACCCCTTCGCTCCCCCGTAATTTGCTCCAACAAATATGCCCACGTAGATTTTACTTGACTTCAGGTTCATTGGGTCACTGACATATGGGCCCAATAGGGGACTGGCCCACATGTCAGTGACGCAACTGGACCTGCAGTTAAGTCAGCGCAGCTCAGTCCATATCTTACATAGGTGTGCCATTGCTCGCTATAAATACTGCACCTCCCACGACATCGCTATCTCCTCCCCTCACGTTCACGTTCATCGCTATCTCCTCCCCCTCCATCTCACGTCGATCACCATGGCATCGCCCCTCCCAAGCCCTAGGAGCCCCTCGCTGCACCGCGCGGACGGTCACGCGTTGCCGTTCCATTCCTCGCCGCCACTAGTAGAGGAGGACGCGTCGGTGTTCCGCTCCTCGCCGCTATGCGACGCGTCGCCGTTCCGTTCCTCGCCGCTACACGAAGCCGGGCGTGCTCCTCTACTAGTGGCGGCGAGGAAAGAAACAGCAATGCCTGACTGTCCGCGCGGTGCATTGGCAGGAGTAGTACATGAAGCAGTAGATGGTGTCCTTACTAGTACTCCCTAGTCCCTATCTATCTATATCTATTCTTATATAAAACCGAGTTGGTGATGATGGTATGCCTGCCATCTTGTAATATAGACCGTCCGATCTATATCTGACGGATAGAAAGCCAGCTATGAGAATTTTACAAAAGATACCCGCACCTCTCTCCACATTTATAGATAAGGCCTTGCCTCGTTCATCCTTATCTCCCACAACCTCGCGCTCCTCCCTATGTCTCTATCTCTACTACTCTTCTTTGTTTTTTATAACAAATCGAATAGTGTTGCGCCGTCCGCTGCACGGCCGACTGAACACGCCTCCTTGCCTCCATCATCACCAACTGAGTCTTTTATAGGAGTAGGAGTAGATAAAAAACCCAGTTGGTGATGATGGTGTGTCGTGCAATGCACGGGCATCTTGCTATTTTTTTGCATATAAGTCCAAACACCACGTAGACACGGTCTTTGAGCATGGCTCGTAGTCGTCCCACGCTCGGGTATTGAAGTTTGTAACTATTTTAGATTAGAATATACTACTCCTCTGGTGCTAGTAGTAGAGCAGAGTCCTACTCTACTACTCTACTCAAGCAAGTTAGAGCATAGCACTGTAGGGAGTACCAGTACTGTGATCACTCAACCATATTGTCTGGCATCGACAAGACCCTACGCTGCTGGTATGTGTCTCGTAAGTCAAGCGGCGTGTTGTAGTCATCATCACCTGTCCACTTCCCGCAGCACATATTCGCTTCTCCATCTTTGTCCGCACATAATCTCATCCAATCTTCCATCCCCGCTAAGGCTCCTCCCCCCCTCGTCCGAAACCCAAGAACTAACAATGGCAGAACCGAGCAGCGTCCACCGAAAGAGTGGCTGGAATTCACTCCCCACAGAGGTAATCAAGCTCATTATTTTGCGTGTGGAAAATCTCAGTACCATGCCGCTCGCCGCGTGCTCGTCGGGGCTTTACCGTTTACTCAAAGCCCTCAGGCTGGAGCTTTTTAAGCCAGCTCCTTGCTTGCTGATGCCGCCTGATCTACAGAAACGGCGTGTCACGTAGCATAACGATCGTAGGGTGGCGAGCATCAACCCCTTGACTACGATCCGATCCCCGTCAGCATCAACTACATTAACGGTATGTACTGGGTCGGCATGAACATGTCTTGGATGGTGCTCGTCGATGGTCGCGGCAGCTGGATGCTCATGGAGGTCTACACCCGGCGATTGATCCCCCTTCCTTTGATTAACACTGCACTGCTTTGGCACCGTGGCCCAGAATACTCGGAATCTTACAGTAGCCAACATGATACCAAGTTTGATTTGCTCAAGGTTGTAATCTGCCAAGTGCCCACAAGATCTGCGAATTATAAAGACTTCAGGATAATTGTGTTCTTCAACCGCGGTCTCGCCTATCTGACAGGTCACTGCGGTAAGTGGATAAATCTGCATGTCCATCGCAGGATCATACATCCTCCATGGTTCTCTGATGCCATTGAACACAAGGGCTTCATTTACGCTGTCGACTCCTTCTTTGGCTGGATGTATTGCTGGCCTACTCCAGTCATCGCTACAAACGGCTGTTACAGCAGTATGTTACTTTCCTATGATATCATGATGGCTTGCTTATATTACTGTCAACATTTACTGAAAAAATATTCATGCTCATAACATGCTGTTCTTAAGATTGACTAAATCAAGAGCCCTTTTTTATTTGACTCCAACTTGATATGATGTTATAGGCCGCATGGTGTCCCTACCCTTCCTAATCCCAGAACCTTTCAAAGAAAAGCGGCATGGCAGTTGCAGGTGTTTCCTGGCTCGATCAGACAACTTCGAAAGATTGATGATCGTTCGCACGTATCGGACGTGTTGATTTGCGGAATACAATCACAGTCACTGCAAGGTCTTTGAGCAGGATCCCAGCTTCTCTGGGCCATCAGGAATTTTTGACTGGAGGCTGGTAAGTAGCCTTGGTACATGCTCTCTGTTTGTCGGACTGAATTATCCGATTAACCAGGAGAGAACCGACGGCAAGGATCATGATGGCAGCGCGGTTTCGTTCATCAGGCAAAACTGTGTGTACACAGCGTACCATGCGTCTCTGCATGCACCATATCCTGATACGTGCCACCACGCTCTGCAGGCCAAAGTAGGAGAGAGGGTCACAAGTATCAGACTTCGACCTGCTGGCTGGAGTTTCCCCCGTCAGGCACCCATCTTGTTCAAGCCGTCAGCCAATCTGCACAGCTTAATAAATAGTAACGTCTAACTGAGCCAGTTAGTTAGATGCGTATACTTGGTGTAGTAGGATCTTTATTTAGTTTGATGCATACACTTGTTCTTTTTTGGTAGCCCTTTTGTAATGATGGCTGATGTTTGGTTTGGAAGAGAGAGCTGCATCTTCACTCTTCTGGCCTGCTTACTGCTTCTGTTGCACCCCCAGCCCTGGTTGCTGCTGCTGCTGTTTTCAATGTACAATCAGTAGTATATTTCGTCTGTTGGTTGAATAAATGTGTTGTTAGAACGACAAACACAATGTTTTGGAAGTCGTTGCATGGTTCGATCCTTTAGAGCCCCGTACCGTACGTAGCTCGTACTATTTTTCGTACGGAACATATTTTCCACTTATTGATAACATGCAGGCCACTGATGAAGGCCCAATAGAGAAGCCCATAATTAACTGGAAGGGAGGCTCTCACATGAATCCGGCCCAGGTACATGCTCATGGTCCCCTAAACATAAATAAGTAAATAAATAAATAAAGCTAAACGCTCATGCACCAGTTCTTTGGGAAAATAGGTAGCCCGGTATTTCTTTTTGAAGAATACCAGAGCTAGGCCTATTTATTTTCTCTGAATTACTGGGCTACAAATCTTTCAAGACGAGGAGGGATGTATTCCGTCCTGGCCAAAGAGTATGGTCAATGTCTATTAAAAGTAATATCAAAAGGGGTTGAAAATTCCAAAAAAAAAATATAGCAAATGGGATATTAGTTTCTTTTTTTGTTTTTGTTCTTCACTAATATCTTATACGTATTTCATTGGATTTAACATGACATAGTACTAATTTATTTTTAAATTTTTTTAGTATGGCTATTAATTTTTGGATTAAGAATATTTCGTTCCCTAGCAAAAATTTGCGAATATTCAAAATTTCCCACATATTTAGTAAATTTTTTGACCCTCGTACTGACCAGAAAATGGCCAGCAATTCTAAAAATGGAAAATGAGCCGCAATAATTTCCATATGAATTATAAAATGAGTAAAATTTATAAAAATAATAGCAAATGGGCAGTACACGCCATAGATTTCGAGGCTGGCTTGTTTATGCAAGGCTTTGTCAGTGAACACATGATTCTAGCAGTAGTGATTGTTGGACGTCCATCCAACGGCCGACGTGCTTCTTCAATCTCTGATCTTCCTGCTCCAGTCGCCTAAACTAGCGCCGGCGGGACTGCCTGCTCCCTCCTCTTGTGGCCCGCTGTGATGCCGCGCAGGCTTCCCCGACCCACCATACTGCCTCCGCTGGCCTGGCTGCACGCAATCAACAGCCTCCTTATTACGCGAAAAAGAATGATTCCTCCCACTAACATCTGGGGTGCACCGGTTGGGAGGCTAACCTGTGGGCCTGCTAAGTTGACGCCTATGCTGGGCTTGTCAACTTAGTCAACAAACGATTCTAGCAGCAGTAATCGTTGGATTTGAATCGAACGGTCCTGCTGCTTCTTCAATCACTGCTCTTCTTGCACCATCCGCCCAAACCAGCACTGGCGAGACCGCCTGCTCCTGCCTCCAGTAGCCGGCTGTGCTGCCGTTGAGGCCTCATCGCCCCCTACTTCTCCCACCGCTAGCCAGGCCCTGCGGCGACGGCAGCCTCACACCGCAGCCGAACCAGTGAACCCTCGTACTCCTCTCCGCATGGGCATCCACTGCCGCGTCTTCCCCAGCTTCGCGTCGTCCCCTTCCTAGGCCTCGCCGTCGTCCACCGCCTTGGTGCTCTCGGCACGGCGTGGTCAATGTGGTCAACGACATTCCATCAGAAGAGTATTGTGCGTGGAGAGGCTGACAGCTAGGTCCACGGCCACAGCCCAGTTTTTTTGTGATTTGCCAAGTTAGTCGCTTTGTCAGGCCTGTTGGGCTGCAAATCTTTCAAGACGAGGAGAGCTTTCATTCGGCTAGCCGAGCAAATGGCCCGTCAGTAATGAGAAATGGGCTGTACATTTTTAAAACACATCAAACCAGCAATTAGTTTCAAATATTTTTTTGTCATTTCGAGATTTTAAATTAGATTAATTTTTATGCATGGAGAATTTGTTGGATTTTATATTGATATACATTTATTTTGAAAATCAGTTTGAATGTGAGTCGAAATTTCAGGATTAAAAACAGTTCGGACCGCACCGAAATATGCAAAATTTTGTATAATTTTTTAACCGTGGCCACAATATGGGCTGTAATGCTAACAAAAAGAATATGGGCTCCAAAAAAACCATAAGAATTAGCAAATGGGCTGTAAATTATTAGAAATAATGGCAGAAGGGATGTATGTTGTTTTCCCCAGATTTGAGTCTTTCCTAAAAAAAGGTTGATGCACAAGCAGTGACTGTTGGATGGCCATCCAACAGCCGTCGTGCTTCTTCAATGTCTGCTCTTCCTGCTCCAGCCGCTCAAACAAGCGCTGGCGGGACTGCCTGCTCCCTCCTCCCCGTGGCCGGCTCTGCTGCCGCGCAGGCCTCAGCGCCCCACCGTACTCCCATCGCTGGCCTAGCCATCCCACTACTCACCCACACCTGCTGTTATTCTCCGATGATGGCACACGAACCAGTAAACCCTCGTACAGTCGTACTCCCCTCTGCATTTGAAACAACTACTGAGTCTTCCCTGCCTTCGTGTCGTTCCCGTCCTAGGCCTCGCCGTCGTCCACCGCCCTGGTGCTCTCGGTGCGGCCTGGTCAACATGGTATACGACCGACATGCATCTGAAGTGGACTGTACGTGGAGAGGCCGATAGCTGGGTCCACGGCCGCACGCAAGGAAATGCCTCCTTATTACGAGCAAAATAATGATTCCTCCACCTAACATCAAGGACCCACAGAAAGGGCCTTTGTATTTGGCGACAAAATGTTACCGCCGCTGACAGCTCGGACCCACCAGCTATATCTTCGCACGCAAGGAAGTGCCTCCTTATTACGCACAAAAAATGAATACTCCCCCTGTTAGCTGGGACCCAGTATAGTGGCAGGCTGACTAGTGGGCCTACTAAGTTGATGGGTACGGAGGGCTTTGTCAACTTAGTCAATATGCACGATTCTAGGTCCAGTGACAGTACGATGTCCATCCAACGGCCGTAGTGCTTCTTCAACCTCTAGTTTTCTTGCTCCAGCCGCCCAAAGAAGCGCCGGTCGTGCCGCCTGCTCCTGCCTTCTGTGGCCGGCTATGCTGCCATGGAGTCCTCACCGCCCCCTACTATTCCCACTGTTGGCCAGGCCCTGCGGCGATGGCAGCCTCACACCGCAGCCGAACGAGTGAACCCTCATACTCCTCTACGCGTGGGCATCCACTGCCGCGTCTTCACCGGCTCCGTGTCGTCCCCTTCCTAGGCCTCGCCGTCATCCACCGCCCTGGTGCTCTCGGCGTGGCGTGGTCAACATGGTCAAGGAACGACTTCCATCGGACGTGGACTGTACGTGGAGAGGCTGACAGCTGGATCCACGGCCGCAACAAGGAAGTTCCTCCTTATTACGCGGAAAATAATGATTCCTCCACCTGACAGCAGGGGCCCATTGGACTGTCCATCGTATTTCGCGAAAAAAACGTTTCCCCCCTGACTTCTGGTACCCACCAGCTACACCTTCGCACGCCAGGAAGTGCGTCCGGGCAAAAAAAAAATGATTCGCCCCCTGACTTCTGGGACCCACCAGCTACATCTTCGTATGCAAGGAAGTGCGTCCGGGCAAAAAAACCAAAACGATTCGCCCCCCTGACTGCTGAGACCCACCAGCTACATCTTTGCAGGCAAGGAAGTTCTTGACACTCGGGACACACCTGGTCGAAGCATATGCAGCGTTGTCATTCTGGTAGCGAATGTGTACGTACATATATATTGGTCGATGTAGAGGCGCACACGTGTTGTAGTAGAGGTGCGTATGTGTCGTAGTAGAGGCGCACGTAGCATGTACATGTACGTACAACGGCCAGGGTGCAAGAAAGAAAATACGGCCACGTACGTACATACGGGCGGGGTCTCGAATGCCTACTCGCGCATACGTATGGCCAGTGCTCGTGTACATGGCTGGGTCGGAACAGAGAAACATCGTCGTCGTCGTGTTGATGCGGAGGCAACGGAATGCCTCATGTTCATGGGGAGGTAACGGAATGCATCGTGTTCATCGGGAGGAAACGGAATGTGTCGTGTTCATCGGGAGGCAACGAAACCCATGGGAGCCAACCGGCTGGGTCGGAACGGAATGCGTGCTCGTGTTCATCGGGAGGGCTTGGATGGAACAGGTGATGGAAACGAGGCCTGGCGTACCACACAACGGAGGAAACGGACCTCCTACGTTCGGAACAGGGTCCTGTTGATCAGGAGGGGTCTAGCGTACAGCAAAACGAAAGAAACAGACCTCCTACGGTCGAAATGGGCGTCCTGTTGATCGGGAGGGGTGTGGCGTACCGCAAAACGGACGAAACGGACCTCCTACAGTCGAAACGGGGGTCCTGTTGATCGGGAGGGGTGTGGCGTACCGCAAAACGGACGAAACGGACTTGTGTTGGAGCGCTACGGTCGAAAAGGGGGCCCTGTTCATCGGGAGGGGTGTGGCGTACCGCAAAACGGGAGTCCACGGGATACTATTCATCTCCACTGTCGACCTCCTCCAGCCTCCACGGGATACCATCGACCTCCTCCAGCCTCCATGGGCTCCTGTTCATCCAGCCTCCACCGTGCGCTACTCCACCGGCTACTGTTCAACCACCCCTCCAAGGGCACCCCTCCACCGTCTACTGTTCATCTAGCCCTCCACACCACGGGGTCCTATTCAACCACCCCGCCACGGGCACCCCTCCATCGTCTATTGTTCCTCCAGCACTCCACCACACCACGGGGTCCTGTTCATCCAGAGGCAACGCCATCGCTCACTGTTCATCCAATCGATCGGCTTCAGTTAGCAGCAGTTGCGAAGGAATCGCTCGATCGGGTTCAGTTAACAGCCATCGATCGATCGCTTGGGTTCAGTAATGCGTAGCCTGCAGTGCAATCGCTCGGGTTCAGTTAGAGCCCAACGCCTCGCTCGGGTTCAGTTAGAGCCAATGCCTCGCACGTGTACGAGAGAAACGCGCATCGCTCGGCCCCCGACCTCCCACCGTAACCGGGAACTCCCCGAAATTTTCCTCCCCCTCGCTTCTACCACGGTTTTTCCGTCATGGACGGTGAGGGAGTCCTGGACTAGGGTGTGTCCAGATGGCCGGACTATGACCTTTGGCCAGACTCCCGGACTATGAAGATACAAGATTGAAGACTCCATCCAGTGTCCGGATGGGACTTTCCTTGGCGTGGAAGGCAAGCTTGGCGATACGATATGAAGATCTCCTCCCATTGTAACCAACTCTGTGTAACCCTAGCCCTCTCCAGTGTCTATATAAGCCGGAGAGTTTTAGTCCGTAGGACGAACAACAATCCTGCCATAGGCTAGCTTCTAGGGTTTAGCCTCTCTAATCTCGTGGTAGATCCACTCTTGTACTACCCCTATCATCAATATTAATCAAGCAGGAGTAGGGTTTTACCTCCATCGAGAGGGACCGAACCTGGATAAAAACATTGTGTCCCTTGTCTCCTGTTACCATCCGCCTAGACGCACAGTTCGGGACCCCCTACCCGAGATCCGCCGGTTTTGACACCGACATTGGTGCTTTCATTGAGAGTTCCTCTATGTCGTCACCTTTAGGCCCGATGGCTTCTTCGATCATCAATCACGATGTAGTCCAGGGTGAGACCTTTCTCCCTGGACAGATCTTCGTATTCGGCGGCTTCGCATTTGTGGGCCAACTCGCTTGGCCATCTGGAGCATATCGAAAGCTACACCCCTGGCCATCAGGTCAGGTTTGGAAGCTTAAATTACACGGCCGATACCCACGGGGACTTGATCTTCGATGGATTCGAGCCATGGCCGAGCGTGTCGCTCTGTCCCGATGGGCATGATATAACTCTGCCATCGGACAACGCCCAGAGTGCCGCTCAGGTGTCCGCTCCGATCATTAGCTCGGAGCCGACTGCGCTAGTCGGGGATGGACGGTTGGACGCCACCCCGGGAGCTGCAATCTCTACAACGATAGAGCCGAATACCAGCCTAGTCCTTTGCAGGGCCAGTTACTCCAAGGTGCCGGACTCCGCTCCGGACTCCGTATATTCTGCACCCCTTCCAATCGAACCCGATTGGGCTCCGATCATGGAGTTCACCGCCGTGGACGTCTTTCAACACTCGCCCTTTGGCGACATCCTGGATTTACTAAAGTCTCTCTCTTTGTAAGGAGAGCCCTGGCCGGACTATGGTCAGCAGGGTTGGGATGCGGACGACGAAGAAATTCGAAACCCACCCACCACCCATTTTGTAGCCACTGTCGATGATCTAACCGACATGCTCGACTTCGACTCCGAAGACATCGACGGTATGGACGCCGACGAAGGAGACGACCAAGAACCAGCACCTATAGGGAAATAGAAAGCCACCTCGTCATATGACATATACATGCTGGACACCCCCAAAGCAGGGGATGGCGATGAAAAAACGGAGGACGACCCCTCCAAGAAGCAACCCAAGCGCCGACGTCAACGGCGCCGCTCTAAATCTCGCCAAAGCAAAAATGGCGATTCCGGCACCGGAGATAACAACACGCCGGACAGTGCAAAAGACAACCCCCTCCAACAGGATTCAGTGCAGGAGGATGAAGGAGCCAGCCCTCATGAGAGAGCGGCCGACAAAGAGGTCGAGGACGACAATTATATGCCTCCCTCCGAAGACGAGGCAAGCCTCGATGACGACGAATTCGTCGTGCCAGATGATCCCGTCGAACAAGAGCGTTTCAAACGCAGGCTTATGGCCACGGCAAGCAGCCTCAAGAAAAAACAGCAGCAGCTTAGAGCTGACCAAGAATTGCTAGCCGACAGATGGACCGAAGTCCTGGCGGCTGAAGAGTATAAACTCGAGCGCCCCTCCAAGAGCTACCCAAAGCACAGGCTGCTACCCCAACTTGAGGAGGAAGCAACTAAACCTACATCACCAGCGTATGAAGCGCCCAATCGGCCACCCCGTGGCCGCGACAGAGAGGCCTTCAGGCCCTCGACCCAAGCTGCACCCCGGCACCACTCAAAACATACCAGAGTACGGGGAGACGCAACAGACCTGCGAGACATATTGGAGAATAAGGCAAGGGAAACAAGATCGATCTACGGATCGCATGGGCGCCCCACTTCACATGACGCTAGCCGTCATGCCGGACATGATAAATACGGCCAGGCCGAATACAACAGACCAAGCTCATCTGAGCTGCGTCATGATATAGCCCAGTACAGGGGCGCCGCACACCCACTATGCTTCACAGACGAAGTAATGGATCATCAAATCCCCGAGGGCTTTAAACCCGTAAACATCGAATCATACGATGGCACAACAGATCCTGCGGTATGGATCGAGGATTATCTCCTTCATATCCACATGGCTCGTGGTGATGATCTACACACCATCAAATACCTCCCACTGAAGCTTAAAGGACCAGCTCGACATTGGCTTAACACCTTAGTAGAGAAAGCTAAAACTGACCGTCATGATAGTGCGAGAGACCGGTCACTGTTCGCGACGTTTTTCAAGTCCTTAAAGACTTATGCCGCTTAGAGCGAGGAGCCGGACTTATCCGGCCTAGGCGTGGATAGCGCCCCGAACTTGGTCTTCCGAATACTAGGGGCTTCGCCGAAATTTAAAATTATAGAATTCTATGGCTAAGTGAGAGTGATAAAGAATTATAAGTCCGATGGCCTGGTTCGTTGTGCTGAGCGCCCCCCTAGATGGACCCAAGAATGGGAACAAGAGCGCTCAAGTTTATCCCGAACACCGCAGCATCCGTGGCATGGGGGTAGAAGCCGATGACTTGCATCTCTCAGTTGATAAACGGCCGCACAAAAGGTAATATTTTAAATTAACAAAGCGTTCCATAACGCATATGAACAAAGTTTTCAGCGTACAGGATAACAGATGCGAGTCTACTCAAAAATTACATCTTTGGAGCATTCATCCGCTATAAGGCGGGCACCCTTCAGGACGCCCTTATAATACATCTCGGGCGTACGATACTCCTTGCCCGGCGGTGGCGTGTCCGTCAAAAGCTTCTCACCGTCCAGCTTGCCCCAGTGCACTTTAGCACGGGCAAGGGCCCGACGGGCACCTTCGATACAGACGGAGCGCTTGACGACCTCAATCCACGGACACGCGTCCACCAGCCGCCGCACCAGACCAAAGTAGCTCTGAGGCATGGCTTCTCTAGGCCACAGTCGAACTATGAGGCCCTTCATGGCCTGTTCGGCCACCTTGTGGAGTTCGACCAGCTGCTTCAGCTGGTCTCTTAGGGGCACCGGATGTCCGGCCTCAGCATATTGAGACCAGAACACTTTTTCGGTCGAGCTCCCCTCTTCGGCTCGGTAGAATGCGACACCATCAGAAACACTACGGGGCAGATCGGCGAATGCTCCTGGAGAGCTCCGGATTCGGGTAAGTAGCAGATAATTTACTTATATATTCTTGCTTTGCATAAAGAATGCCTTACCCGCCGCTATCTTCTTCATCGCCTCGATCTCCTGAAGGGCCTTCTCGGCTTCGGCCTTAGCGGTCTTGGCACTCTCAAGAGCCAAGGCGAGCTCGGACTCTCGAGTCTTCGAGTTACGCTCCAAACTCTCCTGTTTTTCCACGAGAGCCTGGAGCTCTTGCCGCACCGCCGGCACCCGCGCCTCCTGCTTCTCTCGCTCTGTGCGCTCCAGGGCCGCACTGCTTTCGGCCTTGGAGACCGCCTCCTTCAGGGTCACCACCTCGGCTGTGGCCCCTACAACATTTATGTTGGTCCTGTCATTATTTGCAACCAAGTATTTCTATATACATTTACATGTTGTATTACATACCCTCCTTGTCCTCGAGCTGCTTCTTGGCACGGTCGAGCTCGTTCTCGGACCGCTCGAGGTTCTCATTCAATATTTTGACCTCCGCAGTCAGTGCGCCAGAGGTCAGCAGCATAGCCTGCATTCCCATATTGACATATTTTTGTTAGACTCCTGCGTATATCTTTTTAGATCTTCAGCTCGGCTTTTCTTTCCGAACGCTGAACTGAGCATCAGCGGCTATTGTCTATGCGGTAACATTTTTATATGTTTTGAACACATACCTCAAAGCCTGTTAACAGACTTGTACAGGCTTCTGTCAGCCCGCTATTGGTGGACTGAACCTTCTGAATCACCGCACTCATAACAATGCGGTGTTCCTCATTGATGGAGGCGCTGTTAAGCACCTCCAGCAAATTGTCCGGCGCCTCCGAATGGACGGAGCTCGCCGGCGTCGTAGGCTTGCCCTTCTTATGAAGGCGCCGCCTGTCGGACTCTGGAACCATTGATGGTTCCGGAGCAGTGTCCGGCCCGGGGCCGGGCTTCGATCCCTCCGGGGCTTTATCCCCTTTGGGCCTGGAGTCCGGGAGGTTGCCTTGCGGCGCCTCCAGGACCACCTCCTCCTGGTTTAGTGCCTTTCGGGACTCCACCTCGGCATTGTCCGTAGGGAGAGGGGAGGAGGCCGTCGGAAGTGAAGCGCTATTCACATCCGACGAATCCAAGGAGCCGCTCATCGAATCATCGAGCTGAGCCTTGGGCGGACTGCATGATCAAATTCGGTGTCAGGAAATGCCAAATAATGGAGGGGCGTCATAAGTTATTCGGATATCCGGACACTTACGATCTAGCCAGGGGCTTGACCCAGGGCGGCCATTCCTCCCCGCCGTCTTTGGCACCAGAGGCGTAGTCCGGCAGAAGGGTTTTCCCCTTCTTGGACCCTCCGGCCTCCCCAGTTGGGGCGGCCTTTCTTTTCTTTCCTCCCCCCGTCGGAGGGGGAGAGGCTTCTTCTTCTTCCTCCTCCTCGTCTTCAGAGGCGGAGGGTGCTTCGGGGTTGTCGGGCGATGAACCCGACACCACCAGGCGCCGGGAGCTCTTGCGAGTCTCCGTGGCCTTCTTCTTGGCCTTCTTCTCCGGCACCACTTGAGGTGCCAGAACCAGCAGCCCTGTCAATTGGGCGTCCGCTGGGTCTTCTGGTAAGGGAGCTAGATAGTTCATCTGCCCGGATGTCTTCAGCCAGTCCTGTTAAAGGAAAGGGAGGTTAGACCTCGCATAGAATTAGACTATGAAAGACAAGAGTCCCGTAAAGGGTAGAGCAGCTTACCTCGCTGGCCTGACGCCGCGAGTTGAATCCGCGATCTTCGGTAGCGGATGCGGGTGCCTCAGTTCCCTTAAACAGCACCTTCTAGGCATCTTCGTACGTAGTGTCAAAAAGCTTGCTCAAGGTTTGGTGATGTGCCGGATCAAACTCCCACAATTTGAAGGCCCGTTGTTGGCATGGGAGGATCCGGCGGATGAGCATGACCTGGACTATGTTGACAAGCTTGAGATTCTTGTTCACCAGCTTTCGGACGCAGGTTTGAAGTCCGGTCAGCTCCTCCGAATACCCCCATGTTAGATCCATCTCTTTCCAGGAAGTGAGCAATGTGGGGAAGCCAGATCGAAATTCGGGGACCGCCGCCCATTTGGGATCGCGCGGCTCGGTGATGTAGAACCACCCTGATTGCCATCCCTTTATTGTTTCCACGAAGGAGCACTCGAGCCATAGGACGTTGGCCATCTGGCCCACCATGGAGCCTCCGCACTCCGCTTGGCGGCTGCCCACTACCTTCGGCTTGACATTAAAAGTCTTCAGCCATAAGCCGAAGTGGGGCTGGATGCAGAGGAAGGCCTCGCATACGACGATGAACGCAGAGATGTTGAGGATGAAGTTCGGGGCCAGATCGTGGAAGTCCAGGCCGTAGTAGAACATGAGCCCCCGGACGAACGGGTGAAGAGGAAAACCCAGTCCGCGGAGGAAATGGGGAAGAAAAACAACCCTCTCATGGGGCCTGGGGGTGGGGATGAGTTGCCCCTCATCTGGAAGCCGGTGCGCGATGTCGTCAGACAAGTATCCGGCCTTCCTCAGCTTTTTGATTTGCCCCTCCATGACGGAGGAGGCCATCCATCTACCTCCCGCTCCGGACATGATTGGAGAAGGTTGAGGTGGGAAGTGCGGGCTTGGGCGTTGGAGCTCGAGCGTGCAGGGACGAATAAGTGAAGGAAGAAGAAGGCGTAAATGGAAAGGGTAGATTCTTATCGCCTTATATGGGCGGCCGAAACTATGAGCCCCCACCGGCCTAATAAAACTCGCTTATCTCCCAAGCGCCACGGTTAATGGCGCGGTTGGGTTACCCACGCCCGTATTGATGAGAATCCCGAAATAAGGGGACACGATCTCTGCTTTGACAAGACGTGCCAAGGAAACCGCCTCGCTAAACGCGCTAAGGTGGAACAGTAAAATGATTCAAATAAAAGCCTGGCCGTGGCGTAATGTCACGCTGCGGAATACGTCAGCAGATTAGATTGGTGCAAATGTTATTCTCTCTACGGTGGCATGTGGAACTTATTTTGCAGAGCCGGACACTATCCTTGTGTTCAATATCTTCTATGAAGTATTCGGAGGAGGAACCCGTCTTGCAATGCCGAAGACAACTTGCGCGCCGGACTCGTCGTCATTGAAGCCTGGTTCAGGGGCTACTGAGGGAGTCCTGGATTAGGGGGCGTCCGGATGGCCGGACTATGACCTTTGCCCGGACTCCCGGACTATGAAGATACAAGATTGAAGACTCCGTCCTGTGTCCGAATGGGACTTTCCTTGGCGTGGAAGGCAAGCTTGGCGATACGATATGAAGATCTCCTCCCATTGTAACCGACTCTGTGTAACCCTAGCCCTCTCCGGTGTCCATATAAACCGGAGAGTTTTAGTCCGTAGGACGAACAACAATCATACCATAGGCTAGCTTATAGGGTTTAGCCTCTCTGATCTTGTGGTAGATCCACTCTTGTACTACCCCTATCATCAATATTAATCAAGCAGGAGTAGGGTTTTACCTCCATCGAGAGGGCCCGAACCTAGGTAAAAACATCATGTCCCTTGTCTCCTGTTACCATCCGCCTAGACGCACAGTTCGGGACCCCCTACCTGAGATCTGCCGGTTTTGACACCGACAGACGGCCCAAAGAATGTCATGCAGCTACGTGGCCGGCCCGCCCAGGACGAAAAGACCATTTTCTGTCATGACTTTTTGTCATAGAAGTAGGAGCCCACCACATCTATGATGATACGGGGTCTTGTCACAATTATTGTCATAGAAGTGTCATATGTATGACAGAATTTTTTTCGTTCGGCCCAAAATGTCATGGATGTGTCTTTTTTTTGTAGTGTCCTCAACGGTGTACTCGGGATACCATCGTAACCAGCCTCGATCATTACACTGACCAACATAGCCGTATGGCCAGGTACATCGAGGCACCGAGTCAGACGAACAACTTGATTCTGGGTGCGGGAGGCCATCTAAAACATGATGCAATGCAAAGGCATTAGAATTTCTAGCGGAAATTGGACAACATAACGGTTGTAAATGCCCAAAAAAGATTTTGAGACACTTTGCAAAGGATTGCATAGACACTCAACAACATCATATCAAGTTTCTAGGTCCATCTTATCAACATAACGGGGTAGTAGAACTGAACTAGGCTTGTATCCAACAAACCTATAAGGTACTACAGATTAGTAACATGTGAACCTGATAGAGAGAAGAGATCCTAATCCTTAACCCCTGGTGGAAGATGGACTGACCCAGATCAGAATGCCATGAGGTAAAGGAGTAAAAAGAGCCTTATGTTCCATCCCACAATCAATTCCCCTACATATATCTAAAGCATTTCTAGACTCAACATCGACCAGTTTGGCTTGGAGAACCTACAGGAAGTCTGGCTCTGATGCCAACACTGTCAGGACCCCGACTCAATGCCACATCGATCTAGCATGTAACACCTCATATCACTTTGCGGCCTCACGCACGATATTCCCACAGGTGTCGCCTTAACTTGCCCGGGACCGTTTGTGCCTTTTGGCACATGTATATGATAGTGTCGCTAGCATCCCTGTGACAAGGAGCCCGGGCTGACATGGCTAGTCGTGAACCCAAAGTGGCACTAACTTACAGGGACAGGCATACATGACCCAGCAACGAATGTGTCGGTCATCAGCAAGTGAATCTGGGCTGTAGCACTAGGCTAGTAGGACTCCGGTAAAGCGGGCTGTAGCGGGCTAATAGGACTCTGGTAGTCATCACGTGACATTTCCCCATAGGGACAGACATAGGAACGAAGAATGACACATGCCGGCCAACCTAAGTGTTCCGGAGAAGTAGCAAGCTACCATGGCTCAGTGGAAGCACTAGGAGACATTTCCCGGTAAGAGAGGCTACCAAGGATAAACAACTAGATAGGCAGATCCCACACATACCAAGCATTTCAATCATACACACAATATGCTCGATATGTGCAAATACAACATGGCATCACAACATGACTCTACAACTCAAGTACTTTGTTTAAAGGCTCACAGAGCCATACATATCATACACATAAGTACGGGTCACACGACCCAGCATTCAAGTCACACAAACATACAAGCCAACAGCGGAATAATTTGTCTGAGTATAGACAACTAGGAACTAAAAGAGGCTTGAGAAAGGCTGACTATACTACACGGTCAATCGTGAGCTCAGGATCACCACCTGGGCTTCAGCCTACTCATCGACATTGACGTTTATGAAGAACCCATCAGAAGGGGTTGGAGCGTCTTTTGTAAAACGTAAATTAAGCAACATGAGTACAAAGGTACTCAGCAAGACTTACATCAGATCCTACAAACATGCACATTATCAAGAAGGGATGGTGGGGTTATTGCAGCAAGCTAGCTTTGACTCTTGGCTAAGCTATCTTACGAGACTCCAACTTGAAATTATTTTGCGCACTCGAGTCCACTACACACCACTTCAATACACTAACAAGGATCCACATATGTCATCCTACGGAAGAGCCATCCTCGGCACTCACGCTTATCTTGAGGCTTTTACTAGTATCCATTTACTTGTCTATGAACTGTATAGGCAACCAAGTAGTCCTTTACCGCGGATGAGGCTATTCGAATAGATGATGTTATTCATGCAGGGGTGTACTTCTTCATACATGTTTCCACCACTTAGCGTCTGCACACGACATGTGCTCGGCGGACTTCAAGCGAAAGTCGACGTGGGTGTAGACCACGACCTACCTAAACACCTAAGTCTCTAGTCTAGGTTTATCGCCTATTCAGGTTCCATCCGCAGGGAGTCCAGCCGAGGATTCCGCATACGGCCTTGAACGATGTGTACAGGGTTCCGAGACACCTAACGGGTGCCCGGGATACCCGGCCATGTACCTACCGCATCACAACCCACCCCGCGGTTCAGCGCTGCCCACGGCCTCTAGTAAGCTACAAACACCAGAAACTACTTGCAACTCCTGGACAGAGGAGTAGGGTGGATAAGAAGTCAAGCGGTGTCATATTTCAAGGCCTAATGCATGGTAGTAGCAGAATCTTAAATCACATATACAGATCTCGGTGCTTAAGGACGGTTCCAATGAAACAACCCACCATGTACTCCTACATGGCCTCTCATCGATACCTTTACCAAATCGTGTTCAACACATCACTCTCATTGCCGACATGATCATTTCACTCTAGACCATCAGCCAGATGAACCAGACATGACACGACTCTAAGCATAGCAGGCATAGAAACGCAGGAAACACATACACATGGCTCAATAAACTCCTACACATGCTAGTGGGTTTCATCTAGTTACTGTGGCAACGACGGGTCATGCAGAGGAAATGGGTTCAACTACCGTAGCACATAGCAGTTTGAAACGCGTTGTCTTAATGCAGTAAAAGAGAGCAGAGGCGTGAACATGGGATTGTATCGATATGATCAAATGGTTGGTTGCTTGCCTTGCGGGTCCGTGGACTGGTATTGCTCCTTGTTTGGATACTCGCGATACTCTTCGAGGGCAGAACCTGCCGCAGAGAGCACTGATATACAATCATCACCAAACAATGTGCAACAATATGATGCATGCATGAGACATGGGAAAATGAGTGTATTGGGCTAATGCAACTAAGACCAGATGGGTTTGAACCATTTTGAATCAAAGATTCAAGTTCTAAGCTCATATATGGCCCTTAATAGTGCTTTATCATGTTCTGCACTAAACAGCAGGTTAACTTTCTTAAACATGCATGAAACCATTACAGATGGATAGATTGGATTTTTCTGATCATTTTTCATATATAACACTTTGCATTTGGAGCTACAGATTAATTTTTATGAATTTTTGAAGTTTGTAGTATTTTATGGAATTTCCTGTATAAGAATAATTCCAGTAAATGAATTATTGCGTCAGCACTGCGTCAAGGTGACGTCAGCAGTCAACGGGGACGGTCCAGGTCAAACCTAGCTAGTGGGTCCCGCGTGTCAGTGTCATTAGACTAACTAATTTTAATTAGTACTAACCCTAGGTTAATTAGCAGGGCGGGCCCCACCTGTCATTGACCCAGGGGGGTCAAACTGGGCCCACCCGGGGTCAAACATGGTCAGGGGGGTCAAACTCGCCGGTGTTTAGCCGCCATCGAGACCAAACGCGGCGGGGCGGTTTGGGATTTGTGCTCCGGAGACCAAAAAGGCGGCGGAGGGCATCTACGTGTAGCTAGGGACGAGCCGCATCCAGTGGTGGCTGTGGTTGGGCTCGGGGTCGCCGGAAACGGCGCCGGCGACGACCTTGGCAGCTGTCGGAGCTCGGGTGAGCTCGGGCTCGTTGCTAGGAGCCACGGCGAGGAGCGTGGAATAGTTATGCGGCCTCCTGGGGGTGCGGTAAGGCTAACGGGCAGGGTGGCGTGGCCGTTGCGTGGCCGGAGTCACGTCGGCGACGAACTCGGCGGTGGCGCGTGTGGGTGAGCTTCGTGCAGCCGCTATGGTGCTCGAGAGAGTGAACAAAGAGGATGGGGAGGTAGCCAGGCTCACGGTGGTCACGGCGGAGCAGACGGCGAGGTCGGGGACGAGCTGCTGCAGCGGTGACGGCGAAACGGATGTCCGGCGACGGTCGGTGAAGACGGGGTCAGTGAAGGCGGTGCAGAGCGTGCGAGCGCTCGAGGCTCGGCTAGCTCGATAGAGCGGACGACGGAGGGGCTCGTGGACACGATGGAGCGGCGCGAGGACGAGGTGGGCACGACAACAGCGGCGGTGCGGTGGCAGCTGCTTCGGCCATGGCAGGAGAGGGCGCGGGAGAGGACAGGGGGAGAATGAGATGTCCAGGGGGTCGGGGCGGCGCCGAGTAGGCCCTTCGAGGCGTCGCGCTGGCGCGGGCGACGCAGGCAGGCAGGGAGGTGGCGTGGCGAGCTTGGCGGCGTCGCGGTGTCCCTCCTCTGCCTACTGGCAGAGGTGGGTGGTGACTGGCACGGGCCAGGTGGGCCGGCCCAGTGCAGGTAAGTGGCCACTGGCCTTTCTCTCTCTCTCTCTTTTCCATTTAAGTTGTTTTTCTAATTTTTTGCAACTATTTGGCTTTATTGAAAATAGCTAGGCAATTTCAAAAATCCTGGAAATAATTAGGGGCTTAGTTTAGATTGTTTCCAACAGCCGACACTTATTTCCAGAATTATTTGAGCATTTAAATATTTATATTATTTAAAGGCCGAAACTCAAATAGCTAATGATTTAATCCAGTGACCTTATGTGTCCTAGAAAAATGTGAACCAATTTTGGCAGAGGTTCTAACCCAAGACAAAAATGATGGACATTTTAGAAGGGCATTTCAGGTTCATTGAAATTATTTTTAGTAAACCCTAGTTGGTTTCAGGGGGGCTGGGGGTTCTGTCATTCCCATTTCAAGTTTCTGATGAAAGGTAAACATGATGCAACACTCTAATGCATGAACTAGCTAGGGTGTGACAGTATTATGACCCGCCCTGCCGTAAACCGCCAAGGGATCTTGTGATCTATTTTGTGTGCAGGATAATTCAGAACTTTCATCCACATGAGTTAAACAATATAATAAGTGTAAAGAGGATAATTATAATGCGGTGTCTTAACAGCGTTGAGCATAACATAAACATGCATGATGGCACGGCAGAGCAAAGTTATTGCTACCTTATTACATGACTCCCAGAATCCAAAGGATTAACTGTTTTTCAGAAGGTCACAAATATGAACCACCCAACGTGTCAATCATCCTGATGGCCTGACGCTTCCGGATCATCCCTCTCTGCTTCTTCGTCCCGTTCTACTTCCTGGAAGGTTGGTGACGACCAGTCAATACCACTCAAAGCTTGGAACTCAGCTTCATCATCAATTAGCTTAGACGGGTCAACTTCAGGAGCAAAAGTGTGCTTACGGATTAGGGGGTCAGGTCTTTCACTTTGTAAGACGACATTGGCATCTTTTGATTTCCCACGTTGTAAGCCGGTTGATGTTTGGTGAGGTCTGTCTCATTCTCAATTAGACTGGCCAGAGGACGTATATCCTTCACGCAAGCAGCAAAGTCCTTCTGGTCAAACGGAGTGTCGTCTTCCTTGAAGCTTGGATACCCGATAGAGATATCGGCTGAGTCTAACTCTGGTAACCATGCTTTGGGACGCCTTAAGGCAGTCACAGCTCTGGCTCTCGCAGATGATCGCTTCATTTCATTAAATCTCTTAGGCAAAATGGATATTTTCCTTAACACATCAACCAAGAGTGTGGGGGCTTCGTTAGATGGAGAATTTGTGGCCAATGCGCGCTGAGCACTAGTGTAAAGCTGCCCCGCCAATGTGTAAACCGCCTTTAGCTTCACAAGCATATCTTGGTTGAGATTGGTGCTTCTGGGCTTGCAAAATAATCATTGGATGGGTTCAACGTGGTTCATATCATCAAGGAAGATATCCAAATCTGATAATCATAAGGCGACTTACCAAAGATAGAAGAAACCATCTGAGACACCAGGCATTTTAAGACGGTAAGTTGAGTGCTCGCTTCCTGGAGAGCCGCCTCCGCCTTCTCAGCCCGTCGTGTCAAGGCTATTTTCTCTTCAGCCCAGGCATTTTTCTCGACTTCAAAGATGGTCTTCATGTTTTCTGCTTCAGCCACACTAAATTCCAACTTTGAATTCGCCTTCTGGGCCTCAGCCTCTTGCATCTCCAGATGAGTCTTCAAGTCAGACAGCTCTGATTGAACTTGAGCAGTGGTGGTCTGTTCATACACTATGTCGGTGTACAAAAGTAGGGGCTCTCCTTTTGACCCCTTTACTTGTGCTGGGGCAGTTAGAGCCATGCGCCACGGCCGCACATAGCAGGGCAAAGGAGGGAAGCCAAAGAGAAGCCGAAGACCAAGAACACAGAGAGCAGATGGGCGAAGCAGGTTTCCCTGGCAAGACCCTTGCTGGGGCAGCCTCAGCGGCCCCGGCAAGCCCCTTGCCGGGGCAGCTCACCCACACCAGCGGATTGAGCCACCCTCAAACCCACGGTCTCCAACACCATCAACCACGTTGGGCCAGGGCTCGGGAGGCACCTCCATGGTGGCATGCAGATCTTTGTGAAGGCAAAGAATATTCAAGATCAGATGGGGATTGGAAGGCAACAATCCACGCAAGATCCTTGCCGAGGAAACCCACAAGACCCCCGACAACATCCTTGCTGGGGACGCCAGCGCGCCACGGCAAGACCCTTGCCGAGTCACCTGGCAAGACGGCCACCTGACAAGACCCTTGCCAAGAGCGTCAGTAGGGCCACTGCCAGGCCCCGCACCAACCAAATCTCCACCAGCTGCCAGCCCAACCAGCTGGGCAGGCACCTGCGTGGCAACATGCACCTTCCAGGACAACTCAGCACACGCCTGTGTGGCGGCATGCAGATCTTCGTGGAGGCTCCACCACCGCGCCACCTCAGCTGCTTGCCTGCCTACATGGCGCCGCATACATCACTGGCCAGGGCGCGTGTCGAAGCGAGGAGGAGCAGCGACAGACGGGACGGGCCTCGCTCCCATCCCTGATAAAGCGAGAGGACACCTAAGCTACGCATTAAATGTGCCTTGTCCTGTAATACGAGTGATAAGCTCGTAGCACTGTAGGCCTTTCCACCTCCTGTGTGCCACTGTGGCAGCCCCTTTCGACTATAAAAGGAGGCCCATGGTTTACTGGAGAGGGATTCGGCTCTTTGAAACCACGCAGCTACCGTAGCTAGTTCAAGAGCTCAAGAACACTTAATACATCCACCAAAGGAGGACTAGGGTTTTATGCATCCTCGCGGCCCAAACCTGTGTAAATGATCATTGTGTTGATTGCTAATCCTGCTCTTCTCACAACCCCGCGCCCCGCAACCGTAGTAGGGATTCTTGTGATCCCATAGGTGTCGTTTCCCACCGACATCTTTGGCGTGCCAGGTAGGGGGCGCAATTGTGAGAATCTGGTATAGTAGTTGGCCTAGCAGTTCTTCATCGCCACGTCTCCCGCGGAGAAGGCAGCCAAGAGAGAAGTGCTGCCTGCGAGCACGAAGGATGCCAGGGTGGCGACAAAAAAGCTAAGTCATGCCAAACTTTAAACTTTTCTCCTTAATATAAGGTTATCATCCTCGGAGATTCTGCCTATGTATGGGAAACCTGTGCGCAAAGGGGCTCTCCCGCAATTTGGCAACGACTTTGTTCTGTTTCAAGTCTGCTCAACAGCTCAAGCGGCCGCATCAAGGGCGGCAGGGTAGCCTTCCACAATTGGCAACTCTCTTGACTCTGACTCGAGTCAAGCTTGCCAGTTTGAGCGACCGCGTTAAGGGCGGTAAGGTGGTTCGCTTGGCAGCAAGCGCACCAGGCAGGCCAATGGGTATCCGTGCTCAAGATGCCGCCCTGGATTTACGCGTCGGCAAGCCTACCCAGTTAGCGTAGGGTGGACATACAAAGGCAAATCGAACTCGAAAATAACATGCATAATGTCAGAAGTACTACAGAGTTATATTATAGAAATTGCCACCGCGGTCCTAACTAAAGATAGCAATTGTCCTGGTCATGAACCTACAGCGGCGATAAGAAATGGGGTGCCTAGTCCCGGCACTGGCCCTCAAACCTCTTGATTTTGTCGATGCGGCTGATGATGGGCTTGATAAGCTCCTTGAGCGCCGCAATGTCATCATCCTCCGGCAAGCTCTTCAGCGCAGCTTCGAAGTCGAGGTCGGGATACCAGTGCGCTCTCTTGGCAAGCACCTTGGTCATGGCGCCCCAACAGAGCATCCGGGACTCCTCGGCTAGGGAGGCTGCCCAGTTAGAGTGAAGCGGCTCCAGGGCGCCGACAACCTTCTCAAAGAACTGGGTCAGGTTGGCATTGGGGCTCGGGCTCGTCTCTGGGGCGTACCTCACGTCCGACATCCCCATGGTGGCCAGATGTATGACGGCCGAGTTCGTAACGATGGCGAGGCGTCCGAGCCAACGCTTCTCGCCCTCCACATGGTCATTAAGGTTGGCGGCCTCGTTCCTCCGTAGCTGCTTCTCGGTCTCCAGGTTCTTGGCCAGGGTCCCCTCTCGGGCCTTGGCCTCCGACAGCATCTTCTCGACATCCTCCAGCTTCAGCTTGAGGTCTCTGATGGAGTTGTTGGCCTCGGAGATCTCTCCGGCCCTGCTGACGGCTGCGCCATGCACCTCTGTCAGGGCACTGTTGAGCGTGTCCTTCTCCTCGGACAGCTTCAGAGTTTGTTCCTTCAGCTCATCCCGCTCCGCCACCAGCTCCTTCTCCTTGCCGGCGTGAACCACAGCCTGGGCATCGAGCGCCTCCCTGTGCCTCTGCTCTGGCTCTTGGGTCCACTGTACGACAAGTTAGTCCACCTCTTCATCCTTGCTGCGGAGTGTGGTGGCGAGCCTCTCCTCGCGCGCGGCAAGGTCCTCCTCCTAGGAGTTTAGTGCGGCCTCGTGCTGGGCCCGGGCGGCCTCGGCAGCAGCGGCCAAGTTCTTCCCGCCTCTTGGGCCTTCTCGACGTCGGCCAGCTTCATGGTGAGCTCCACGTCACGCTTGGCCAGCTCACCCTGGGCGGCCTTCAGCTCGTCTTGAGCCTAGCGGAACCAGTCCTGCGCCCCGGCGACGCGCCCCTGGAGGTCCGCCTCCGCCTTCTCCACCACCGCCGTCCTGGACTTGGCCTTGTCCAAACGGGCGCGGTGGAGCGCCTGGAGCTTCCAGAAGCTGGCGCCCATGGCCTGGAGCAGCCGCTCCTCCCGGGAGCCGTCGCCACCAATGCTTGGCTCGTTGACGACCTCGAGCCCGGCCGCGGAAAGCACTTCATCATCAAACACCTTTCCCTCGATGGGAGCCCTGGTGCTCGACGCACCTAGAAGATGGACGAAGAGGTCATCGCTCACCCGCAGGTACCTGCCGGAGGCGGAGGCAGCGGAGGTGGAGGGCTGGTCATCAACCACCTCCTCCTAGCCAGCGGCCTTGCCGGCCTCCCCGGCAGGTCCCTTGTCGGGCTCCTCGGCGAGCCCCTTGGCAGCGTCCTCGGCAGCGCCCTTGGCGCTCTCCCCAGCGGTGATCTTCCCGGCCAGCGCTGCGGCGTCCTTGGTGACATCCTCAATGACGGTATCGACGTCCTCTGTGTCCATCAAGGGGAAGTCTAGATGCCAAGAAGGGGACAGGGCGGGGCCAAGATCAAAAGCCAGTAAAAAAAGAAGAAAGAAAGAACGCAAGCAGGAACGGAAGGCGAGTGGCTTACCCGTGCCAAGCCGAGAAGCAAAAGTCCCCTCCTCGCCAAGGTTCAGCGTCGAGGCGAAGCCACCGGCACCCTCGTTCTCCTCCTCCTCCTCCTCCGTGTGCATGGGCTCGGTGCTTGGTGCCCTTGCTGGGGACGCCCCTCGGGGCAGCATTGTCGATGGGGGCGGCGCATTGGGAGAAGCCCTCTATGGCTTCCGTTGCTGCTGCTCCCCTCCTACATCCATGACATGGTCAGTACCAAAGTATCGTACCCCTAGCACACATCGACAAAGGACGAGTGATGGGCTCGCGCCGGGGGCTGGGCTGGGGGCTGCTGTCCGGGCTGCTCAACACCACCAGCGGCATGCTGGAGGTGCCTACCGGGGGCTGGCCGCTCGTCGAAATCCTGGCCCTCTTTGCCCTTTGGGCCAGCGTCTCCACGTCCCTGCGGGATGAAGATGATTCAGGATAGGCGGCACCATTTGCGGAAATGGAGAAAACAAAAAAAAAGGAAAAGAAGAGGGAAAAGCAGAGCTTACTCTTCCTCCTCCTCCTCCTCTACTGCCTTCCTCTTCCTCTATGGGCTGAGGGGTCCAGTCAAACGCGATCCCTGCGCCAATGTCTGCCGGCGAAGGGGAGGCGATGGCCTCTGGACACACTTGGACGATGAAGAAGCGGATGCCTTCTTCTTCGCCGCCATGGCCTTCACCGCCTTCTTCGTTTCCACAGCCCTCGTCTGGCGAGCAGATGTCTCCTCGGCTTGCCACAGCTGCACGGCCCGGTCGGGACAGACTAGCTCGCCGGAGGTGGCCCACAGTAGGACTCTCCCTCTTCCAGTGATTGGAGGGTCAGCTGCCGTGGTCTCCTCCCCCTCGTCCTCCTCTTCCAACGACTCGTCGACCACGTCCTCGACGAGGGGAGCTCCGGTGCCGGCACTGCTGGCCTCCATAGCGGCCTCAGCCCACCGGGCAATGTCTTCTTCTTCTACTACCACCGCGGCCTTATCCTCCACGCCGCCGGCGCTACCGACCTCCTCGGTGAGCTTCGCCTCCGCCACCCTGGCGGTGATGTAATCCAGCTCCGCCTGGGAGGTGTCCTGGATGAGCCGTGGCTCGGAGGTGACGTACCGCTCATGCAAGGTGTCAAAGAATTCCTGTACTTGGAGCTCGTCTGGCTCGACCCAGCTCGGGTCAAGGCATTGCGCGTTGAAGAACGACATCATGGCGACGGTCTCGGACTGACAAGAATTGTTGCACAACGGGACCACTCCCACCGACAACTTGAAAACGGGCTCTTTGGCGACCTTGTCGGCCTTCGCGGCGGCCCTCGCATCCTTGCCGGACCGCTCAACCTCGCCGTCGTCATTGACCTCAAGCTGGAAGATCCGTTGGCAGAGATGGGCATGCCTCAGCACCGTCAGGTTGTGTTCGAGGCCGGGGCGGAGCCTCATGATGTCAGCAGCATTCATGAAAAGCCAGGCCGGCCTCCCCTTGTTGTGCAAAGGAGTGACTCGGCGGCGGATGAAGTCTGCCTCGATCATTTTGAGGGTGAGCCCGGCCTGGGTGAGCCGATGGATCTTGGTGGTGGCAATCGTGAGCTTCGCGTCGTCGGTGTCGACGTCGCCCCAGTCGTTTCCACGGACCGGCGGCTCCCGGCAAACCTTGCAGAATGCTGGCGGGTTCTCCTCCTCTATCCAGCACCACCGGCCCCTCCTCTGTTCCCACCACTCCTTCGTGGCGCCCTCTGGGTACGCCCCCTTGTCCCTCGGAATCCAGGCGAAGAAACCGGAGATGGCGCCCTCCTTTTTGATCCGAGGAGAGAAGTAGTGGCGGAAGAGTGTCGTGTTGGGGTGCACCCCAGCAAAGCCCTCGCAGAGCTGTGCGAAGAGAACCATGCACGCCACGACAATCAGAGTGAAATCCAGAAGGCGGAAGCCGTAGGTGTGCATGACATCCTTGAAGAAATCAGAGAAAGGGGGACAGAGCCCGCAGGAGAAGTAGTCAACGAAGAAGGGGTACCGATTTGGGGCGGCCCCGTCGCTGGCAGGGATGACGCGCGTGGCTGGATGCCCCGTCGTTTCTCCCCCGGTCTTCACCCCCCCATAGAGCTTTGAAGAAATCCCAGAGCTCGGACACGTCGACCGTCGAGGGGAAGTAGGCGAACTGCGCCCGTCGCGCCACCAGCTCGCTCTCCGGCTGCTCCGCCGCCCCGGCATCTTTGGCCACTCCCTTGCCTTTGGTTGATTTGGGCGCCATGGCGGCTGCGAGAAGCAAGATGGCAGAGGACGGCGGAAGCGCAGCAACGGTGGACGAAGACAGGGGGCTCGAGCAGGAGGAAGAAAGGGAGTGGCGGTTCCTAGATTGGAAAAGACGCAGGGAAGGGGTAAAGTGAGCAACGCGCCCACGGTTATTCCCTTTTACGGGGAAGGCGCGGGCCGCCTCCTTTCCCATTAACTGTGATATGATGCATGCGTGCGGGAACCGCCCCACGCATGCCCACCACATCAAGCACGCTCCTCCATGACGCACGTTCGACGCGGGTCGTGGGGAAGCGCAGCGGAAGAAACAGTTACCGCGGTAAAATCCGCCCCGCCTGCCCGCGTACCGTTTTGGGCCTGGCCCAACAATGTGTCGCGCTTATGTGTGGCCCAGGCCCGGGGGCTCCTGTCGGTGTACAAAAGTAGGGGCTCTCCTTTTGACCCTTTACTTGTGCATGGGCAGTCAGAGCCATGCGCCACGGCCGCACATAGAGGGCAAAGTAGGGGAGCCGGAGAGAAGCCAAAGACCGAGACCATAGAGAGCAGATGGGCGAAGCAGGTTTCCCCAGCAAGTCCCTTGCCGGGACAGCTCGCCCACACCAGCGGAGTGAGCCACCCTCAAACCCACGGTCTCCAACACCATCAACCACGTTGGGCTAGGGCTCGGGAGGCACCTCCATGTTGGCATGCAGATCTTTGTGAAGACAAAGAATATTCAAGATCAGATGGGGATTGGAAGTCAACAATTCACGACAAGATCCTTGCAGAGGAAACCCACAAGACCCCCGGCAAGATCCTTGCCGGGGACGCCAGCACGCCACGGCAAGACCGCCACCCGGCAAGACCCTTGCCAGGAGCGTCAGCGGGGCCACTTCCAGGCCCGCACCAACCAAATCTCCACCACAGTTCACATGCAGCTGCCATCCCAACCAGCTGGGCAGGCACCTGCGTGGCAACATGCAGCTTCCAGGCCAACTCAGTGCACGCCTGCGTGGCGGCATGCAGATCTTCATGGAGGATCCACCACCGCGCCACCTCAGCTGCTTCCCTGCCTACATGGCGCCGCATGCATCGCTGGCCAGGGCGCGTGTCGAAGTGAGGAGGAGCGGGGACGGACGGGACGGGCCTCGCTCCCGTCCCCAATAAGATCAGATGGAGAGGACACATAAGCTACGCATTAAATGTGCCTTGTCCTGTAATACGAGCGATAAGCTCGTAGCACTATAGGCCTTTCCACCTCCTCTATGCCACTATGGCAGCCCCTTTCGACTATAAAAGGAGGCCCATGGCGTACTGGAGAGGGATTCGGCTCTTTGAAACCACGCAGCTACCGTAGCTAGTTCAAGACCTGACAAACACTCAATACATCCACCAAAGCAGGACTAGGGTTTTACGCATCCTCGCGGCCCGAACCTGGGTAAACGATCCTTGTGCTGATTGCTAATCCTGCTCTTCTCACAACCCTGCGCCCCGCAACCATAGCAGGGGTTCTTGTGATCCCGTAGGTGTCGTTTCCCACCGACACCCCGGATCAAAATCATAATTCAACTTTAGTTCAAAACATTAAGTCCCAAGACTTTTGCAAGCAACAACACTTGGCACTTGGGGGCTAATGTCTACCGAAAGCTCTGTTTATGTGGCGGCTTATGTGAATAAGTCCCAAGCACTTTGCAAGCAAGAGTACTTGGCACTTGCGGGCTAATGCATATTGATTGTCTTGTTGCAATTTTACGACTACCCTTTGATGCTACAACCGGCCATAGCCGGCTCATGAGAACTACACAATTAAGTATTGTGTTCAAGAGTACGAAGGACCGGCTCATGCATACATATTAAACTAGCCCTTGGGGGTGACGAGTTCAGTACTAATCAAGACATCTATTTTAAACCGGAGGCTTTAAGCCGGATTTTGGAAGGATTGTTTTATAGGCTGTTATTCATGTTCATGTTGATCATGTCTACAACATATGCAAATTCATCACTAGAAGTAAACTTGGGGGCAGGCACGCACTACAAAAAAAATACACTCCCGTGATGATACATGTTTCTCACAGTAGGTCGCGTTTTCTGTCATGCATGTACATCCATGACAATTTTATGACAGAATCAAGATAGTCATACCTGTGCTGTCGTAGAAGTGTTCCATGACATTACCAAAATTATCATCACGGAAGTGTCCACTTCCATGACGATAAATCATGCGTCATAGAAGTGCTTTCTTCAAGGGTGACCGACACGTGGCATCCACCGTAATGGGTCGATGTTAACCACCATTAACCTATCGGGTCCGGTTTTTGGATCCGATAACCCGCTAACAGCCATGACCAATGCCGATTTTCCATGTGTAAAATTCTCATTAGCTGACGGATCCAGGTGTCACTCATCCAACAGTCGAGATGGGCCTATGATATGTTGACAAGTGGACCAGCCAAAAAATGGCCCATAAAGTTTAAATGGGCAGGCCCAACCGAAGGCCCATAAGATTTAGCAGACCATAATGGGCCAGCCTAGCTAAAGGCCCACAAGATTTTGCAGACCATAATGGGCCGGCCCATCTAAAGGCCAACAAAATTTAGCGGACTATAAAGGGTCGGCCCAGCTGAAGGCCCACACGATTTTGTAGACCATAACGGACCGGCCCAGCTAAAGGCCCACAAGATTTTGTGGACCATGATGGGCCGGCCCAGCTAAAGGCCCACAAGATTCGGCAGACCATAATGGGCCGTGTTGGCGTTCTGGGAACGGGGGTCCCCAGACTTGCCTGCCTGCGGCCTGCGGCGTGGCTCAAGGGGCGGCCTAGTACGGCCCATCATCATCAACTCAAGCTCAAGACCCTCGCGAGGGGGCAAGCCTCATGGGGCGGATGATGCAAGGCTTCCTCAGCGGCCTCACCAGGCAGGCTCGCGAGGAGGCGGAGAGACCAAGGCAAGGTTACCTCACGAGGTGCTCGTGACGCCAGCCATGACGATCGAGACCGGGTGGGCGCCGGCCTGCGTAGTGTCCTTGTTTCCTCTTTGGTGCAAAGGGGGCAAGCACAAGCACGGAGTACCGAGGCATCAAGGAAAGGTTACCATTTCGATGCAATGAGACCAAGATCAGCAGAGCGGCAGGACGGAGGTCACCATGGAGCCCAAGACGGCATGATCGCCAGTGCTTTAGCAGCCAAAGACCAACTTTAGTCAGGATAACTTGTACTAGATGTTCCCCTTCAAAATGGCCATTGTTGGCGCCTTTCCCGCTCAATATCTGGGAATAGGACCAAGGCCTCTATAAATAGGGATAGCCACCACGATAGAGAGGAGATCATCGAGTTCTCATCAGATCAAGAGGCGATCGAACTGACCCAAGTAGTTCATCGCACCAGCCCAAGAACACCTCTTGCGAGGCTATTCCTTCCTTGTACTGTTCATCATCAGCCCCTGAGGCAATCCACCACACCACACACTGGAGTAGGGTATTACACCACAACGGTGGCCCGAACCAGTAGAAATCTTGTGTCCCTCGTGTTGTTCATCGTGTAGCTTAGATTCTCAGTGAGGCATTCAGGTGTGGATTTGTAGACGAAGGATCTTCGCGCGCACCCCAGAGTTCAAACCTTAAGGGTTTTGCTGGAACCCGATATCCGACATTTGGCGCGCAAGGTAGGGGTGCGACGGAATCTTTCTTCCGTTGTTCCGTGTTCGATCGTTCGTCGTGTCCATGGCTGACGCTCGCAGGGCTCACGCTGAGCGTCGGCTGCTCTCGCCGCCCATGTCACCCAGACGGCTCCCTTCGGTGGGCCTCACCGTTGTTCCCCGCCGCCTGCCGCCCACGCTGCCACCGGCCCGGCAGGGAACGAACAGCAGACGTCGTCTCTGCATCCCTCGGTGCGGTGGGAAGGCCGCACCGGCACCCCATCGCTGACTCTAGCTGGTTCGTCGTCGCACGCCAGTAGCGCTCCCACGGACGCGCACGCCGCATTGGTCCTGCCACGTGAGCTCATGTGCTACCGTCCCATCGGTGACCTCTATGAGGAGTGGCTCGCTCGCATCACCGATCTCGTCAGCACCGCAGGGGGCTCCCCTGCACCGTCCCTCTCGCTGCCTCGCCCTCCGTCCTGCGTGGGTGATGCGGTTCAGGAGGCGCCTCCGGCACCTCCTCCCCAAGAAGGCGTCCTGGCTCCAAGACGCGCTGCCCCTGGAGGAAACCCACCGCATCCAGCGCCAGCGCGACAAGAAAGGAGCTGCCAAGAAATCCTCGTCCCCAAGAAGGTGCTCGCGTGCTCCCTGCACTGGCACGTCATGACCGCATCCCTGCGCAGGCGCGTCAAGACCCCGGGTTGCCCCTGGCGGCGGCGCGCGGGAGTCCCCAGGAGCAAGCCCTGCATCAGCAAAGAGCACTGGTGGCCACTGCAGGCTGTCACTCCTTCACCACCGAGCTACGCAGTGTCGCCTGGCTGGGCAAGTTCAAGCCAGACCTGCCTCCTCGCTACGACCGCACTGCCGACCCTGCAGAGTTCATGTAGCTCTATGAGCTGGGCATCAAAGCGGCCAACGGAGACAAAAAGGTCATGGTGAACTGGTTTCCCATGGCGCTCAAGGACGGTGCCCGCACCTGGCTCTTGAACCTGCCTCCCAGCACGATCTCCTCCTGGGACGAGATGCACACCCGCTTCATTGCCAACTTCCAGGGCACACGCGACTGCCCTCCGGCCGTGGGTGACATGCGCCGCATCAAGCAGCAACCCGAAGAGACCCTGTAGAAGTACATCCAGCGCTTCAACAACGCTCGCCTCAAGATTCCCAAGGTGACCGAGGAGTCCATCATCTCAACGTTCTCTGATGGCGTCCATGATGTCAAGATGAAGGAGGAGCTGGCGATCCACGAAGATATGTGCATGTCTCTGGAGATGTTCAACCTGGCAACCAAGTGCGCAATGGCCGAGGAGGGACGCCTCTCCCTTCTCGAGCTCCCAGCTGTTGACCTAGAACAGAAGAAAGCCAAGGCCAAGGACGTGAAGCGCAAAGGAGCAGTTGTGCTCGCAGCAGAGCCAGATATGAAGCACGGCAGGGACCAGCCGGAGTCGTCAAAGGGCAGCCGGTACTGCATGTACCACGACCTCCACACCCACAACACCAACGAATGCCAAGAGCTCAGGGCCGTGTGACAAGGACATGTCGATCGACACCCTGAGTTCAATGATCGGGGCTACGGCCGAGGCGGAGGAAGAGATGGAGGAAGAGGTGGATGACGATGGGATGACCGTGGCCCTCGTCAAGGGTGGCGTGACAGGCCTCGCGAGGATCACTCGCAGGACTAGCCTCGCGAAGGGGGCTTGGAGGGATCAGCCTCGTGAGGATCACCCGCAAGGCAACGCAGGCCTTCCTCCTCTACCGCCACTGCCAAGATGGAATGACGACCATCATCAGGACGAGGGGGCTGGGGGCTTCCAGGAGTCGCGTGCTATTGCTTGCATCTTGGGCAGTGCCCAGGCCCCGGCCTCTCAGCGCATCTTCAAGCAATTTGCTCGCGAGGTGAATGTAATCCTCCCCAAGCTCAAGGCCACGCGCCCTCTCAGGTGGTCCACGTGCGCCATCACGTTCAGCTTGGCGGATCAACTCAAGTGTGCGGCAACAGCCCGTGTGCATCCAATGCTCTGTTCCCCAGTCATCAACAATGTGCAGGTCACCAGGACCCTCATTGATGGCGGTGCAGGACTCAACGTTCTATCCTTCGAGACGTTCAACAATCTCCAAGTGCCGTATGACCAGCTTCAGTCGACCAAGCCTTTCCTAGTAGTCACTGATGGTTCCACCACCCCGATAGGGCAGGTACGCCTCCCTGTCACCTCTTGACAGCGCAAGAACTACCGTACCAAGCTCATCGACTTTGATGTTGCCCACATTCACCTGCCGTACAATGCCATCCTCGGGTATCTAGCCCTGGCCAAGTTCATGGCAGCGACTCATCATGGCTACAATGTCCTCAAGATGCCGGGAAGCTGCGGAATCATCACAGTCCCCTGTGAAGAGAAGGATGCGGTGTGCTCTCTCAAGCGTGCCTTCCAAGCCGCATCAATTGTGGACTCACACAGCAAGAGTGGGAGCCTTCCCGAGGCAACCCCAAAGAAGAAGACATCACCCAGCTCAAGGCCTCAGGAGACAGGCACCTCCGGAGGCACCACGCCAGGATCTGCGCCCGTCTAAGGGGCGCCTCCATCCGTCGCATAGAAAGGTGCGCAAGGCTTGGGGGCTCTCTCCTAGAGGGCCACTGACTTTGCCAAGAGCAAGAGGGAGGCGTGCTTCGCGGCACGTTTCCCTTAGGAAGGCATGAGGCAAGGAGGGCCCAACCCTCAGGAGTTCATCACCGAGGTCACTCAGGAGCTGCAGGGGTCGAGAGTCATGCGCGGCAGCCGCCGCCTACCCGGCGTAGCACCCCATCCAGCCGAGGATGGCGGGCTGCGCGTCTGCATCGACTACCTAGGGCTCAATCGAGTCGCGTCTCAGGAGCGCTTCCAGCCTTCGCGCGTGGGACGTTGCGAGGTTCCACGCCACAGCTATGTTCGCATGCCTTTCGGCCTGCCGAACGCGGCTGCTGCTCACCAGCGCCTGATGAGGAGCATTCTAGAGGCTCAGGTGGCCAGGCACCGTGCGTTCCTGGAGGAGATGGAGATGGACCTTGCCGAGCCGCCCGGACCTCCAAAGCCTCCCGAGGCTCAGGGTTCCGAAGGCTCGTGAGGATTGGCTTCTTCACCGTGCGTCATCAGCTACTCCAACACTCGCCAACACATCTTTCGAGTTTCATTTCAGCTGGGAGCACCCTCAGGGCTGCATCATTCCCAGGTCGCGTGGGTCTGTCCCCGCGGCATGTATCTGTTTTGCTTATGTCTTTAGCTTACCTTGTTGGGGGCGCCCCTCGGGTTGCATCATCCCCAAGCCGCTCGGGCCTTTCCTGCATCTATCTAAGTTGGTTTTCTTTTTCATGCTTAACCTGCCTATGATAATCGCCTGCTCGATTGACACCTGCCCTTGGAGCCGCTCGCTTTGGAACGGCGCTTGTGCATGGGTCCATCCCTTCAACATTGACAAATCTGAGTGGTTGAGCTCTGGTCGCGGCAGCACTGCAAGGCGCTACCTCGCCAGGCCCTCAGTGCCCTCATCACCCCATCGGAGCAACCAATGGCTGGCCGGCAATCGTAATGGCAGTCCCTGTTTTCCTCATGTTGGTTTACAGGGTCCAACTAAGGAATAGCGTGGGGGGCGTCATGAACTCTCTCTCTCTTTTACCTGTGCGATCCGCTCGCGCGTTGAAAGGGGGCTCCTGAGCATCGCTACTCAGGAGCTCTTACTGGCTCTCCAGCCCTCACCACCTAGCCTTGATCACAGCATCGCGACCTAACATACCAGCGGCGGCTGAGCTCGCTGGAGGGCCGGGACCTGAGGACGTAGAGCACAAAGGAGAGTGCTGGGAAGAAAGGAGAAGCTTCCGAAGGCCTGACCCGGCAACATCCTAGCTACCGACACGCAGGTCTGGCACCTCGCTACTGAACGGCTCCAAGCTCCCGAGATAAGTCACGCTCCTAGAAAAGCTAATCAATGCAACACTGAACCCTCACTTAAATGCGGTCCTGTGACGGTGATGTTGCCTTCCTTTCTCACCCAGCGGCGGCTGCTTGAGCGCTAAGGGGGACCTCCTGAGCATCGCGCCTCAGGGGCTCTTACTAGACCTCGGGCCGCTCACCTCCTGGCCTTGACCACGACATCGCGACCTGTCATACCAGCGACGGCTGAAGCCTGCCTGGGGACCGGGATCTATCAGCGTAGAGCACCAAGCCCTCGTGAGGTTAGAAAGGGGGAACCGAGCCGAGACAGGACAAGAATCTTACATCACTTCGCGATAAGGATAATATTAACAAAAGGCGTAGCAAACGTTTTACATGCCCCCACAGGGTATTTCCCCGATTCCTCGTAGGGAACAAAAGGTGCTAATCCTAAGGGAAGCTAATTACATGTGCCTTCATGATCGACGCCATCATCAACAATGGGCCATGAGGGGTCAGCACCAACCCCATCCAGATCAGCCGCGCCGGCGGCCTGATGCAACAACTCTGCTCCGGGCGCGACGTGAGCTCCGGGGCTCGTAGCTGTCGTTGCTCGTCTCCGGAGTCACGAGAATCTCGGGAGAGTCGCTGGACCCTTCGGCATCTCCGCTACTGCCCTCGTGTCAGGACCTCGACTCGATGCCACATCGATCTAGCATGTAACATCTCATATCACTTTGCAGCCTCACGCACGGTATTCCCACGGGTGTCGTCTTACCTTTGCCCGGGACCGTTTGCGCCTTTTGGCACACGTATATGATAGTGTCGCTAGCATCCATATGGTAAGGAGCCCGGGCTGACATGGCTAGTCGTAAACCCAAAGTGGCACAGACTTACAGGGACAGGCATCCATGACCCAGCATCGAACGTGTCGGTCATCAGCAAGTGGATCCGGGCTGTAGCACTGGGCTAGCAGGACTCCGGTAAACCGGGCTGTAGCAGGCTAACAGGACTCCGGTATCCATCGCGTGACATTTCCCCGAAGGGACAGACACAGGAACAAAGAAGGACACATGCCGGCCAGCCTAAGTGTTCCGGAGCAGTAGCAAGCTACCAAGGCTCAGTGGAAACACTAGGAGACATTTCCCAGTAAGAGAGGCTACTAAGAATAAACAACTAGATAGTCAGATCCCACACATACAAGCATTTCAATCATACACACAATATGCTCGATATGTGCAAATACAACAAGGCATCACAACATGACTCTACAACAAAAGTACTTTTATTTAAAGGCTCAGAGAGCCATACATAGCACACACACAAGTACGGGTCACACGACCCACATTCAAGTCATACAAGCATACAAGCCAACAGCGGAAGTAACTTGTCTGAGTACAGACAACTAGTAAAATAAAAGAGGCTTGGGGAAGCCTGGCTATACTACATGGTCCTTCACAAGCTCAGGATCACCGCCTGGGCCTCAGTCTACTCATTGATGTCAACGTCTATGAAGAACCCATCAGAAGGGGTTGCAGCGTCTTCTGAAAAATGTAAATTAAAGCAACATGAGTACAAAGGTACTCAGCAAGACTTACATCAAATCCTACATACATGCACATTATCAAGAAAGGTTGGTGGGGTTATTGCAGCAAGCCAGCTTTGACTCTTGGCTAAGCTATCCTACGAGACACCAACTTGAAATGGTTTTGCGCACTCGAGTCCACTACTCACCACTTCAATACACCACCGAGTATCCACCTCCGTCATCCTACGGAAGATCCATCCTCGGCACTCACGCTTATCTTGAGATTTTTAGTAGTATCCATTTACTTGTCTATGAACTGTATAGGCGACCAAGTAGTCCTTTACCGCGGACGCGGCTATTCGAATAGATGATGTTAACCTTGCAGGGGTGTACTTCTTCATACATGCTCTCACCACTTACCGCCGTTTACACGACATGTACTCGGCAACCTTCAAGCGGAAGCCCAACATGGGTGTCGGCCACGACCTACCTAAACACCTAAGTCTCTAGTCCAGGTTTATCGCCTATCCAGGTTCCATCCGCAGGGAGTCCGACCGAGGTTTCCACATACGGCCCCGAACGATGTGTACAGGGTTCCCGAGATACCTAACGGGTATCTGGTACACCGTGCCACGTACCTACCGCATCACAGCCCACCCCGCGGTCAGCGCTGTCCACGGCCTCCAGTAGGCTACAAACACCAGAAACTACTTGCAACTCCTGGACAGAGGACTAGGGTGAATAAGAAGCCGAGAGGGTCCATTGGTTTCGGGCCCAATGCATGGTAGTAGCTGAATCTTAAATCACACATACAGATCTTAGTGCTTAGGGTTGGCTTCAATGAAACAACCCACCATGTAGTCCTACATGGCCTCTCATCGATACCTTTACCAAATCGTGTTCAACACCTTACTCTCATATCCACATGATCATTTCACTCTAGCCCATCACCCAGATGAACCAGACCTGACACGACTCTAAGCATAGCAGGCATAGCAAGGTAGGAACAACACATACATATGGCTCAATCAACTCCTACACATGCTAGTGGGTTTCATCTAGTTACTGTGGCAATGATAGGTCATGCAGAGGAAATGGGTTCAACTACCGTAGCACACAGCAGTTTGAAACGCGTTGTCTTAATGCAGTAAAAGAGAGCAGAAGAGAGAACATGGGATTGTATCGATATGATCAAATGGTTGGTTGCTTGCCTGATGGGTCGGTGCACTGGTATTGTTCTTCGTTAGGGTAATCGTGGTACTCCTCGGAGGCAGAACCTGCCGCAAAGAGCACCGATACACAAACATCACCAAACAATATGCAACAATATGATGCATGCATGAGACATGGCAAAATGAGTGTGTTGGGCTAATGCAACTAAGACCAGATGGGTTTGAACTAGTTTGAACCAAAGATTCAAGTTTCAAACTCATATGTGGCCCTTTTTAGTGCTTTATCTTGTTCTGTACTAAACAGCAGGTTAAATTGTTTAAACATGCATGAAACCAGTACAGATGGATAGATTGGATTTTTCTGATCATTTTTCATATATAAAACTTTGCATTTGGAGCTACAGATTAATTTCTATGATTTTTTGAAGTTTGTGGTATTTCCTGGAATTTCCTGATTAGCGGTCAACGGAACAATCCAGGTCAACCCTGACTAGTGGGTCCCGTGTGTTAGTGTAATTATTTTAACTAAATATTAATTAAAACTAATCCTGATTAGTTAACAGGGCTGGACCCCACCTGTCATTGACCAAGGGGGGTCAAACTGGGCCCACCCGTGGTCAAACGAGGGGTCAGCGGGGTCAACTCACCGTCGTTTAGCCGCCGGCGAGGCCGAACACGGCGGCGAGAGTGGTTTTGTGCATTCCGGCGACCAAATGAGCGGCGGAGGGCATCTACGTGTGGCTGGGAGCAAGCCGCAGCTCTTGGTGGTGGTGGTTGCGCTCGAGGTGGCTGGAAACGGCGCCGACGACGACTTTGGTGGTCGCTGGAGTTCGGGTGATGATGAACCCGAAGCTACGGAGCACGGCGAGGCTCGTGGTGAGGTGCTACGGGTTCCTACGAGTGCGGTGAGTGCGTTGGACATGGTGGTGTGGCTAGTGGATGGCCGGAGTCACGTCGGAGACGAACTCCGCGGCTGCGCGTGCGGGTGAGCTACGTGCAGTCGCTATGGGGCTTGAGAGCGAGAAAGGAAAGGGGGAGAGGTAGCTGGGCTCACAGCGGTCTCGAGGGAGTAGACGGCGCGGTCGGGGACGAGCTGGTGTGGCGGCGACGGCGAAGGGGATCTCCGGCGATGGCGGAGTCGGGCGAGGTCGGTGCAGAGGCCTCGGGGCAAGCGAGCACTCGGGGCTCGGCTAGCTCGACGAAGAGGAGGGCGGCGAAGCTCCTGGACACGACGGCACGGTGCAAGGACGACGGAGAGCGCGACTACGGCGACGGTGCGGCTACGGTGGCGTCGGCCATGGAGCGGGAGAGCGAGGGAGAGAGGCAGGGGGAGAATGGATGTGTCCACGGGGTTCGGGGCACGACGTGGGGTCGTCCAGGCCAGCAGAGAGGCGAGGGGAGGAAGCAGGGCGGCGGGTAGCTGCGTGGCGCGCGCTAGTGCCGCCGTCGAGCACCTGCCTGCCTGCCTGGCGAAGGCAAGCAGCTCGCTGGAGCGGCTGCTGGGCTGGGCCGGCTAGGTGGGCTGGCTGGTGGGCTGCCATGTTAGTTCCCTCTCTCTCTTTTTATTTATCTATTTTTATTTATTCTGTAACTTTGTGGACTTACTAAAAATGCCTAAACAACTCCAAAATTCACCAAACTGCTCATGGCCATTAACTGGAATATATCCAGCATGGAACATTTTAGTTTGGGATTATTTGAGAATTTAAAATAATTTATATAATTTAAATGCCCAGACTCAAATACTTATGATTTAATTCAAAGACCTTAGGATGACCTAGAAAATTGTACACCACTTTTGGCAGAGGTTCTGGACCAGGGCAAAAATGATGGACATTTTAGAAGGGCATTTCAGGTTCATTGAAAATATTTTTAGTAAACCCTAGTTGGTTTCAGAGGGGGCTGGGGGTTCTGTCATCCCCATTTCAAGTTTCTGTTGAGAAAAATAGACATGATGCAACACTCTAATGCATGAACTAGCTAGGGTGTGACAACTCAACCCCACTCAAAAGAATCTCATCCCGAGATTTAGGTTCCTCCGGAAAGAAGGCGGGGTACTCAAGTCGAAGACGATCCTCCCTTTCCCAAGTTGCTTCCTTCTCAGAATGGTGCGACCATTGAATCTTGATAAACTTGATATTATGACGTCGAGTGGTACACTCGGCTTGATCGAGGATACCAACGGGGTACTCTCGGTACGTGAGATTATCTTGAAGATCAAGCGTTTCGTGGTCCACTCCACGGATAGGATCCGAGAAGCAACACCTGAGTTGAGAAACGTGGAAGACATCATGGACTCTGGAGAGATGCGGAGGTAGTTCCAATTGGTAGGCAACTTCTCCTCGTTTAGCGAGAATGCGAAAAGGTCCAATGTAGCGAGGAGCCAATTTGCCTTTGATACCGAAATGATGGGTTCCCTTCAGAGGAGTAACCCGAAGGTAAGCCTTCTCGTCAACCTCAAAAGTCATAGCCTTATGTTTTCGGTCATATTGACTCTTTTGACGAGACTGGGCTATTTTCAACTTTTCACGAACAATGCGAACCTGCTCTTCTACTTCCTGGATCATATCCGGGCCAAAGAATTGTCTTTCCCCGGTTTCTGACCAGTTAAGAGGCGTTCGACACCTTCGTCCATAGAGAACTTCAAAAGGGGCTTTACCCAAGCTAGATTGATAGCTGTTGTTATAAGCAAATTCGGCAAATGGAAGGCATTTCTCCCAATCCATTCCAAATGAGATAACAGAAGCTCGAAGCATGTCTTCTAGAATCTGGTTGACATGTTTTACTTAACCACTTGATTGAGGGTGAAAGGCAGTGCTAAAGGAAAGGCGGGTTCCCATAGCATTTTGGAAACTTTCCTAAAATCGAGAGGTGAAGAGACTTCCTCGATCCGAGTTAATTTCCAGTGGAACACCATGGAGGGATACTATTCGGGAGATATACAAGTCTGCTAGCTGACTAGCGGTTATACTCTCACGAACAGGCAAGAAATGGCCACTTTGGAAAGACGATCGACAATGATGAAGATAGCGTTATTCCCTCTCTTGGTCCTGGGAAAACTGGTGATGAAGTCCATACCAATTTTGTCCCATTTCCATTCAGGAATAGCTAAAGGTTGAAGGGTGCCAGCAGGCCGTCGATGCTCTGCTTTTACACGACGACAGACGTCGCAACTAGAAACAAACTGAGCAATTTCTCTCTTCATCCTAGTCCACCAGAACCTCTGGCGTAGGTCCTGATACATCTTAGTGCTACTGGGATGAATGGTGAGAGGAGATTCATGAGCTTCCTTAAGGATCAATCACCTCAGGTTTCGCATTTTAGGAACCACTAGGCGGTTCCCGAAGTATACGACTCCTTGATCATCAATGGAGAAACAATTCGCAACTCCTTTCTTGATGTTTCTTTTGATACGGGAAATCCCCGGATCTACCTTCTGAGCTTTGATGATCTGATCCGTAAGGGTAGGTTTCGCCACCAAGGTGGAAATAAATCCTTGAGGAAAGATGTGAAGATTAAGCTTCCGAAATTCCTCATGGAGAAGCAGTTGACTTTGTTGTAACATCAGTTTGTTACAATAAGATTTACGACTTAGTGCATCAGCCATACCATTGGCTTTTCCTGAGGTGTAAGTTATCCCTAAGTCGAAATCTGTGATCAACTCGACCCAACGTCTTTGCCTGAGATTCAAATCCGGTTGGGTGAATATGTACTTCAGACTTTGATGATCGGTGAAGATTTCACAACGATTACCGAGGAGGTAATGTCGCCAGGTTTTAAGTGCATGGACTACAGCTGCAAGCTCTAGATCATGAGTAGGGTAGTTCTCCTCATGTGGGTGTAATTGTCGTGAAGCATAAGCAATTACATGACGATCTTGCATGAGAATGCAACCTAGTCCCTGTCGCGAGGTGTCGCAATAGATAACAAAGTCCTTAGAGAAATCTGGTGGTACCAGTACGGGAGCAGATGTCAGGCGTCTTTTCAGTTCCTGAAAGCTGTGCTCACATTGTGGAGTCCACTCGAACTATTTATCTTTCTTGAGGAGTTCAGTTAGATGTTTAGCAACCTTGGAGAAGTTCTTGACAAAGCGGCGACAATAGCTCGCTAAGCCAAGGAAACTCCGAATTTGCTTGACCGATTCAGGTGGAGTCCAATTAAGGACGGCTTGAACTCGCTCGGGATTGACAGCAATACCCTTACTAGAAATTACATGTCCTAGATAGGTCACTTCTGGCAACCAAAATTCGCATTTAGAGAACTTGGCATAAAGGCGATGCTCTCTAAGTTTCATCAACACTAGCCTTAGATGCTCGGCATGTTCTTCCTCATTCTTGGAGTAGATGAGTATATCATCGAGGTAAACCACAACGAATTTATCCAAATACTCCATGAAGATTGAGTTCATTAAGCGAGAGAAAGTGGCTGGAGCGTTGGTTAAACCGAAGGACATGACGGTGTACTCGTATTGGCCATAACGAGTAACAAAGGTTGTTTTAGGAATGTCCCCGTTCCTGATTTTGATTTGATGGTAGCCCAACCTCAAATCCATTTTGGAGAAGACTGAGGATCCAGCGAGCTGATCATACAGATCATTGATCCTGGGGAGCGGATACTTGTTCTTGATTGTGACCAGGCTGACTGGTCGATAATCTACAACCATCCGATCCGTACCATCCTTCTTCTTGACGAAGAGAACAGGACAAGCCCATGGAGACGAACTAGGACGGATGAAACCCTTTTTCAAGGACTCATCAAGTTCTGTCTTAAGCTCGGCTAGTTCTAGTGGTGCCATCTTATAGGGTCTTCTAGAAATTGGGACAGTTCCGGGAATGAGATCTATCACGAACTCGACATCTCTGTCAGGTGGAACACCTGGCAATTCCTCTGGAAAGACATCCGGAAAGTCACGGACTACCAGAATGTCTTCGAGGTCTGGCAATGGACTGGCGTTAAGAGAATATAGCTGTCGCTTGGCTACTCGGGTCAAGACATTGACTATCTTTCCCGAAGGATGTGTGAGTTGAACAGTCCTAGAGAAGCAATCAATCTTAGCATGATGGGCTGACATCCAGTCCATACCCAAGATGATATTAATATCCGAAGATTTGAGAGCTATCAAAGATGCGAGAAAAACAAGTCTATCGACTTGAATTTCATTCCCATGGCTTACTCTAGAAGTTTGCCATTTGTATCCCGGGGTTTGAATTACCATAGAGGTGGGCATCTCACAGAATGTGGTGTTATGCAGTCGAGCATAGCTCTCGGATATAAATGAATGAGATGCTCCAGTATCGAAAAGAACAGATGCCGGGTGGCAGTTAACAAGGAGCGTACCAAGAACGACGTTTGGATCCTCTTGAGCTTCTTCAGCAGAGATACAGTTGACATGGCCACGTGTAGCGGTGGCCGGCTTGGCATAGAACACTTTCCCTGTCGGCTTGCCACGGCCAACAGCTTTTCTAGACTGGTTGGGGTTGGTCTGGGGACACTCGCGCAGGTAGTGGCCCGATTCCCCACACTTGAAGCATGTCACGGAGCTGGTGCGTGGAGGAGCATTGTTGGTTGGCCCACCATAGGGCTTGGCTGGTGCATACTGTTGAGCTGGACGAGGCGCCTGATAGGATGGCCTCGGTGTGAACCTCGGTGGCAGGGCAGTGTTAGGCACCCACACCCGGCGCTTCTGTGGACCAGCACCGGATGAGGAACCCATGTCGCGGCCATGCTTGCGTGTTGCTTCATAATCAGACTGACCCGACTCAGCACTGATGGCCTTGTTAACAAGCTTATGAAAAGATGTGCACTCATGCAGACGGAGGTCACGGCGAAGCTCAGGGCTAAGTCCCTTGCGGAACCTTGCTTGCTTCTTGGCATCAGTGGAAACTTCCTCAGTTGCATACCGTGCTAGGTTACCGAACTCCCTGCTGTATGCATCCACAGAGAGTCGACCTTGAGTGAAACTGCAGAACTCCTCACGTTTATGGTCCATAAGACCCTCCGGAATGTGATGTTCATGGAAAGCCTCGCTGAATTCAGCCCAAGTAGTGACCTGGCCCACTGGGCGCATGGCTCCATAGTTCTCCCACCAGAGAATGGCGGGGCCTTCAAGATGATATGTAGCAAATGTGACCTTATCAGCCTCAGCTATGAGTGCAGAGCGTATCTTGTGAGTAATACTGCGAAGCCAGTCATCGGCGTCGAGAGGCTCGACGGAGTGGTGGAAAGTGGGTGGATGTAACTTGATGAAGTCGCTGAGCGACACCAAGTTATTCCTCTGATGGTGTGCCATGTTTTGCTCGATGCGCTCCAACAAACGGTTGGTCTCCCGCTTGTTTCTCTCGGCTTCTAGCATAACCTCGGCCAGAGAAGGTGGGTGAGGCAGGTTTGTTTCCCCAACTCTGCTGCCTTCGGCCTGCTCTGGGGGAGCAGGGTTGGTGCGGGTGTTAACCATCCTTTGAAAACAAGACAATGGTTTAGTCCAGGATGATAAGATTCTGACATAGAAATGTAGAATGTAATGGATAACTTGGAATGTAAGATGATCATCCGTATGACATGGTAGATACAAAAACTGCTTCTTTTATTCCATCGTCATACACACCATACAAGGTTTAGTACAAAACCAAACAAAGTACTACTACGGTGAAAGGAAGATTACATCTCATCGGAGGCATTCCAACCTCCTATACATTATTTTTCTACACCTCCGGAAGGTGGTTGTAACGCCCCGGATCCGACGCGCCAGGTGTCCGCCAGTTATTCGCCGTTGTTGCCATGTCATTTGCTTGCATGTTGCATTTTGCCATGTCATCATGTGCATTGCATTGCATCGCATACGTGTTCATCTCATGCATCCGAGCCTTTTCCCCGTTGTCCGTTTTGCAATCCGGCACTCATATGCCCTCCGGCGTCCCCCTCTTCTCTCTTTTCATGTGCGGGTGTTAAACTTTCTCGGAATGACCCGAGGCTTGCCAAGTGGCCTTGGTATACCACCGGTAGACCGCCTGTCAAGTTTCGTGCCATTCGGAGGTCGTTTGGTACTCCAACGGTTAACCGGGTAACCGTAAAGCCCCTCTCTCTTTGCAGCCCAACACCCCTTCCAAAGTGTCCCAAAACCCATCTAACTCCCCTCCATGCTCTCGGTCGTTCGATCACGATCGTGTGGGCGAAAACCGCTCCTCATTTGGACTCTCCTAGCTCCCTCTACCTATAAATATGTGATCCCCTCCGAAATTCCCGCAGTCCATTTCCCCTAACCCTAGCTTTTCCCTCTGCGCCGCGCCGGACACGTCCGCCCGGCGCCGGACACGTCCGCCACCGCCCCCTTGGCCAATCCGGCAGGGACATGTCGCCCCCGCGCCCTCTCTCTCTCCTCCCCGTCGCCGGGGCCCGTGAGGGCCCAGATCGGGCCCGCCCCGGGCCGCGCCGGGCCCGAGGGAGCCAGCGCCGCCGCCCGCGTCGCCGCGCTCGCCCTTCGCCGCCGCCCGGGCCGAAGGCCTCCGCCGCCGCCGCGACGCC
>NC_041387.1:222922829-222945149 GCF_002162155.2 Triticum dicoccoides | reverse complement strand
CGCGGATCCGGTCGGGCCGGACCGGATCCGGTCGTCCCCGACCTCCCCGGCCTCCTCCCCGAGCTCTGGCCGTCTTCCCCATCTTCTCCGGCGGAAATCCTGCGAGATCCGCCGCCGCTTTAAAAACCGTGCAGATCTGGAGGTTTCCCCCGAAATTTCTAAGTCCCAGATTTTTGATATTTTCATGCCCTGTTCGTCATGTTGTATCTCTGCATCCGTAGCTCCGTTTAGTCCGTGTAATATGTCAAATTGTTCGCCTCGACGAGTACATTATTTCATTCGATTGCATCATATTCATTTGAGGTCATCTTGATGCCCGAATCATCGTTCTAAGAGTGCTTCATAATGTTTTCTGCTCTCTGTTAACAGAACGAGCTCTTTTGTCATTTTTGCCATGATTGATGTGTGCATGTATTTTGAACTATGCTATGGCTTCTTTACAGGGGTGTATGCCTTGTATTTTTGTGATCAATGTGGTGACTAGCACAAGCATGCAAACTAGGCATCGTGATGTTGCTGATTTTAGTCCCTGTTTTGCTGTTATTTTGATGCCATCTAAACTTGATGCTACAGAGAGATCCATGCATATTTTGAGACACTTCAGTAAGGGTGTTTTGAACATATGGTTATTGTCTATCCATTCATGCCCTTTGTTGCAATTATGGAGTAGTCTAGCATGTCATTTGATTGCTCTACTTTTGCTTCAAAATGTTTCCTGGCAGATTGTTTACATGTTATTCAATTTAGCCAAGGTTGCTATAGTTGATCCTTGCATGCTATGAACTTGTTCTTGACTTGGTTTGTTTCACAAACATGTCTTCTTGATGATACTATGCTTATCTTGTCATGCAATTACTTGTGGTGAGTGAATCGAGCTTGTTAAGTAGGGTACATGATGTTGCTGTTTTGCTAGGCTGAATCTGTTATTTCGTGATGCTATATAAACATGTTGCTACTAATCATTCTATGCATAATCTGGAGATGTTCTGTAAACATGTTTTGATCTACATGTCAAGCTCTATCCATCCATGCTCCTGGTTGCATTTATTGGTTGTTGTAGCTTGTTCATAAGTTGCTCCAAAGTTGCTTGATAATGTTGCTGCCAGCCTGTTAACATTAAGTTCAGTTGTTTCCATGTGTTTTCCTAGTGATCCATGCACCCTATGAACTTGGTCTTGCCATGCTTAGCTTCAAAAATATGTCTTCTTACTGTTGGTTGCCTTGCCATGCCATCTATTGCTTTGTGGTGAGTAGTACAAGCTCATTTACATGCCTTCATAATTCTGTTTCTGCCATGTATGAATCTGTATTATAACTTGCTATGTTTACATGGGTGCCATCATATTTTCTTATCCTTTTTGGCTCATGGTCAGTAAAGGACATTTGATCTATGCATTTAGTAGATTAATTCCATGCCTTTGTTTGCCATGATAAGTTCCTGTAACATGTTGTTTGATAGCTCTAAACATTGCATCGTGATGTTATTTTCTGCAAAGTCTGAAATTGTTATTACTTGCAATCTTACCATGTGTGTTTGAGCATGTTCTAGTGATTTCTAGAGATAGCTCAGTGTTCATGTTTTGTTGTGATTTACTTGTGCATCATGTCCATGTCTTTTGTTTTTATGTTGAGATGTTGTAGCATATTGTTCTGATGCTTGCAATATGCCTAGTTGTTGTTTCGGACAGCTTGTCCTTTAAACTTGTTTAGTGTTTGTGTGTTGAACCGTTGCTCCGTTTTGAGTGTGCTCTATATGAAACTTGCTTGATTTTGCATGTAGTTCCATATTATCATGTTGCATCCTTGTTTTGAGGTGTTTGCTTGATGTTTGTATGCATTTTGCATCAATGCCATGTTTGACTTGTTTTGCTCATATCTTCTAGGCCATAGCCCCGAACTAAATGAACTTTATATGTAACTTGACTGGAATCTCGTGTAGATCGTCTTGGTGCATCTTAAATTGATGTTTAACTACTTAAACATAAGTTTTGTTCAGATCTGGACCAATTTCGAAATATGCATATGAGGACTTACCGGAATTGTTATATGTTGTTCCCGACCTCATTTAAATTTGCCTTGATGTGTTGCTCTTGTTTGCATCATCTCTTGCCATGAGTAGCTTCATGTAGCTTTTTCATGCATCATGCTTGGTTGAGCATCATGCCTTGTCTATGTGTGGTGTCTTTACTATGTTGTGTGCTTCTTTTCGATAGTTCCTCTTTCGTTGCGATCGTGAGGACTCGTTCGTCTACGCTTGGTTCGGCTTCATCCGTTCATCTTCTTCATGGACTCGTTCTTCTTCCTTGCGGGATTTTAGGCAAGATGACCGCTACCCTAGATCTGACTACTATCATTGCTATGCTAGTTGCTTCGTTCTATCGCTATGCTGCGTTACCCATCTTTTGCTCATCAAGCCTCCCATATTGCCATGAACCTCTAACCTTTGACACCTTTCCTATGCAAACCGTTGTTTGGCTATGTTATCGCTTTGCTCAGCCCCTCTTATAGCGTTGCTAGTTGCAGGTGAAGTTGAAGATTGCTCCATGGTGGACAGGATTTTGGTTGGGATATCACAATATCTCTTACATTATTAATGCATCTATATACTTGGTAAAGGGTGGAAGACTCGGCCTTATGCCTGGTGTTTTGTTCCACTCTTGCCGCCCTAGTTTCCGTCATACCGGTGTTATGTTCCCGGATTTTGCGTTCCTTACGCGGTCGGGTGATTTATGGGACCCCCTTGACAGTTCGCTTTGAATAAAACTCCTCCAGCAAGGCCCAACCTTGGTTTTACCATTTGCCTCACCACCACCTACTTTTCCCTTGGGAGTCGCTCTCTCGAGGGTCATCTTTATTATAGCCCCCCAGAGCCAGTGCTTGTCTAAGTGTTGGTCCAAACTAGAGCACCGTGCGGGGCCATCCCTTGGCAACTTGGGTTACGTCGGTTCCTGTACGCTTCGCTTATCCGGTGTTGCCCTGAGAACGAGATATGTGCAGCTCCTATCGGGATTGTCGGTGCATCGGGCGGTCTTGCTGGTCTTGTTTTACCATTGTCGAAATGTCTTGTAAACCGGGATTCCGAGTCTGATCGGTTCTTCCTGGGAGAAGGTCTATTCCTTCGTTGATCGCGAGAGCTTGTCATGGGCTAAGTTGGGACACCCCTGCAGGGTATAATCTTTTGAAAGCCGTGCCTGCGGTTATAGGTAGATGGGAATTTGTTAATGTCCTATTGTAGATAACTTGACACCAGATCCGAATTAAAACGCATCAACCGCGTGTGTAGCCATGATGGTCTCTTTTCGGCGGAGTCCGGAAAGTGAACATGGTTTCTGGGTTATGTTTGACGTAAGTAGGAGTTCAGGATCACTTCTTGATCATTGCTAGCTTCACGACCGTTCCGCTTGCTCTCTTCTCGCTCTTATTTGCGTATGTTAGCCACCATACTTGCTTAGTCGCTGCTGCAACCTCGCCACTTTACCCCTTCCTTTCCCATTAAGCTTTGCTAGTCTTGATACCCATGGTAATGGGATTGCTGAGTCCTCGTGGCTCACAGATTACTAGAACAACAGTTGCAGGTACAGGTTTACGCGATGATCATGACGCGAGAGCGATGCTTGCTTGCGTTGAGTTCTTCTTCTGCTTCTTCGATCAGGGGATAGGTTCCAGGTCGGCAGCCTGGGCTAGCAGGGTGGATGTCGTTTGAGTTTCTGTTTATGTTTCATCCGTAGTCGGATGTTGCTCTTATGTATTGTGATGTTGTATTCGTGTGGCATTGTATGCCTCTTGTATGTATCCCCATCTATTATGTAATGTTGATGTAATGATATCCACCTTGCAAAAGCGTTTCAATATGCGGGTCTATCCTTGGTGGGACCTTCGAGTTCCTTTTAGATAGGGTCGCATATTGGGCGTGGCAGTGTTACAAGCTAAGTCATATCCCACGAGTCACGCAGGACGGTGGAAATACAACTATTACATTACTAGTGATACTACTACTAACTCAGACAGCTCCGCAGTAGTCCTCATAGAAGTCACCACCATAGCCTGGAAGCTCAACGTGATCATCCAGAAACAGTCGGTCCCGTGGAGCTTGTGGACCATAGGGGCTAGGATGAGGTCTTCGACCAAGAAATTGTGGCCTGCGGGGACCACGAGGTGGGGTGATGCCTCCTACATCACGCCAATCCATCATGTCTGGCAGAGCAGATCTCACAGGATAGAGATCTCGCATATCCATATATCCCGCTTGCACAGCCGGTGCAAACCGAGTCAAAGTCGCCCAATGATCCGCACGGGTATTGAAAAGCTCCAGTCTCAAGGCCCGATTTTCACGGTCCTTGTCTTCAAGCAACTGAGCAGTGATGTGGGTTAGTGAATCCTCCTGAGTGGAGTCAGCATAGATACCCTGGAGATACCCTTGTGCTCCCGGGAGTGAAGCTGGCATATATCGGAAGTCAGAGTCCCGAAATAGGCCAGTCCTGACTCGCATGATGGTCATCATAGAGTAGGCAGCACCCTGCACAGCCATCTCAATAGTAACCCTGAGTCCATAGGAACAGTGGAGGGGCTCGGTAGATCCAGGATAAGATGGAAATATCCTGACAGTGCAAAAATATTGACTTTGATTAAAGTCTCGGAATTGCTCTTCGACCGTGTACTCGGGATACCAACGGTATCCTGCCTCAGTCATTACCCTGACCAACATGGCAGTATGGCCTGGTACATCTAGGCATCGAGTCAAACGAACCACTTGATTCTGAGGACGGGAAGCCATCTGAACATGATAAACACAAAACATTAGAATTCCTAGCAGAAATTGGACAGCACAACGGCTGTAAATGCTCAAAAGGATTTTGAGGCATTTTGCAAAGAATTGCATAGACACTCAACAACATCATACAAGGTTCTGGGTCCATCTTAGCACAAAATGGGGTAGTAGGGCTGACCTAGGCTTATATCCATCAAACCTATAAGGTACTACTGATTCGTAACACATGAACCTGATAGAGAGAAGAGATCCTAGTCCTTAAGCCCCGGTGGAAGAATAGACTGACTCGGATCAGAATCCCATGAGGTAAAGGAGTAAAAAGAGCCTTACGTACCATCCCACAATCAATTCCCCTACATATAACTAAAGCATTTCTAGACTCAACATTGACCAGTTTGGCTTGGAGAACCTACAGGCAGTCCGGCTCTGATGCCAACGCTGTCAGGACCCCGACTCGATGCCACATCGATCTAGCATGTAACATCTCATATCACTTTGCGGCCTCACGCACGGTATTCCCACGGGTGTCGTCTTACCTTTCCCCGGGACCGTTTGCGCCTTTTGGCACACGTATATGATAGTGTCTCTAGCATCCATATGGTAAGGAGCCTGGGCTGACATGGGTAGTCATAAACCCAAAGTGGCACAGACTTACAGGGACAGGCATCCATGACCCAGCATCGAACGTGTCGGTCATCAGCAAGTGGATCCGGGCTGTAGCACTGGGCTAGCAGGACTCCGGTAAATCGGGCTGTAGCGGGCTAACAGGACTCCGGTATCCATCACGTGACATTTCTCCGAAGGGACAGACACAGGAACGAAGAAGGACACATGCCGGCCAGCCTAAGTGTTCCGGAGCAGTAGCAAGCTACCAAGGCTCAGTGGAAACACTAGGAGACATTTCCCAGTAAGAGAGGCTACTAAGAATAAACAACTAGATAGTCAGATCCCACACATACCAAGCATTTCAATCATACACACAATATGCTCGATATGTGCAAATACAACAAGGCATCACAACATGACTCTACAACATAAGTACTTTTATTTAAAGGCTCAGAGAGCCATACATAGCACACACACAAGTACGGGTCACACGACCCACATTCAAGTCATACAAGCATACAAGCTAATAGCGGAAGTAACTTGTCTGAGTACAGACAACTAGTAAAATAAAAGAGGCTTGGGGAAGCCTGGCTATACTACATGGTCCTTCACAAGCTCAGGATCACCACCTGGGCCTCAGTCTACTCATCGATGTCAACGTCTACGAAGAACCCATCAGAAGGGGTTGCAGCGTCTTCTGAAAAATGTAAATTAAAGCAACATGAGTACAAAGGTACTCAGCAAGACTTACATCAGATCCTACATACATGCACATTATCAAGAAGGGTTGGCGGGGTTATTGCAGCAAGCCAGCTTTGACTCTTGGCTAAGCTATCCTACGAGACACCAACTTGAAATGGTTTTGCGCACTCGAGTCCTCTACTCACCACTTCAATACACCACCGAGGATCCACCTCCGTCATCCTACGGAAGAGCCATCCTCGGCACTCACGGTTATCTTGAGATTTTTAGTAGTATCCATTTACTTGTCTATGAACTGTATAGGCAACCAAGTAGTCCTTTACCGCGGACGCGGCTATTCGAATAGATGATGTTAACCCTGCAGGGGTGTACTTCTTCATACACGCTCTCACCACTTATCGCTGTTTACACGACATGTACTCGGCAACCTTCAAGCGGAAGCCCAACGTGGGTGTCGGCCACGACCTACCTAAACACCTAAGTCTCTAGTCCAGATTTATCGCCTATCCAGGTTCCATCCGCAGGGAGTCCGGCCGAGGTTTCCACATACGGCCCCGAATGATGTGTATAGGGTTCCCGAGATACCTAACGGGTATCCGGTACACCGTGCCACGTACCTACCGCATCACAGCCCACCCCGTGGTCAGCGCTGTCCATGGCCTCCAGTAGGCTACAAACACCAAAAACTACTTGCAACTCCTGGACAGAGGACTAGGGTGAATAAGAAGCCGAGAGGGTCCATTGGTTTCGGGCCCAATGCATGGTAGTAGCTGAATCTTAAATCACACATACAGATCTCAGTGCTTAGGGTCGGCTTCAATGAAACAACCCACCATGTAGTCCTACATGGCCTCTCATCGATACCTTTACCAAATCGTGTTCAACACCTTACTCTCATATCCACATGATCATTTCACTCTAGCCCATCACCCAGATGAACCAGACCTGACACGACTCTAAGCATAGCAGGCATAGCAAGGTAGGAACAACACATACATATGGCTCAATCAACTCCTACACATGCTAGTGGGTTTCATCTAGTTACTGTGGCAATGACAGGTCATGCAGAGGAAATGGGTTCAACTACCGTAGCACACAGCAGTTTGAAACGCGTTGTCTTAATGCAGTAAAAGAGAGCAGAAGCGAGAACATGGGATTGTATCGATAGGATCAAATGGTTGGTTGCTTGCCTGATGGGTCGGTGCACTGGTATTGTTCTTCGTTAGGGTAATCGTGGTACTCCTTGGAGGCAGAACCTGCCGCAAAGAGCACCGATACACAAACATCACCAAACAATATGCAACAATATGATGCATGCATGAGACATTGCAAAATGAGTGTGTTGGGCTAATGCAACTAAGACCAGATGGGTTTGAACTAGTTTGAACCAAAGATTCAAGTTTCAAACTCATATGTGGCCCTTTTTAGTGCTTTATCTTGTTCTGTACTAAACAGCAGGTTAAATTGTTTAAACATGCATGAAACCAGTACAGATGGATAGATTGTATTTTTCTGATCATTTTTCATATATAAAACTTTGCATTTGGAGCTACGGATTAATTTCTATGATTGTTTGAAGTTTGTGGTATTTCCTGGAATTTCCTGAATAAAAATAATTCCAGTAAATAAATTATTACGTCAGCATTACGTCAGGATGACGTCAGCGGTCAACGAACAGTCCAGGTCAACCCTGACTAGTGGGTCCTGTGTGTCAGTGTAATTAGTTTAACTAAATATTAATTAAAACTAATCCTGATTAGTTAACAGGGCTGGGCCCCACCTGTCATTGACCAAGGGGGGTCAAACTGGGCCCACCCGTGGTCAAACGAGGGGTCAGCGGGGTCAACTCACCGGCGTTTAGCCGCCGGCGAGGCCGAACGCGGCGGCGAGAGTGGTTTTGTGCATTCCGGCGACCAAATGAGCGGCGGAGGGCATCTACGTGTAGCTGGGAGCAAGCCGCAGCTCTTGGTGGTGGTGGTTGCGTTCGGGGTGGCTAGAAACGGCGCCGGCGACGACTTTGGCGGTCGCTGGAGTTCGGGTGATGATGAACCCGAAGCTACGGAGCACGGCGAGGCTCGTGGTGAGGTGCTACGGGTTCCTACGAGTGCGGTGAGTGCGTTGGACATGGTGGTGTGGCCAGTGGATGGCCGGAGTCACGTCGGCGACGAACTCCGCGGCGGCACGTGCGGGTGAGCTACGTGCAGTCGCTACGGGGCTTGAGAGCGAGAAAGGAAAGGGGGGAGAGGTAGCTGGCCTCACGGCGGTCTCGTGGGAGCAGACGGCACGGTCGGGGATGAACTGGTGCGGCGGCGACGGCGAAGGGGATCTCCGGCGATGGCGGAGTCGGGCGAGGTCGGTGCAGAGGCCTCGGGGCAAGCGAGCGCTCGGGGCTCGGCTAGCTCGACGAAGAGGATGGCGGCGGAGCTCCTGGACACGACGGCACGGCGCAAGGACGACGGAGAGCGCGACTACGGCGACGGTGCGGCTACGGTGGCGTCGGCCATGGAGCGGGAGAGCGAGGGAGAGAGGCAGGGGGAGAATGGATGTGTCCACGGGGTTCGGGGCACGACGTGGGGTCGTCCAGGACAGCAGAGAGGCGATGGGAGGAAGCAGGGCGGCGGGCAGCTGCGTGGCGCGCGCTGGTGCTGCCGTCGAGCACCTGCCTGCCTGCCTGGCGAAGGCAAGCAGCTCGCTGGAGCGGCTGCTGGGTTGGGCCGGCTAGGTGGGCTGGCTGGTGGGCTGCCAGGTTAGTTCCCTCTCTCTCTCTTTTTATTTATCTATTTTTATTTATTCTGTAGCTTTGTGGACTTACTAAAAATGCCTAAACAACTCCAAAATTCACCAAACTACTCATGGCCATTAACTGGAATATATCCAGCATGGAACATTTTAGTTTGGGATTATTTGAGCATTTAAAATAATTTATATAATTTAAATGCCCAAACTCAAATACTTATGATTTAATTCAAAGACCTTAGGATGACCTAGAAAATTGTGCACCACTTTTGGCAGAGGTTCTGAACCAGGGCAAAAATGATGGACATTTTAGAAGGGCATTTCAGGTTCATTGAAAATATTTTTATTAAACCCTAGTTGGTTTCAGAGGGGGCTGGGGGTTCTGTCATCCCCATTTCAAGTTTCTGTTGAGAAAAATAGACATGATGCAACACTCTAATGCATGAACTAGCTAGGGTGTGACACCTCTCCACTTTGATGCCCCGGTCGCCTTCCCTGGGGCAGCACTCCAGTCGGTGTCCTTCCGCGTCGAAAACCTTGAAGAGCATCAAGGAGGCGCCATCGTATTCTAAAGGAATCACGAAGGCGCCCACTGTTTGGTAGACCCGGGCGATCTCGCCCCAGCCTCGGGTCATGTAGACCTTGCTCAGAGCGACAACCTCAACCTCCGCTCTGGTCGCGGGGGCACCGCAGTCTGCGTGCTACAACCAGAGCTCGAGAGGCCCCCTCAGCGCCATTGGCGTCAAGATGGAGGAGGAGTGAGGAAGAAGGAGCGGAGCAAGAAGAGATGGACTACGAGGGCTCACGCCCCTCCGTACATGTAGTCCAGAGGAGGCCAACCGTCGGCCTCCGTGATCGCAGGTAATCATGACTCATTTCTGCATGCAGGGACTTGCCAAGTTGGGCAGTTGTCGAGGCAGCGTGGGGAAGGGGAGACGCCCACGTCCAATCAACCGCCACACGGCGACCAAGGCCGCAAGCTGTTGGGACCGGCAGCATCCGCACTTGCCCCTTCGCTTCTCTACTAAGACAAGTCCGAGCCCGCCTTGGGCCCGAGGGCTACTGTCGGCGTTCTGGGAACAGGGGTCCCTAGACTTGCCTGCCTATGGCCTGCGGCGTGGCTCAAGGGGTGGCCCAGTACGGCCCATCTTCATCGACTCAAGTTCAAGACCCTCGTGAGGAGGCAAGCCTTGCGGGGCGGACGATGCAAGGCTTCCTCTGGAGCGGCCTCACCAGGCAGGCTCGCGAGGAGGCGGAGAGATCAAGGCAAGGGTACCTTGCGAGGTGCTCGTGATGCAAGCCATGACGATCAAGACCAGGTGGGCGCCAGGCGGGCGCCGGCCTACGTAGTGTCCTTGTTTCCTCTTTGGTGTAAGGAGGGCAAGCACAGGCACGGAGTACTAAGGCATCAAGCAAAGGCTACCATTTGGGTGCAACAAGACCAAGACCAGCAGAGCGGTAGGACGGAGGTCACCGTGGAGCCCAAGATGGCGTTATCACCAGTGATTTAGCAGCCGAAGACCAACTTTAGTCACAATTACTTGTACTAGATGTTCCCCTTCAAAATGGCCGTTGTTGGCGCTCTTCCCGCTCGATATTTGGGAAGAGGACCAGGGCCTCTATAAATAGGGATAGCCACCACAGTAGAGAGGAGATCATCGAGATCTCATCAGATCCAGAGGCGATCGAACTCACCCAAGTAGTTCATCGCAGCAGCCCAAGACCACCTCTCGCGAGGCTATTCCTCCCTTGTACTGTTCATCATCAGCCCCTGAGGCAATCGACCACACCACACACTGGAGTGGGTATTACACCACAACGGTGGCCCAAACCAGTATAAATCTTGTGTCCCTCGTGTTGTTCATCAGTAGCTTAGATTCTCAGTGAGGCGTTCGGGCATGGATTGGTAGGCGAAGGATCTTCGCACGCACCCCTAGAGTTCAAACCTTAAGGGTTTTGCTGGAACTCAATATCCGATAGGCCGGCCCAGCTAAAGGCCCAACATTATCTGTCAAATCGGTCCGTCAACGGCCTGTCCTAAACTTGTCATCAACGCGACCCATGGTCACTTCTGGACCATTAACAGTCCGCTAAGTAATTGGGCCAAATTACGGCCCGGTGTATTTCCGGCCTGTTAAAAGTCCTACTTCATTTGGGCCCATTTACCGGCCATCAAAACTTTCGGCCCATAAACGACCGTGAAGGATTTGGGTCATATTCAGCCATGTCCGACATTCGTCCTGTTAGATGCCCACTATAGATTTGGGCCACTTTCGTCCTGTTGTCATTTTCGGCCTGTTAACGCCGGATGAAAACCATGGGCCATATGTGGCCCAATGTCATATCAGGCCCATTAATGGCCCATATAAAAATGATGATAAACTAGCCCGACCGAAGTTCCGGCCTGTTAAAGGCCCCTATATTAGGTCGGCGCATTTACGGCCCATCCGGATTTCGGCCTGTCAAAGATCTGCATCGTAAATGGTCCACCATTTCGGCCTGCTAAGACCAGTGGGTTATTTGGCACAATCAGGGCCCAATCTCACTTTCGGTCTATTAAAGGCCCATGTTTTTTATGGGCTCGAGATATTTACACCTATAAATGGCCTATTTTTACTGAGGGCCCAAATTATGTTCAAGCCTGTTAAAGGCCCACTATGGGCATAGGCCTACCAGAAAAATATGAAAGGGTATGCTGATTTAGGCCCAGATATTTTTAGTGGGCTACATGCCAATTTCGGCCCGTAATCGTTTTTAGCCCAATTGGAATGGGCCTAATGAATGTTGGCATGTTGGGCTCCTACGAAGCTTTCGGCTGAATACATTACTAAGATAAACCTACACTATACAAAAATAGCGTTGCAATTACTGCAGCCTGTGGCAGCATCATAAATGTTGTATCACAACAAAATAAATTCCAGCCATACAACAAAAGGCCTGTTGGCATAAAGTTTACAGTCCTTCCAGATAAAAGCACCATCAGATGTATAGAAGCACATATTATTTGACCTTAGTGCTAATGTTTCAGGCTGTAGAATCTGATGGAGCAGTACGATCTTCACCTTTTTTCCTCCATTGCTCTTGAACAACGAAGCGAATGTCTGATAGTCTGGTTTCAAAACCATTCATATCTTGACGACATTTTTCAACCACTATTCTTGTTTCCGAAACGACGTCCATTAGGGATTGGACTTGTGTCTGGAGCACAGATATATCACTCTGTCTAGCCGGAAGATTTTGTTCAGTAGGCGATTTGGACGAGGTTACCTTGACAACCAACCCAGAATTACGCAGGAAGGTGCCTTTTGCACTGTTAGTGGAGAGATACTGACGCACTGCAGCAAGAGGTGACATTGTGCCTGTGGTAGCTTCATCACCTTCAGGTGGTTGTGGCTGTTCAATCATTTGTTCCATAGCTTCCTGAAAGTTTGAACTTGTAGATTAGTGTACCAGATAAGTTACTAATGAGACAAGAACAAACAAAGTAGGTTAAACGTTTATACATAACTTATTTTGGTGAACTACTGTAATACATTACATGTATTGTAGTGCCAACTACATAATAAAATCACTTTCGAAACATATGTCCATGTAGCATGCCTACTGTATTGTCTATTTCCTCACATTCGTTGATATATATGGATAAAGAGACATGGTTTAAAGTAGGATGAACATAGTATGACATCATTCATATCATGGGCAAACAGATATAAAACAAACAGGCTATTTTATCATTGTGTGCGCACGTGAACATAACAACTAGATTACAGTTCAAGACCGAAAGAATATCCTTCATCTCTTTTAAACCATGTAAGGTGAAATGATACGTTAAGACAACTGTGTATAAAAGTGAACAGAGTAACTGACATTGGCTGCAAACCATATAGTTAAATGAACACATCACAGTACCAATCAGTTCAAGGCAGGAGGAGTAAGAACTTACAAAAGCGGCTTGAACTGGTGTTCTCATGCCCTTCATCTTGCTGGTGTGGCAATCCTTGAAGATTTGCACTGCATTCGGTTTCGGTTCTTTTTGGTCCGCACGGGCTTTCCTCTGTATTTGGAACAAGTCAATATAGATACGATAATATGGCACAAAAAAAGAAGGAAGTAGCAGTTGTTTACAAGAGCCTCCCAGTGTGCAATATAGCTACAAGATCGTGTTGTCTGTTGGAATTTCACTTTAGAACGGTTGGTTTTGTTCTTCAAACAGTTAGCCTAGAAGAAGATACACTTGTAAGGCACATACATAAATACAAGTTGAATATGTGGTCTGATCAAATATATATAGCCTACCTGATACTTTGGATCAGGCCAGTGTTTAACAAGGGCTGTCCAGTCTTCATCTATAATATATTCCACTGGAGATGTTTGGGCGATTTCATTGTTAGCCTTACCTTCAAAGTGAGATTTTCTAAGGTGGTACCTATACTGTCGCAGAGGAGACTGAAAAACATGAGTGCATGCTTGTTTAGTTGCATCATCTTTTAGATCCAACTTGAACCTCATCTGTTGAAAAAAAGAATGTGAGTCTTATTAGGAGGAAGCTAGAAAGTATGGGACAGAGCAAGACAATATTTCTAATTGCGATGAATAACATTACTTACGGATAAATGGTCAAGGAAGTTGTTAAACTGGGTATGGTCTTTCTCATTCCTGTACTGGATCCACATTGGGAGGATATGTGCATGACACCTAACGGCAACGACTTCCTCTGATACTAACTTGGCTGACTCTATTGCATCACGCGGCTTTTTAAACCCGCCTCAAAATGGATCTCCATTCTTCCTCCTTTAGATTTTGTTTATCTGTCAAGCATTATCCCTGATGTCTGTTTATGCTTGTGCCGTGGTGCTAATTCAACAACGAATATGGAAAGTGTTAGTGTACATCAAACTGTGAGAGTAGATATAAAGGAGAATGCAACAGCAACTTGACTCGGTCAGGTACCGTCTTGGTGTTGATGCTCATGAGGTTCATCTGATCTTGCCCAGTCCTGTTGTGTCAGCAGTGCTTCGGAAGTAGTGTTAGGTGTGAAGGCAGCTTGGGAACTGTCCAGTTCCGGAGCAAACAAATGAGTAACTCATTGAGATGCTGGTACAGTTGAAGCAGATGCTGCAGCTGGTGGAGCAGGTGATACTGTGTTTGTAGATTTAGCCGGTGGACTTGGACCTTCTACTGCACTATAAGTACCAGCAGAATCTCGTTGGTAGATCCTTTTCCGTTTCACCCGACGAGTAACAGCACTCCCTACTATATTATTTTCCTTGCTCTTTTTTGACTTTGCCATGTCAAGCCGTACCCACAACACAAAAGAATAAAATCGTTCTTCAGAACTCAGTGATGCATGATACATACAAGCAATACTTTGAAGTAAGACAACCGCATGAGAATGGAATATGTAAGAAAAATAGGATGGCATGACATATTCACAGCTATGATGTGCAAACTAAGCAGAAGGATTTTCAAGAAAATAGAAGTAATGCAAGCTAGACACCATATGAAAGGTGCAACCAATATTACTCTGCCAAGTTAAAAGTGTCTTGTCATAAGTGGAAATTCAAAAAATTAGAAGCAGTACAATGTAGAAATCAATGCAAGATGCGACCACTATCAAACTGCCATGTTAAAAGCGTCCAATCATGAGTGACTGATGCAGGATACACAACAGTAGTACTTTGATGTAAGAACATGGTATGATAGATAGATGCAGTGTATTCTAGACACATAAAGCCATGTCATATGCACATGTATAACGTATAAACTCAGCAGGTGCAATTTAATCAAAATAGAAGAAATACAGGCTAGACAACATATGCAACATGAAACCAATTATCACACTGTCAACTTAGAGCAAGCACCTGCGATGGTGGAGTACGGGAGATGAAATCATCATGTAGACTTGGGACTTCAACTTCATTAGCAGTAGGAGTGGCAAATCTATAGAGTCTTTGTTTGCGTCGGTGCGGAGGACCACCAACATCCCCTAACTTACTCTTTTCCTTCCTATTTTCTGATATTGCCTTATGAAGTCAAAACCACAAGAAGATGAATAAAATTAGCTCGGCATAACTGGTTGATGCATGATACAGACTAACACTACTTCGATGTAAGGCAAGGCAGGATAGGAGGATGGAATATATACAAAAAAAGACAGCGTTTCATATTCACACGTACGATAGGAGGATGGAATATGTATTAAAAAACAATAAGAGGAAGGCATTTCAACAAAAATAGAAGAAATGAAAGCTAGGCACCATATGAACATGCAACCAATATCACTTTATCAGGTAAAAAGTGTCTCGTCGTAAGTTCCATTTCAAGAAATTAGAAGCAGTACAAGCTAGAAGACAATGCAAGATGCAACCTACGTCATAGTCCCAAGTTAAATGTGTCTTATGGGTAAGTGATCGTTGAAGGAATAAGTTGTAACCTATGCAGATGCAGTTCAACATAATCAGAAGCAATACAAACTAGACATCATACGGAAAATGCAACCACATATAACAGTTCCAAGTAAGAGCAAGCACCTATGATGGTAGAGTAGGGGAGATGTGCTCATCATGTACACGTATGTTCTAGAAATAGGAACACGTGTCATATTCACAGGCATTATGTGTAAAGTAAGCAGATGCAACTCAAGTTAGAAGCAATACAAGCTAGACATCGTACGCAACATGCAACCACATATAATAGTGCCAAGTTAGAGCAAGCACCAGTGATGGTGGAGTAGGGGAGATGTGCTCATCATCTACACAGCTACGTTGACTGTCCAGCCTTGCGTTGTCTTGCGAATCTTGTTGGGAGGACGACGGAGAAGAATCCGTAGAGACCCCATGTTTGAGTTGCTCCGAAGGACCACCATCATCCACTGCCGGACTAATTTCCTTCAGCTGTAATGATTTTCCATTATGAAGTCAAACCGATAAGAAAAAGGAATAAAATTTGCTCTTCAGAACTCATTCATGCATGATACTGACGAACACTACTCGGATGAAAGGCAAACACATGATGCAAGGATGGAATATGTATGAAAAACAGGATGGCGTGACATATTCACACCTATGATGTGGTAACTAAGTAGAAGGCATTTCAACAAATTAGAAGCACTGCAAGCTAGACACCATATGAAAGATGCAACCAATATCACTCTCCCAAATTCACATTGTATGGCGTTTCAACAAATTAGAAGCAGTACATGCTAGAAATCATATGCAAGACACAACCAATATCACAGTGGCTACTTAAAGGTGCCTTATCATAAGTGACTGATGCGGGATATGCAAGAACAGTAGTCTGATGTAGAAACAGGAACAAATGTCATATTTAGAGGCATTATGTGTAAAGTAAGCAGATGCAACTCAAGTTAGAAGCAATACAAGCTAGACATCATATGCAACATGCAACCACATATAATAGTACCAAGTTAGAGCAAGCACCTGTGATAGTGGAGTAGGGGAGATGGTGGAGTAGGGGAGACTTGACTGTCTAGCCTTGCGTTGTCTTGTGAACCTTGTTGCGAGGATGGCGGAGTAGAATCCGTTTCAGTTGCTCGGAAGGACCACCATCAGCCAATGCCTTGCCAATTTCCTTCAGCTTTATTGATTTTGCATTGTGAGGTCATACCGACAAGAAAAATGAATATAATTCGCCCTTTAAAACTCATTCATGCATGATACTGACGAACACTACTCTGACGAAGGCAAAGTCATGATACGAGGATGGAATATGTACGAAAAATGGACGGATTGACATATTCACACCTATGATGTGGTAACTAAGGAGAAGGCACTTCAACAAATTAGAAGCACTACAAACTAGACACCATATGGAAGGTGCAATCAATATCACTCTGCCAAGTTAAAACTGTCTCGTCATAGGTGGCGTTCATCAAACTAGAAGCAATACATGCTAGAAATGATATTCAACACGGAAAACAATATCACACTGCCAACTTAAATGTGTCCCATCATAAGTGACTGATGCAGGATACACAAGAAGAGTAGTTTCATGTGAGAACAAGGTGTGATAGACAGATATAGTATGTACCAAAAATAGGAAAGCGTGTCATATTCACATGTATCATGTGTAAGCTAAGCAGATGCAGTTTACGCTAATTAGGAGCAATATGAGCTAGACACCATATGCAACATGCAACCAGATATCACACTGCCAAGTTAGAGCAAGCACCTTGGATGGCGGAGTAGGGGAGCAGAGACTTGGACCTGTAATGCACTATCAGTACAAGGAGAATCGGTACAGAGGACCACCATCATCGCCTTCCTTACTCTTTTCCTTCCTCTTTCTTGATTTTGCCTTGTCAAGTCAAACCCACAAGAAAAAGGAATAAAATTTGCTCTTCAGAACTCATTGATGCATGATACTGACGAACACTACTTTCATGTAAGGCAGCCGCATGATAGGAGGATGGAATATGTATGGAAAACAGGACGACGTGACATATTGACATGTATGATGTATAAAGTGTAAACTAAGCACAAGGTGCTTGAACTTGTTAGCATCAATGCAAGCTAGAAACCATATGAAATATGAAACCAATATCACTCTGCCAAATTAAAAGGGTGCCCTAACAAATGTATTTGACCAAATTAGAAGCAATACATGGTAATAGGCTATAAATAATATGCAATATGCAACGGATAAAGGTGACTCATCATAAGTGATTGATGCAGGATGCAGAAGAGAGGTAGTTTCATGTAAGAACAAGGTTAACACATAGATGTAGTGTGTACCAAATATAGGAAGGCATGTCATATTCACAGCTATAGTGTGTAAACTAAGCAGGTGCAATTTACCCTAATTAGAAGCATTACAAGATAGACACCGTATGCAACATGCAACCACATATCACACTACGAAGTTAGAGCAAGCACCTGTGATGGTGGTGTAGGGGAAGTGCGGTCTTCAAGTACAGAGCTACGTTCAATATCTTCATTTAGGCTTGCTGCTTCTTGAGAATCATGTGGAGAGGATGAAATTGCATTCTTTATAAGAGTATTGCGTCTCATATTAACCCACGGGCGTGACTGTCTCATCATAGGTGTGTCATATTCACATGTATAATGTGTAAGCTAAGGAGATGCAATTTAACAAATTAGGAGCAATACAAGCTAGGCACCATATCCAAGTCACGCCCAATATGCGATACTATCCTAAAGAGACTCGAAGGTCCCACCAAGGATAGAACCGCATATTGATACGCTTTTGCAAGGTGGATATCATTACATCAACATTACGTAGTAGATGGAGATACATACAAAAGGCATACAATGCCACACGAATACAACATCATCTTACATAAGAGCACCATGCGACTACAGATGAAACATAAACAGAAACTCAAACGACATCCACCCTGCTAGCCCAGGCTGCCGACCTGGAACCTATCCCCTGATCGAAGAAGAAGTAGAAGAAGAACTCCAAAACAAGCAAACATCGCTCTCGCATCATGATCATCGCATAACCTGTACCTACAACTATCGTTGTAGTAATCTGTGAGCCACGAGGACTCAGCAATCCAATTACCATGGGTACCAAAACTAGCAAAGCTTAATGGGTAAGGAAGGGGTAAAGTGGTGAGGTTGCAGCAGCGGCTAAGCAAGTATGGTGGCTAACATACACAAATAAGAGCGAGAAGAGAGCAAACGGAACGGTTGTGAAGCTAGCAATGATCAAGAGGTGATCCTGAACTCCTACTTACGTCAAACATAACCCAAAAACCGTGTTCACTTTCCGGACTCCGCCGAAAAGAGACCATCATGGCTACACACACGGTTGATGCATTTTAATTCGGATCTGCTGTCAAGTTATCTACAACCAGACATTAACAAATTCCCATCTGCCACATAACCGCGGGCACGGCTCTCGAAAGTTTATACCCTACAGGGGTGTCCCAACTTAGCCCATCACAAGCTCTCACGGTCAACGAAGGATATTACTTCTCCCAGGAAGACCCGATCAGTCTCGGAATCCCGGTTTACAAGACATTTCGACAATGGTATAACAAGACCAGCAAAGCCGCCCGATGTGCCGACAATCCCGATAGGAGTTGCACATATCTCGTTCTTAGGGAAACACCGGATAGGTCAGCCTACGAGTAAAACCAGCCCTCGAGTTGCCCCGAGGTGGCCCCGTAGTCTGCCTGGTTCGGACCAGCACTTAGAGAAGCACTGGCCCGGGGGGGAGGGGCTAAAACAAAGATGACCCTCGGGTTGGCCGACCCAAGGGAAAGGTATAGGTGGTGGTGAGGCAAATGGTAAACCAAGGTTGGGCCTTGCTGGAGAAGTTTTATTCAAAGCGAACTGTCAAGGGGGTCCCATAAATCACCCAACCATGTAAGGAACGCAAAATCCGGAACATAATACCGGTATGACGGAAACTAGGGCGGCAAGAGTGGAACAAAACACCAGGCATAAGGACGAGCCTTCCACCCTTTACCAAATATATAGATGCATTAATAATATAAGAGATATTGTGATATCCCAACATAATCCTGTCCACCATGGAGCAATCTTCAACTTCACCTGCAACTAACAACGCTATAAGAGGGGCTGAGAAAAAGCGGTAACATAGCCAAACAATGGTTTGCTAGGAAGGGTGAAAAGGTTAGAGGCTGACATGGCAATTTGGGAGGCTTGAAGAGCAAAAGATAGGTAGCGCAGCAAAGCGATAGAACGAAGAAACTAGCATAGCAATGACAGTAGTGAGATCCAAGGTGACGGTCATCTTGCCTGAAATCCCGCAAGGAAGAAGAACGAGTCCATGAAGAAGATGAAGCCACGAAGACGAACCAAGCGTAGACGAACGAATCCTCACGATCACAACAAAACGTGAACTATCAAGAAGAAGCACACAACATGGGAAACACACCACACATGAACAAGGCATGATGCTCAACCAAGTATGATGCAAGACAAGACTACATGAAGCTACTCATGGAAAGAGATGATGCATACAAGAACAACACATCAAAGCAAGGTTAAATGAGGCCGGAAGCAACATATAACAATTCCGGTAAGTCCTCATATGCAAGTTTCAAAGTTGGTCCCGATCTGAACAAACATTAAGTTGAAGTTGTTAAACAGCAAGTTAAGATGCACCAAGATGATCTACACGAGATTCTAGTCAAGTTACATATAAAGCTCATTTAGTTCGGAGCTACGGCCTAGAAGATATGAGCAAAACAAGTTAAACATGGCATTGATGCAAAATGCATACAAACATCAAGAAAACACCTCAAAACAAGGATTCAACATGATAATATGAAACTACATGCAAAATCAAGCAAGTTTCATATAGAGCACACTCAAAACGGAGCAATGGTTCAACACATACACATGAAACAAGTTTAAAGGACAAGTTGTCCAAAACAGCAACTAGATATATTGCAAGGATCAAAACAACATGTTACAACATCCCAACGTGAAAACACAAGGCATGGTCATGAAGTACAGGTAAAGCACTACAAAACATGAACACTGACCTATCTCCAGAAATCAATAGAACATGCTCAAAAGGACATGGCAAGATTGCAAATAATAACAGTTTCAGACTTGGCAGGAATAACATCAGGTTGCAATGTTTAGAGCTATCAAACAACATGTTACAAGAACTTAGCATGTCAAACAAAGGCATGGCATGTTAATACTAAAGACAAAGAACAAAACTCCCTTACTGAACTAATTCCAAAGATCAACAGAAAAGATGGTAGGATCCATGCAAACATGGCAAATGATATGACAGATTCAGACATGGCAGGAACAACAATAAGTAGGCATGTTGGTGAGCTTGTACCACTCACCACAGAGCAACAAATGGCATGAAAAGGTGACCAACAGTAATATGGCATATTTATGAAGCTAAACATGTCAAGATCATGTTCATATCATGCTTGTATCACTAACAACCATCATGGCAACATTGAACTTAATGTTAACAGGCTGACAGCAACATTATTTAGCAAGTTTGGAGAAAGATAACAACAAGTTACAGCAGGCTATAAATGCAACCAGGGGCATGAATGGATATATAATGACATGTATAACAAAACATCCTTAGTGAACATCTCCAGATTATGCATAGAATTACTTGTAGCAGCAGGTTTACATAGCATCGTGATATAGCAGATTCAGCCTAGCAAAATAGTAACAGCAAGTACCCTACTTCACGAGCTTGATGCACTCACTACAAGACTCACAAAAATATATGGATTTCACGTGAAGATGGCATGATGTAGTTCAAATCTCATGTAGACATCAAGCTCATAGGATGCACACATAAAATGCAACGAAAAAGATAAATCATCAAGTTTTGTTAACAGCCAGCAGATAACATCACATAGCACTCTTGCAACGATGATTTGGGCATCAAGATGGAATCAAACAAGCATGGCACAATGGAATGAAATGTAGATCATCTCATGATGAACATTTTGATATATGACACGCACGAAACGGAGCAATATGCATGGAGATATGATGCGATGAATAGGGTACCAGAATGCGAAGATTTCAAAACTTAGGGAAATTTTGGTGGTCAACCTCTGGATCTAGACGCATGGAAACCAAGGCAGCCAGAGCTCTCGCCGGAGTAGAGGGAGGAGGGCGGCGGGAGGAGCTAGGAGGACGGGGCTGGCAGATCCGGGGCCGGGAAAGGTCGCCGGCACGGGGTCGGAGGCGGCGCCGGGGTGAGGAGGCGGCCCGAAGTGAGGCGGCGGGGTCGCCGGCATCAGCGGGCAGCGGAGTGGCGGCGGGCGGCGCAGGCGGGTGCGGCGACCTCGGGCGGGGTTGCCCGCGGGCGGCGGCGGCGGGGAACGGGCCACGGGTGTAACGCCCCGGATCCGATGCGCCAGGTGTCTGCTAGTTATTCGCCGTCGTTGCCATGTCATTTGCTTCTGTGTGGCATTTTATCATGTCATCATGTGCATTTCATTTTGCATATGGGTTCATCTGATGCATCCGAGCATTTTCCCCGTTGTCCATTTCGCGATCCGGCGCTCCTATGCTCCCCGGCGTCCCCTTCTTGCCTCTCTTCATGAGCGGGTGTTAAACTTTCTCGGAATGGACCGAGTCTTGCCAAGCGGCCTTGGTATAGCACCGGTAGACCGCCTGTCAAGTTTTGTGCCATTCGGAGGTCGTTTGGTACTCCAACGGTTAACCGGGTAACCGTAAAAGCCTCCTTCTCTTTGCAGCCCAACACCCCTCCAAACTGGCCCAAAACCCATCTAACTCCCCTCCATGCTCTCGGACATTCAATCACGATCGCGTGGCCGAAAACCGCTCCTCATTTGGACTCTCCTAGCTCCTCCTACCTCTATATATAGATCTCTTCCCCGAAATCCGGACGAAACCCTAGCCTAATCCTCCCCGCCGCCACCGGACATATCCGCGTCGCGCCGGACATGTCCGCTTCACCGTGCCGCCCGCCGCAGCCAATGGCGCGCCGCCACGTGGCCCCGGCGCCCGCGCACCGCCGCCGGCCTGCCAGGC
>NC_041387.1:222917668-222922746 GCF_002162155.2 Triticum dicoccoides | reverse complement strand
GCCTCGCCGCCGCCTGCAAATCCGGCCGGTGCCCGCGCCTGCAGTCCGGCCGCCGGAGCGAGCGACCTCGCCGGCCCGCGCCTCCTCCTCCACCTCCGGCCAGATCCGGCCGCGGGATGGCCGGATCTCGCCGCTCCAACCCGCCGGCGCCTCCCTCCGGCCGTCCCCGCCATCTCCGGACCTCCCCGACGACTTCCCCGTCTGCTCCGGCAATCTCCCCGGCGATCCTCGAAAACCGTGCAGACCCGAGGTTGACTTTTCCCCCTTCCCCGATTCTGCAATAATTATCATGCCATGTTCATCATGCTATATCTCTGCATCCGTAGCTCCGTTTCGTGCGTGTAATATGTAAAATTGTTTGTCTCGACGAGTACATCATTTCATTCCATTGCATCATACTCATTTGAGCTCATCTTGATGCCTGAATCATCGTTGTAAGAGTGCTTCATGATGTTTTCTGCTGTCTGTTAACAGAACGAGCTCATTTGTCATTTTTGCCATGATTGATGTGTGCATACTAGGAGGTTGATGTCTTCATGTGTTTGTATCTATGCTATGTCTTCCTTACAGAGGTGCTTACCATGTATTTTTGTGATCAATGTGGTGACTAGCACAAGCATGCAAACTAGGCATCGTGATGTTGCTGATTTTAGTCCCTGTTCTGCTGTTATTTTGATGCCATGTAAACTTGATGCTACAGAGAGATCCATGCATATTTTGAGCTACTTCAGTAAGGGTGTTTTGAACATATGGTTGTTGCCTATCCATTAATGCCTCTGGTTGAAATTATGGAGTAGTCTAGCATGTCACTTTCGTGCTCTACTTTTGCTGGCAGATTGTTTACATGTTATTCAATTTGGCCAAGGTTGTTGTAGTTGATCCTTGTATGTTATGGACTTGTTCTTGCCTTGGATTGTTACATAAACATGTCTTCTTGATGATGCTATGCTTATCTTGTCATGCAATGACTTGTGGTGAGTGAATCGAGCTTGTTAAGTAGGGTACATGCTGTTGCTGTTTTACTAGGCTGAATCTGTTATTTCGTGATGCTATATAAACATGTTGCTACTAATCATTCTATGCATAATCTGGAGATGCCCACTAAACATGTTTTGTTCTACATGTCATGCTATATCCATCTATACCCTGGTAACATGTTGTTTGATTGATCGGTAGTTTTGAAATGTCTTGTAAACCGGGATTCCGAGTCTGATCGGGTCTTCCTGGGAGAAGGTCTAATCCTTCGTTGATCGCGAGAGCTTGTCATGGGCTAAGTTGGGACACCCCTGCAGGGTATAATATTTCGAAAGTCGTGCCTGCGGTTATAGGCAGATGGGAATTTGTTAATGTCCGGTTGTAGATAACTTGACACCAGATCCGAATTAAAACGCATCAACCGTGTGTGTAGCCGTGATGGTCTCTTCTCGGCGGAGTCCGGGAAGTGAACACGGTTTCTGGGTTACGTTTGACGTAAGTAGGAGTTCAGGATCACTTCTTGATCATTGCTAGTTGACGACCGTTCCGTTTGCTCTCTTCTCGCTCTTATTTGCGTATGTTAGGCATCATATCATGCTTAGTCGCTGCTGTAGCCTCACCACTTTACCCCTTCCTTCCCATTAAGCTTTGCTAGTCTTGATACCCATGGTAATGGGATTGCTGAGTCCTCGTGGCTCACAGATTACTACAACAACAGTTGCAGGTACAGGTTGTGCGATGATCATGACGCGAGAGCGATGCTTGCTTGCTTTGAGTTCTTCTTCTGCTTCTTCGATCAGGGGATAGGTTCCAGGTCGGCAGCCTGGGCTAGCAGGGTGGATGTCGTTTGAGTTTCTGTTTGTGTTTCATCCGTAGTCGGATGATGCTCTGATGTATTGTGATGTTGTATTCGCGTGGCATTGTATGCCTTATGTATGTATCCCCATATATTATGTGATGTTGATGTAATGATATCCACCTTGTAAAAGCGTTTCAATATGCGGTTCTATCCTTGGTGGGACCTTCGAGTTCCTTTTGGATAGGGTCGCATATTGGGCGTGACAAGTTGGTATCAGAGCCTCGACCGACCCTAGGAGCCCCCTTGATTGATCGGTAGTTTGGCCATTGTTGAGTCTAGAAGAAAACAGTTTTCGGAGTCTAGTTATATCGGAGAGTAGGAATTCTTTTTACTCCTCATCCCCTTCGTCGCTCTGGTAAGGAATCTTGATGTAGGTGTTTTGAATTATTCCTCTTCCCCTTCAAATTTTTCTTTAGGATCACGCAGTTGGTTTCCCGGTTGTTGGTTCTCATCTCTTTTCATCCGGTGCATTTCTCGTCAAGTCGACTCGAGCCTCCTCATCTTTCAGTTCAATCCTCAGTTGTTTTCTTTTCCCACCCGCCCACCCCTCTTCTTCTCAGAACTGGAGTCCATAATCGAGTATCCATCCTACTCGTGTGAAGCCTTTGCTTTCTTTCAACCGGTGTTTTCTCTTCAAGTTATTCATCGGTTCCCCTTCCAAGTTGCCTTTGTTTTCCCGCCCTCCCACCCTCTTCTTCCCGGAGCCTGAGTCTGTTTCGAGCATAAATTTCATTCATGCAGAGTATCTTCAGTCTTTCCTCAGTTATTTCAACCGGTGAATTCTTGTCTCCTTCGTCATTCTTCAGCTCTTTTCTTCTCCGGTGGATCCAATTCCATTTTCGGTGTTGATCATATTCTTTTCCTCGGCTCAAATATTTTCCCCTTGCTCGTTCGCCTCTCGCCAGTTTATCTTTTCGAAGTGCTCAAGACATCTCAAGAGATTCGTCTGTGTTCGAATTAATTCGAGGTTGACACCTCATTCAAATATTTCAATTATTCCGGTGCATCATCTATCTCTTCAACAATCCTTTTTCAACAGTGTTTTCTCTTCAGTGGGCCCTAACCCACAGGTCTTTTCCCAGGATCTTACCTGACTCTTCTAATTATTCCGGAGCCATTCCTAATTCTTTTCAAAGTGTGACATAAGAATGGATTCCATCAGTCACATGCCTTCTCCAAGATCGTTTTCAAACTCTTTTCATTGTTGGCTCAACCTCTTCGTTTTCATTCTCCCGGAGTATCTCAGTAATTTTGGTGTTGTTTCTCGTCGTCATTTGAAGACCGAAGAAGAGTTTTCCTTTAAATATTGTCCGTTCTCTCGAAGATTTGCGGTTCTAGCTTCTTGTTATCCTATCTAATTATTCCATTTGTCAGATATTCCTTTTCTTACCCATCCGGAGTATTTCAAGAGTTGATTTCTTTTCGTTTCACTGGAGGCCATCATTTCAGCTACCGTTATCCATTTATCCCGGTGCTTCGTTCAAGTGTTCTTTAATCAGCTCATGATCTCTTTGTTCTTTTGCATCTAAATTCCCTCAAGCATATTTGTTCTTCCAATTCTTCCCGGTGATTCATCCTCTTTCGTCAGTCATTTCCGAATTCTTATGGTGGTTCGTCCAAGATTCTTTTTCCTTGATTATCATTTTAATCCATTCGTTCTTTCCAATCCTACCGGTGGTTCATGAAGACCTTCTCAAGGTTGTGATATGTCACTTCTCAATCCTTTTCAAGAAGAATAAGTAATATGCAAAATCCATTGCTTGTCATCAATTTAATTTGATGAGGATAAGAATATAATAAATCTTATTCTTATTTCATCCAAGTGATTAATCCTTTCCTTCGGAGTTTGTTCTTGATGAATAAATTCTAGTTCCAAGTGTTTTCATCTTTTCTTTTCCAGAGTTCAATTTCCTCGGTTATTTCGTCGGAACCTCCATCTAAGTCACCGCAAGCTTTAATCTTATTATTTCATCCTTCATTCTATCTCATCATCCTTTTGTTACCGGAGTTCTTCATGGTGGTTCTTTATGATTTAATTCATTCCTCAAGTGTTCATCAAGATTCTCGTTGGTGGAGTTTAAGTATCTTTTCTTCTCGCGTCTCGAAGTGCAAGTAATTCTCCGTATCCTTTTGAAGCAGAGTTTTGCATTCCTTCGTTCTTCTCATATATCCAATCATTTCTGTTTGCGGCTGTTTATCACCTCATAATTTCTGAGATGTTATCCATAAGTCCACGACAAGCTTATTCTTTTCGTTGTTATTTTTTCTCAACAACTCCGTTCAATCCTTCCTTCTAAGTTCTTATGATTCCACTATTTCAATTCTTTCCGGAGGTCTTGTGTTATGTCTTCATCAAGTGTATTTCCATCTTGTGAAGCTCGTGTTCTATTCCTTCCATTTTCAGTCGGAGTGCTGCCTAAATCCTTTCAGTCTTATTCGTTTCTTATCTCGTTCTAACCAGAGTTGTTTCATAGTCTAACTGATTCCGTGAGCTTTCGATTCTCGTCATTCTCGCCGTTCCTCTCTTCTTCTCGAGTGCTCTCGATTCTTTTCTTCTTCTCTTGAGTTCTTGTTTCACCTCATCCCTTTTCCCTTCCGTCTCGGTCCTAAGATCTCGGGACGAGATCTCTTGTTAGTGGAGGAGTGTTGTAACGCCCCGGATCCGATGCGCCAGGTGTCTGCTAGTTATTCGCTGTCGTTGCCATGTCATTTGCTTGCGTGTGGCATTTTATCATGTCATCAGGTGCATTTCATTTTGCATACGGGTTCGTCTCATGCATTCGAGCATTTTCCCTGTTGTCCGTTTCGCGATCCGGCGCTCATATGCTCCCCGGCGTCCCCTTCTTGCCTCTCTTCGTGAGCGGGTGTTAAACTTTCTCGGAATGGACCGAGTCTTGCCAGGCGGCCTTGGTATAGCACCGGTAGACCGCCTGTCAAGTTTCGTGCCATTCGGAGGTCGTTTGGTACTCCAACGATTAACCGGGTAACCGTAAAAGCCTCCTTCTCTTTGCAGCCCAACACCCCTCCAAACTGGCCCAAAACGAATCTAACTCCCCTCCATGCTCTCGGTCGTTCGATCACGATCGCGTGGCCGAAAACCGCTCCTCATTTGGACTCTCCTAGCTCCTCCTACCTTTATATATAGATCTCTTCCCCGAAATTCGGACGAAACCCTAGCCTAATCCTCCCCGCCGCCACCGGACATGTCCGCGTCGCGCCGGACATGTCCGCTTCACCCCGCCGC
>NC_041387.1:222830255-222917480 GCF_002162155.2 Triticum dicoccoides | reverse complement strand
GGCGCCCGCTCCTGCAGTCCGGCCGCCGAAGCGCGCGACCTCGCCGGCCCGCGCCTCCTCCTCCACCTCCGGCCAGATCCGGCCGCGGGAGGGCCGGATCTCGCCGCTCCAACCCGCCGGCGCCTCCCTCCGGCCGTCCCCGCCATCTCCGGACCTCCCCGGCGACTTCCCCGTCTGCTCCGGCGATCTCCCCGGCGATCCTCGAAAACCGTGCAGACCCGAGGTTGACTTTTCCCCCTTCCCCGATTCTGCTAAGTCCCCGATTCTGCAATAATTATCATGCCATGTTCGTCATGTTGTATCTCTGCATCCGTAGCTCCGTTTCATGCGTGTAATATGTCAAATTGTTCGTATCGACGAGTACATCATTTCATTCCATTGCATCATACTCATTTAAGCTCATCTTGATGCCTGAATCATCGTTGTAAGAGTGCTTCATGATGTTTTCTGCTGTCTGTTAACAGAACGAGCTCATTTGTCATTTTTGCCATGATTGATGTGTGCATACTAGGAGGTTGATGTCTTCATGTGTTTTGATCTATGCTATGTCTTCTTTACAGAGGTGCTTACCATGTATTTTTGTGATCAATGTGGTGACTAGCACAAGCATGCAAACTAGGCATCGTGATGTTGCTGATTTTAGTCCCTGTTCTGCTGTTATTTTGATGCCATGTAAACTTGATGCTATAGAGAGATCCATGCATATTTTGAGCTACTTCACTAAGGGTGTTTTGAACATATGATTGTTGCCTATCCATTCATGCCTCTGATTGAAATTATGGAGTAGTCTAGCATGTCATTTTCGTGCTCTACTTTTGCTTCAAAATGTTTCCTGGCAGATTGTTTACATGTTATTCAATTTGGCCAAGGTTGTTGTAGTTGATCCTTGTATGTTATGGACTTGTTCTTGACTTGGATTGTTACATAAACATGTCTTCTTGATGATGCTATGATTATCTTGTCATGCAATGACTTGTGGTGAGTGAATCGAGCTTGTTAAGTAGGGTACATGCTGTTGCTGTTTTACTAGGCTGAATCTGTTATTTCGTGATGCTATATAAACATGTTGCTACTAATCATTCTATGCATAATCTGGAGATGCCCACTAAACATGTTTTGTTCTACATGTCATGCTATATCCATCCATGCCCCTGGTAGCATTTATAGCATGCTGTAGCTTGTTCATATCTTGCTCCAAAGTTGCTTGATAATGTTGCTGTCAGCCTGTTAACTTTAAGTTCAGTTGTTACCATGATTGTTGCTAGTGATCCATGCACCCTATAAACTTGCTCTTGCCATGCCTAGCTTCTAAAACATGTCTTCTTACTGTTGGGTGCCTTGCCATGCCATATTTTTCTCTGTAGTGAGTTGCACAAGCTCATCTACATGCCTTCATAATTCTGTTTCTGCCATGTTTGAATCTGTATAATAACTCGCTATGTTTACATGGGTGCCATCATATTTTCTGATCCTTTTTGGCTTATGGTCATTAAGGGACTTTTGATCTATGCATTTAGTAGATTCATGCCATGCCTTTGTTTGCCATGATAAGTTCCTGTAACATGTTGTTTGATAGCTCTAAACATTGCGTCGTGATGTTATTTTCTGCGAAGTCTGGAATTGTTATAACTTGCAATCTTACCATGTGTGTTTGAGCTGTTCTAGTGATTTCTAGAGATAGCTCAGTGTTCATGTTTTGTAATGATTTACCTGTACATCATGCCCATGCCTTTTGTTTTCATGTTGGGGTGTTGTAGCATGTTGTTTTGATGCTTGCAATATGCCTAGTTGCTGTTTTGGACAGCTAGTCCTTTAAACTTGTATTGAGTGCAACTGTTGAACGGTTGCTCCGTTTTGAGTGTGCTCTATATGAAACTTGCTTAGAATTGCATGCAGATTCATATTATCATGTTGCATCCTTGTTTTGAGGTGTCTGCTTGATGTTTGTATGCATTTTGCATCAATGCCATGTTTAACTTGTTTTGCTCATATCTTCTAGGTCGTAGCTCCGAACTAAATGAACTTTATATGTAACTTGACTAGAATCTCGTGTAGATCATCTTGGTGCATCTTAACTTGATGTTTAACAACTTGAACATAAGGTTTATTCAGATCTGGACCAATTTCGAAATATGCATATGAGCATTTACCAGAATTGTTATATGTTGTTCCCGGCCTCATTTAAACTTGCCTTGATGTGTTGCTCTTGTTTGCATCATGTCTTGCCATGAGTAGCTTCATGTAGTCTTGTCTTGCATCATACTTGTTTGTGCATCATGCCTTGTTTATGAGTGGGGTGTTTACTATGTTGTGTGCTTCTTCTCGATAGTTCCTGTTCCGTTGTGATCGTGAGGATTCGTTCGTCTACGCTTGGTTCATCTTCGTGGCTTCATCTCCTTCATGGACTCGTTCTTCTTCCTTGCGGGATTTCAGGCAAGATGACCACTATCCTGGATCTCACTACTATCATTGCTATGCTAGTTGCTTCGGTCTATTGCTATGCTACGCTACCTATCACATGTTTATCAAGCCATCCCAAATTGCCATGAACCTCTAACCTTTGACACCTTTTCCTATGCAAACCGTTGTTTGGCTATGTTACCGCTTTTGCTCAGCCCCTCTTATAGCGTTGCTAGTTGCAGGTGAAGTTGAAGATTTCTCCATGGTGGACAGGATTTTGGTTGGGATATCACAATATCTCTTATATTATTAATGCATCTATATATTTGGTAAAGGGTGGAAGGTTCGGCCTTTTGCCTGGTGTTTTGTTCCACTCTTGCCGCCCTAGTTTCCGTCATACCTGTGTTATGTTCCCGGATTTTGCGTTCCTTACGCGGTCGGGTGATTTATGGGACCCCCTTGACAGTTCGCTTTGAATAAAGCTCCTCCAGCAAGGCCCAACCTTGGTTTTACCATTTGCCTCACCACCACCTACTTTTCCCTTGGGAGTCGCTCTCTCGAGGGTCATCTTTATTATAGCCCCCCCGGGCCAGTGCTTGTCTAAGTGTTGGTCTGAACTAGAGCCCTTTGCAGCGCCCCCTCAGGGAAACTTGAGGTCTGGTTTTAGTTGTACGGATTGGCTGTCTTAGGTATATCCTGCTCTCGAATTTTCAGCTGGTGGTATCCTGATCGCAAATCGATTTTGGAAAATACCTTAGCTCCTTTCAACTGGTCAAACAAATCGTTGATCATCGGTAGTGGGTACTTCTTCATGATTGTTTCTTCATTCAATCCTCGATAATCAACAACCATCCTCAACGATCCATCCTTCTTCTCCACTAGAAGCACTGGTGATCCCCAAGGTGACGAACTTGGGCGAATATATCCTTTATCCAGTAACTCCTTAATCTTCTTCTTAATTTCCTCTAGATCCTTTGCGGGCATCCTGTACGGTCTCTTAGATATTGGCCCTACGCCTGGCAAAAGCTCAATCAAAAACTCAATGTCTCTATCCGGTGGCATGCCTGGCAACTCTTCTGGAAATACATCGGGGAAATCCTTCACCACTGGTATCTCCTCCTGTACAACTCCTGATAAGGAATTCACTTGAGTCCTCTTCGGCACATGTCGAGATACATACTTGATCCTTCTTCCTTCTGGGGTGGTAAGAAAAATCGAGTTATTGGCGCAGTCAATGTTCCCTCCATACTTCGATAACCAATCCATGCCTAATATCACATCCGGTCATTTTGACTCCAATACTATTAGGTCTGAGGGAAACACGTAGTTACCAATCCTTAATGGTAACCGATCACACCATAGATTAGCCATATACTCAGCTCTTGGCGAGGTTACTAACATGGGTGACCTAAGGGCTTGGGTTGGCAGTTTATACTTATCCACAGATCTTGTTGATATGTATGAATGCGATGCACCAGTATCAAGAAGAACGATTGCAGTAAATGACTTAACCAAAAACTTACCTATTACTGCATCTGGGTGGGCTTCAACCTCCTCCACGTTAATGTGGTTCACCTGTCCCCTGTTGAAAGGGTTAGGCTTCTTCCCAGAGCTTCCATTTCCATTTCCATTCTTAGCTTCAGGACATTCAGTGGCATAATGTCCAGTCTTCTGGGACTTGTAGCAAGTAATGTGGCTTAGATCTCTCTTGGCTGGTGTTGATGGGTTGGTACGGTTCTGGCCGTTGCTCCCTCCATTCCCATTGCCATTTTTGGGGCCACTATGGTTGTGCGAACTCCCTCCATTGTGATTGTGACCTCCATGGGTATGCTGAAAAGGTCCTCCCGAGTTCGGGGTAAAACGAGGCTTCTGTTGAGCTCCAAAATTGTACTTTCGTTGTCCATACTTCCTATTGCGGCTGTCAATCTGATGTTGCTTCCCTTCAATCATGAGAGCTCGGTCTACCAACTCCTCGTAGTTGTTGAAGCTTGCCACCATCAACTGCATGCTCAGCTCATCATTCAGTCCTTCCAGGAACTTCTCCTGCTTAGCTGCATTCGTAGCAACGTCATCTGGGGCATAATGTGCTAGCTTACTAAAATCATCCACATACTGGCCAACTGTACATCCTCCTTGGTGCAAGTTGCAAAACTCACGCTTCTTCATGGTCATAGCTCCTGCTAAAACATGAGCAGTACGGAAAGCCTACTGAAACCGATCCCATGTGACAGTGTCGATGGGGTAAGTGGCTGTGAAATTCTCCCACCATGATGCTGCGGGTCCATCAAGTTGATGTGCGGCAAAGCGCACTCTCTCTGCATCTATGCATCATGCAGTTGTCAACTCCCTTCCAATCTTGCGGAGCCAATCATATGCAACTATCGGCTCGGTGCTACTGGAGATCACCGGCGGATTAAGCTTCAAGAAACGGGCTAAGTGATCACAAGTGGTGGTGGTGGTGGGATGTTGTTGTTGTTATTCCCCTGATTCTGATTCTGGACTAGTATCTGCATCAATGCATTTTGCTGCTGGATCAACTGAGTGAGCTTCGGTGGGAAGGCAAATCCATTGTCATCTCTCGGAGGCATCTGAGGGTTTAGAAAAGATGAGAAAATAGAATAGAATGAGGTCTAGAGAGAAAACACTACCCATATGCACAAGAGACAAACACAAACATATCATTTCAATCAATTCAAACAAGGGCATACAACGGTCTAACTATCATTACAAAAGTACTCGGACTATACTATATACATGGGGGAATACTACTATTTTTATGGTGGTCATCTAGAAAAATTGATCGGTCGAAGACTCCATGATATCTGCTCCAGCTTCATCAACAAAATCATCATCACTATCATTAGGGTACAAGTCGGTGTCATCGATGATGATGTAGTTCTCCGGGCAAGTGGAATCGTCGTCATCTCCTCTTGGCGTGGGGTATCCCATGAATAATTTTAGCTTCTTCTTCAGATCATCATTCTTTTGCACGAGTGTCGTCATTTCCTCATCATATCCATTGCATGTAGACTTGAGTTCTTCTTCCAGTTTCATGATCCTGGTCATTGCCATCTTCAGATCTATCATGCCTGCGCACATCTTGTTCTCCTGGCGTCGGATGTGCTGGTTTAACTCCTGGATGAAAGCTGCAATATATCTATCCTTCCTTGTGCTGATCATCTCCCATTGCTCATGTCGGCGCCCACAAATCTGGTAGATAGTACCCTTGAGATCCTTATGGTAAACTTCTCCAATACGTCCCATGGTGATGTGGGCTGCCATTCTCTTTCCTAGACTCTAGGTTGGTGCATCAAAGGAAAACTCTATGGGCTCAATGACTGGCATGAACGTCCTTCCTGGAACTTGATCTTGAATCATCCAACGCTCCTCTTCTGGCAAGGTGGCGATGTAGGTCCTGGTGAAGCTCAGTACTCTGATGTTTAGGAATCTAGTGACTTCCTTCAAGTGGTGTCCAAAAGGTGTATCTTCATCCGGTTGCGCGAACTTGTTCCTTGCATCCGCCATCCTAAAAAGTAGAAAAGGGGAGAGGAGTTAGAAATGAGAAGAGAGTAGTGATCTAGGGCTTTTAGCTTAGTGGTCATGTCCTACAGTCAGCGTGTGCTCTAATACCATCTTGTAGCGACCAGACCTTAGACAGTCTGATATCTGTGCATCAGTGTCATCCTTGGATCGGTAATGCTGACACGCAGAGTACTTGAAGGATTTATAACAGATTAGCAATCACACACTTATTACATCGAATGTCTCAAAAGAGAACTTATTACAATAAATAGGGCTTAAGGCCATCTAATAATGACAATAGCGGAAGGCTTGGAAGATAAAGGGAGTCCATCAACACCAACGGCATCACCGAGTGAAAGATCACGACCTAAGGCATCTTACTCGTCGTCTGAAAAGTATGCAACATGAACGTTGCAGCCCGAAAACGGGTCAGCACATGGAATATGTTGGCAATGTAACACATGGAGAGTAATGAATAGAATAATGCTATCACTACATGCATATATGGCTGGTGGAAAGCTCTATGGTTACAGTTGTGCATAAAGCCAATTTTTCCCTACAACAAAGGAATAAATTTCATTTAACTATCATGGTGGTTGTTAAACATTGAGAAGGTTCCTCCAACTCAATCCCAATTAAGCTTCAACATTAAACCCAACAATTTAAATTAAGTAACATGATGAGATTCACATGATAATCCAAGTACTAGATACTCAAAATGTCCATAACCGGGGACATAGCTAACCATGATTAGTTTATACAATCTTCAGAGGTTTGCGCTCTTTTCCCCGCAAGACTCGATCTCCTCAGTTGGATTTCTCGCACTACATGGTGTTTGAGAAATGGATGACCGAGACACAGTCTTTCAGAAGCATTAACTCTTTACTCTAGGTAGACAGTACCAACCTACATCCCCTACATCTGCTAGTCTACCACTGAAAGAGGTCACGCAACATACTCAACTATGCTAGAGCCCATAGTAGCTTGCGGCTGCACACGGAAGTTTCTAGCATGAAAAATCTCATGATCCCTTTGGGCCTGGGTGGCAGTCCATAGGAGAATCGCACGGTACCCCGGGATTTCCAAAAATACAGGCAACACTACGTTCCCCAGGTGCCTCAATCCACCCAGATGTAAATTAAAGTTGCCACCTTAAGTTAACCATTAATTAACAATACTCACATCTGTCATGCATACACTCACCCAATCCACGTCTACCAGCATAGCATAGCAATATAAGCAAACGTAGAAGGAACTCCCAAAGGTTTGATAATAAATAGGACAATAGGTTCTACCTCATCTACTTCCCAAAACCCACATATTAATCAGATCCTAACCATGCAATTGTTTGAGGATTGATCTAATGCAATAAAACTGGGTAGTAAAGAGGTATGATCAAAGTGTTACTTGCCTTGCTGATGATCCGTGAAACCTAGAGACTAGAAGTAGCATGCTGCGCACTCCGGGTACTCTATCACAAACAAACAAGACTACAATAAGCACTCATCTAATGCATGGGTAAAACTCAAATTAGATATCTAACCAGAAAGTTCAACTTAAGAACTCCGGTTTGCAAAAAGAATCAAATCAAATGAAGCAACGAAACTCAAACGACGAAAGAAACAAGCTTCGTCTACTAATCTGGACCTAAGTCAAATTTAATTGTAGAAAAAACTTCTTCAAGTTGGTTAAACAGAAAGAGGGTTTCGAGACAAAACTCTAGGCGCTTGAATCGCCTGATTCCGATAAACGAGCGAAAAGATAAACTAAAACGAAAATCGGATCAGAAATCGCGATCGAAAATAATCGCGAAAAACCCAAGAAAAAGAAAAAACTGACGAACAGGCTAACGAACGAACGTTCGCTGTCTGCGGATAAATGGTGAAAACCGTTCATTAAAACGAACATACGGACGAACGTCCGCTAAATAAACTAAACCGTGAAAACCCGACGAACCGATCTAAAAAAATAAACTGGGGTTTCTAAAAAACCGTACAGTTTTCCGAGGAAAACCGTGGAGGCGGCGGGGTCCGGTGAGGTGGTGGAAGCGGACAGCGGCATCGGTGGCAGGGCGAGGCGACGGCGGCGTTGGGCGGCGGGGTCGGGTGGCGGGGTCGGCGGCGGCGGAATCAGGCGGCGGGGCGACGGCGGCGCTGGGCGGCGGCGGCGGCAACCGATGGCGGGGGCGGTGGCGGCGACTTAGGGTTGGGGTTCGGGGCGCGGGTGGCTGGGCTGGCGGGGCGTCGGGGTCGCGGCTTATAAGGGCCGGCCCGGGGTGTCCTGCCGGGTACGGCCCGAAGTCGGTTTCCTTTTTTTAAAATAATTTCGACGTGCAGAAAAAGAAAGAAAAGAAATACTAAACGGACTCCAAAAATCCCGAAATAAACTTTCCCCGTCCTATGAAAATAAGCCAGACAAGGTGAACATTTATTTGGGCCTAAAATGCAATTTTGAAAAAACGCGTATTTTCCTAATTCAACTAAAATAGCGATAAAACTCCGAAATAAAATCTTATTTGATTTTATTATTAAATCTCCAATATTTTTTCATTTTGGGAAAGTCATTTTTTTCCTCTGTCTTATTTTTATAAAAGAAATATACAAAGATAAAATAATTAAAATCAAAAGATCCTCTTTTCAAAATTTAAGAAAAACTCAAATATGAAAATAACGAAATCCCCAACTCTCTCCGTGGATCGTTGAGTTGCGTAGAATTTCTAGGATCAAGCCAAATGCAACAAAATATGATATGAAATGAGGATCTAATGTATAACATTCCAAATTGAAAATTTGGGATGTTACAAAACCTCCGTCCGAGTTAGTTCCAGTGCAAACTGCTCGAGTTACCCAGTTTGATGCTCCTCACTACTATAATCATGTGTTCATCATGGAACAACTTGATAAGTTTGTGGACAATCCATTCGATGGTGAACTGGCCTCTCTGCCCATCCCTCCTGAACTTATTATTCAGGCCACATATGTTGTTCAAAAATGAAAGAAGATGCAGTTGAAATGAACTCTCTTTCTGCCGAACTAAATGACCTTGATGGTCGAATAAAAAATGCTTCTTCATAATTTATCACTAAAGCACTAGAAGACTCCTACAAGGACATCAACTGTTCCATGACTCTCCTCTACAGCAGAAGGTTGTGTATTCATGCGGATCTGGATGATATTATTCGCAATATCTGTGACGAACATCAAGCAAAGGTTACTGGCTATAATGATCTCGTCAAAGACCACATTGATCAAGTTGCTCATCAGAAGAAGAAGCAACGAAAGAAGATTGCAAAGAAAAATATACCTCACGCTATGACAAAAAACTCAACAGAATGCCCCGAAACCCAATCTTAGAAATAAAAATCTCCAGAGCCAATCATTCCTTCACACTCTCTTGTGAAAGACTCGGATGCTCCTCCCTCGCCAAGGCCAACTGAATCAGTGCTTGTGGCCTTCCCTTCTCATGAGGATATTCCACCTCAGTGAAATGTTTATGAGGAAGGTGAAATCCATCGCTCTGAGCCCCAAGCTTCTCCGGCTCATGAACCACCAAATGTCTCGGCCTCTCCAACTATTTAGCTACAAAAGATTCTAGTCGAAGAGCCTCAATCGCCTCCAGCGCCTTATTCGGACTAAGTGCCTATAGTAATGAAATCTCCCCTGCTGCCTACTGCCTCTGTAGCTCCCACTATTGTGCCACCAGCTCCATCTCCACTAAAGCTATCTGTCGACACAGCGACAAGAATGCAAGATGTTGGTCCCTCCGAACAAAAATCAGTTTCTGCTCATTGCAATGACTCTATTGTATATGGCAATGAATTTCTCTCACCAGAAGACGAACTCATTTACCGATACCTTCGTGAAGAACTACCTTTTTTCTTGGCTGGAGCTGGCGCCAAAGGTCCTCCTTTCAGTCGCAATACGCATCCCAATTTCTTTCAAGCTAGTCCGTATGATGGGTCGTGCACTGCTGAATCGCCTCGCTTCTGGACAAAGGAACAACCACATATTACTCTCGGGTCCTCTATGAGAGCAAGAAGATGTTTCCACATGAATACCTGAACATCCGTGCTATGCAAAATATTGGATATTCCAATCAGTTGCTGCAAGATCCAGACAATTTCTGCCTCACCAAAATATTCGAATTCGAGCATCCTTGGAACAGAGAGATTATTCTTTAGTTCTGTGCTACTCTATATATCTCTGGTGATGAATCCGACAGCACAAAATGGATTATAGAATGGAAGACTAAAGGCAAACGCATCAAATGCACTTCAATAGATTTTGTCCGGCACTTCCATTTCCCTCGCTTTGTGCATGGTAACATTGAAATTTGGGTGCACAACATTGATGTTATATCAAATGAAACCTTTCGGTGCACTATTGATCCAGAAAGGATTCGTGACCACACTGGTCCTCCCCGTCCAGAGCACTTAACATTCAAAAATCACACACTATTTCATATGCTCTCTTACACTATTGTCCCTCTGGCCGGGATGAATACAGATAAGTCCATCTCAGATGTTCTTTGCAATCCCATATATGCAACCTCTAAGAGGTATATTTTCGATGTTGAGGACATGTTTCTGCGTATTCTAAAGGATTCTGCTCAATATCCTTTCGGCGTCAAAGTTTTCGCGCCATGGATCTAGAAAGTTATTGATCACGCTATACGTACCGAGTATCTGCCGAAAGTAAGTCATAAAAGCTTCATTCCTCTTATTCACGATACCCTGCAAATCATGGAAGACATTTCTCCGGGTAAAGCGCCCACGTCAAGCCCTCATGATTATAACAAGAAATTTGATGGGCCACGTCTTCCTCAGTGCGACTTGCAGATTTCTGCTCAACGTCCATCGTCACTGGAAGTGAGTTTGCATACTCAACAACTGTTGCTGCAGCACATCGTTGAGGATCGACGTGCAAAACAACATCTTGCGTCCGAGCTAAATGCTCTCTAGAATCGAACCAGAATCATGCATCTGATTGCTCATGAAAACAAGAAGAGGCTCTAAAAATTGCTTCGCAAGTTCTTTATCAAGAAGCAACTCCTGAATGTCAATCTTCAAGAGATCTATGATTATATTAAAAAGGCTTCATTGTTGTGGATTCCCAAGATTGGAGTACCCCTCCTCTTCCTAGTAATGAGCCAACCATTGATCTTCTGCATCTCAAGCTTAGCAAACTGCTTGAAGAATCTGAAGCCACCTCACTGACTGAGAAACCTACCGAAGGCAATGTGCTATCATGTGTTCCTCATGTGGCTGCCCCCAATATGCTCTCGTCCTGTCAGCCCCAAGTTGTGATCCCTGAAGGAATATCTGCTGCTGCTGAAGACGAAGCCGATCTAGTCACTTCTGAAGAAGAAGTCACCTCAGACAATTCTTCTAGAGATGCCACCGAGTGAATCATGCTCTGCGTTTTTTGCACTCATGTTATTCATCACATTTTTAACTAGTTGACAAAAGGGGGAGAATTACATCAAGTCTCGATAAATTTGATTTCTGTGTTTCTTTGGTTTGGTTTCATGCAAGTTTGAAACTTCCAACTTAAACTTCTTTGCGCTAAGTTGTAAAACTTATGTGTTGTAATATTAATAATCCCGCCTGCTGCACTATTTCTCTCGAAGCATTTGTTTTGCAGGTGGAATTATTATTGGAATTTATGAATGATTGCACTACAGTCTCCATGGATTATATATCATCAGTGCGAATCTTTGACTTGAATGGTTGAAATTTCCTCTGTATACTTCGATACTTGTAGGAGAGTCAATCTCATATATTTATCCCTGCATACATTTACGGGGAGTCTATTTCAACATCAATCAAAGTAACACTTATTCACTCTCATTGGAATTACTTATAACTTATCTATTTTCACTTTGATGGTTATCTGTTTTGTCAACAACCGTAAAAAAAGGGGGAGATTGTTGGTGCAATAATTTGTCTCCTTATGTTTTGGAGTTTGTTGACCTAAACAGTATGGGACTTATGTGTTTGCTAGTGCACATAGAGTAACAGGTCACTGGAATCAAGAGGAGTTTGATTCAAACGTGCGTGCCAATGAAGGTTATCACCGAAGATTATGATAACAATAGTGACCCCTCAAAAATTGTTGACATGAAGCAATTGGTTTGGTGCTTATCCGAAGGAAGTGACTGCGTCCGAGAAGATTGAAGATGAAGTGAATGTGTAGCATTTATTTTGTTGTTTCTTTCCTCTTTATTGAGTCATAGGACGATCGTACTATTAAGAGGGGTGTAGCATTCGAACCTTTGATTCTCTGATGCTAAACCCAAATCTTACGGAAGTTGCGAGAGAAATCTCTTTGTATTCTGAGCAAATACTTGCCAGCAAGAGACTGTGATATTCTTCACTGAGAGAGATTTATCTCTGACCGAGGAGTTAGCATTACTTGTTCCTCAAGTAATGTTACCATTTCTCTTAAAATCCAACCATTGTAAACATGTCGGATTGCCATTGCCTGGACAGTGTGTTCAAAATTTTCATTTCCCACCAGGGAATGCTGCGGCTATAAATAGCCACCCCGCACCAGCTTTATCCGGTGGCTTGCTCCGTTTAATTGTGAGAAGATTGTTGAGCAAACCCTTCTCCTGAGTGATTTGAGTTTAAAATCCACCGAGAGAAAACCCAGAGACAAAAAATTATATAGTGGTTCAGCATCACTCGGATCTATGTCCAGTATGCTCCGCCTATTACTCTTGAGAGCTCCAAACTCTCTAGATGGTTACGTGTTAATTTCTTCAGAGACCAAGGGTAATTTTGGTTCTCGAAGAAGAAGTCTATAAAGGTTTAGAGATCACCTCAAGTATCAACAATGAGTGATCGGCATTAGTTGACTAACCAATTGTCAGGGAGAGTAGCGCGAAGAGAGACTATTTTCTGTGTTTAGTCACAGCCCCTCCAACCAAACGTAGTCCTTGTGCAGAAGGGCGAACTGGTCTACCAAATTCCTAGTTGCCATAGAGCATCATTGGTTACCTTTGCTTCTCTTCTTTACATTCAAATTGTTTCTATCATGCGATTTTTCTTGATGCATGCCTTTAGTTTCCACTGGTTAGTTTGTATTCGCTCACTGTGCACTGTTTACATTCACTACGCTGTTGGGTATCGGGGGTTTTGTGTTTTTTGAAGAAAATTTAAAACTCCCATTCACCCCCACCCCCTCTGGTAGACATACTTCATTCATACATCACTTGATTCACCTTCTGTTTTGAGTAGGCTTGTGACACCACCACCTGCTATAAATTCTGATATGTCGCAAGTAATTCATGATGCTACTTCTGCTATGAATGATGCTTATGATGATGATAGTACTATGCTTAATGAAACCATGCCACTAGGTGAATTTCTTGATGAACAACTCGCTAGAGCTAAATAATTTGAAAATTCTGAAATTGATGAAATTTATGATTCACCTATTAGACCTAGCTCTCCTAGAATTGAAATGCCTAAGGTACCTGAGGTTATGTTATGTATGGGGATATAGTTAAAGAATTTCTTGCTTGTAATAATATAGAAGATGTTTAGAAATTACATGTAAGCTGAAAGAAAAATCTATGATGGAGAAAATGAAATATGATCCTAAGTTTTCTACTTCTCCCATCTTTGTTATTGATAAGGATTATGAATTCTCTGTCAATCCTGAGTTAATTACTTTGGTTGAGTCTGATCCTTTTCATGGTATTTAAATTGATACTATTGTGGCACATCTTACTAAATTGAATGATATAACCACCCTATTTGCTCATGAGGAAAAGATTCGCTACTACTATATTCTTAAGTTGTTTCCTTTCTCACTAAAGGGTGATGCTAAGAAATGGTTTAATACTCTTAATCCTAGTTGTGTGCGTAGTCCCCAGGATATGTTACATTACTTCTCTGAAAAATATTTTCCTATTCATAAGAAACAAGCTTCCTTACAGGAAATATTTAACTTTGTGCAAATTGAAGAAGAGAATCTCACTCAAAAGTGAGGGACACTTCTCCAATTACTTAATGCTTTGCATGATCATCCTCTGAAGAAAAATCAAATACTTGATATCTTTTATAACGGACTAGACGATACTTCTAGGGACTACCTAGATAGTTGTGCTGGTTGAGTTTTCAGGGAAAGAACTATTGATCAGGCTGAACAAATGTTGAATAATATATCAAGAAATCATAATGATTGGACACTTCCTGAACCACCACCTAAACCAACTCCAAAGAAGAGAGGTATTCTATTTCTCAGTCCTGAAGATATGCAAGAGGCAAAGATCTATGAAGAAAAAGGATATTGAAGCTGAGGATGTTAAGATTTACCACCTATTGAAGAAATACATGGGATCGACACCCCGACAAAGGTAGTAAAGGTAAATTATATTATAATATTTTACGAAGGTGATATTCCTTATAATAAATCTGCTAGTCAATGCCTAGATGAATTTGATAACTACATTGTTAAGGAAGAACATTACAATGTGTATTTTAAGAAACAATTGAAACAAAGTGCTTTCATGATTGAACGTTTGAGTGACTTGATATTTACAATTGCTAATGACATTAATGGTGTAGGTAAACATTCGTCCATGGTTTAAGCTCAGCTATAACAAGTTGCTAAGTCACAATATGATTTGCATAATGAGATGAATAATAATGTGAATGACCATGTTGTTAGAGTTATGACTACAGGAGGTAGAATGACTTCGGAGCCACTATTTCCTGAAGGTCATCCTAAAAGAATTGAGCAAGACTCCTAGAGAATTAATTATGATGTGTCTAGTTCATCCAATAAAAAAATAAAAATAAAAATGATAGAACTTTGCATGCTTCTAGTGAACCTGAGGTAGAGAAACCTTCTGAGAATCATAATGATATTTCTATTTCTGATGATGAGACACAATCTTCTAATGAACATCCACTTAGTAATAATGATAAGGATAATTATGGTCATGATCACTACTAGGAAAAAGCTTATACACACACACTTATCAGTAGCGTTTGTTAAAGCGAAGCGCTACTGCTACATAGCAGTAGCGCCTATCAGGGAAGCGCGCTACTACAATAAAGATAGCAGTAGCGCGTTCACCATAAAACGCACTGCTACTACGACGACCAGAACGGTTGCTGCCATGCTTGGTATAGTAGCAGGGCACTTCTAAGGACCGCGTTGCTGCTAACAAAATAGTAGCAGCGCATTTTAGGGCAACAGTGCTGCAACTACCAAAAGGAAAAGAAAGGAAAAAAAGGAAAGCAAAAAAGAAAAGGAAATTAAAGAAAAAGAAAAAATGAAAGCAATAGCAGCAGCGCGTTTCTATGAAAGCGCTATAGCTATTTTAGCTATAGCGTGTTCTGCCAACATGCGCTATAGCTAACTTATCTATAGCCCTGGCGCGTTTATGCGAAAAGCGCTATACCTAAGTAGCTATAGTGCATGTTTTGTAAAACCGCTACTAATATGTTTGACTTACCACTTTGTGGGCGTCCCTCCTTCCCCCAATTCCCCAATCTTCTCGCCAGGCCCCAACCACTCCCTCACCGCCCTTGCGCTCCCTCGTCACCATGCCTCCGTTGCTGCCTGAGTCGCCATCGGAGGCGCACGCCATCGCTGCCATCGGAGCCGCACGCCCGCGGAGCCACCCTCATCCCCTCCTCCCCGCCCCAGCTCCCTCGTCACCCCTGCCTAATCGCCGCTAGAGCCGCCGTGGCCGTCATCGGAGCCCCTGCTCCCTCGTAGCCTCTGCTCCCTCATTACCCCTACCACCCCGTCCACTCCTCACCGCCCCTGCTCCATCATCGTCCATCCTCTCTGTAAGCCCCACACCCCTCCCTCTAGGTTAATTAACTTAGATGAATTTAATTCATTAGGTTAACTAAGTGAACTAACCAGGTCAATTTAGGTAAACTAACTAGGTTAGGTAACTAAGTGAACTAGCTAGGTTAATTTGGTTTACTAACTAGGTTAATTAGATGTTTTTAGATGTTTGGTTAACTATTTTGGTTAACTAACTAGGTTAGGTAACTAAGTAGATGCTAATTAGGTTAGGGTAGTAGTGGTACTGTTAATTACATGTTTTTAGTTAGGGAAGTAGGCTAGGTAACTAAGTAGATGTTAATTATGTTACCTAACTAAGTAGATGTTAATTTAGGTTAATTTGGTTAACTAACTAGGTTAGGTAACTAAGTAGATGTTAATTAGATTAGGGTAGTAGTGGTACTGTTAATTAGAAGTTTTTTTAGTTAGGGAAGTAGGTTAGGTAACTAAGTAGATGTTAATTATGTTACTGAACTAAGTAGATGTTAATTTAGGTTAATTTGGTTAGCTGACTAGGTTAGGTAACTAAGTATATGTAAATTAGGTTTGGCAGTAGTGGTACTAGTAGATGTTAATTAGATATTTCTTAGTTAGCAAAGTAGGGTTTTACTAGGTTAATTAGGTGAAGTTAAATGAATGACCTAAATGAATGAAATTAGTAGTTAACTGAATTTTTAGGACAAATTTGTATATGCTTAAGTACTTAACTAGGTATTATTTTTGGGGAAAACTTGTCTATGCTTAAGTAGTTAACTAAATATATTATAGGGTTGTATATATAGTTGCTTAAGTACTTATATAGTTGTTCTGCACCCAATGTATGCTTAAGTAGTTGTATAATTCCTAGTGTTCATCAATGGGTGCTTAAGTAGTTGTAGATGCTTAAGTAGCAAGCTAGGGTTCATCTAATTAGTTAATACTTGTAGATGCTTAAGTACTCTGGCAGTAGGGTTAGGGCAGTAGGACATAATTTGAATTGAGTTCTGGGGTTCATAATTTCAAATTTTTGTAGATTTTCTTGAAGTGTGAAACATTGAAGTGGTCGTGATGTATGAAAATTCTTCGATTGTGCTCAAGTGGCCTTTTGTTGTTTCCAGGGAATGAAGCCGATTGGCCTATGTTTTGCCAGAATGTTGATTCATTTCCGTTCTGACAAATTTCAGTTGCTCGATTTGTCCACTTTTTAGCAAAGGTCATGCCGAAAATTTCCGTGAATTTCGGGATGACTTGTGCTACAAACTAGGACATATCGAGTGCCCGGGATTTGCCCCACCGGGAAGGAATCAATGTTCCTGCAAAACATAGGCCTTTTTATGTCATTATTCATTTTATGAGGTCTAGAATTAATTGACTAGATTTAATCGTAGGAAACATGGCTAGCAACGATGAAGTACATGGTTCTGGTGATTGCGACGACGTCTACCTGGCGGCAGACGAATATTTGAACCTTGCCAACAATCAATGGTTGTTTTTGCTGGATCCACCTGTCTCATCCGAGACCGACATCGAGACCGGTGCCGAGACTAGCATTGAGACCTGTATCGGCACCGAGACCGGCACCGAGACAGGCGCCGAGACCGGCACAGAGACTGGAAAAGCCATAGAACCGAAATTGAAGAGGAGATGTCAATGCCCAAACCAGCTCCTTACTACTAGACTAGTGGTCGCGGAGGTGGACGAAGACAATTTTGAGCCAAAACTGCCTGTGGAAGCGCGCTCCTTCTATCCCAATCAAATAGGCTGCATCGTACGGGCGTGCGCCACCATTTGAGAAACTAAAGAAGAGGCCAAATATGAAGCACTCCCTCCTAACCCTGCCGCACCAGATATTCTTGTTCCCGGGACGGGATGAAATCCAATATACTGATCCATATAAAGACCCTACAATGTAGAAGATAAACAAACGCGCCATGACCAAGTTTAGCGACATGTTGGCTGCCTGGAAAGTAAGGGTGAAACGCGCCATCGACAAAAAATAACCCTACTCCGAGATTGTAAAGGATAATCCGACAATCACGGAGGAGGAGTTTCAAATATTCGAGGCGGCTTGTGATGCTGAAGATGCCAAAAAAAAGTCAAAGTACATGAAGGGGCTTCAATAGAGGAACATGGGGCGCCACCACCTCGGAAGCCATGGGGACGGGGGAAGAGGTCCATATGGGCCAAGGAGGACGCAGAACCCGAAAGACTGGGCATCCCAGACCCCTTGGCGGAGTTCACCGTCCCGCAGGAGCGTGACGTCCTCAGGGCCCTATACCGTTGGTACCTAGTCAAGAAGGTTTTCGAGATGGACCCGGTCACGAAAGAGTTCATGAGACTGCTGGTAATTTTAGTTTCTGATCAATTCGACTGCATGTTTTGTCATATTTGTAAATGATCATTGTTCCTTTTGCAGAGAGAGCAGCACAGGGTTGCGACAGAAAGTGACAAACCATCAGAGGTGTTGGCGAGGCCCAAGTGGGACACCCCATTTAACCGAGCATTGAAAATAATGAAACAAATCCTGGTGGACACTCGCCTGTCGTATGCACGCATGCATGGTGTCGGAGACAGTGCCACGCAAAAGAAGTACTATGGTGAGACCACGAAGGAGAGAAAGGAAAGACGGAGGTTAACTGAAGAAAGCATCGAAAAGAAGGTTGAGATTGCGGTTGGGAAGAATTCAGCTAAGACAGTCACAATAGCGGTAGCTGCCATAAAATGGGAGCTGACAATCTTGGCTCCGGCTATCGCCAGTTGGAGCAGGCGAAATCCAGAAAAAGATGCAGCAGACTTTCCCCTTGCCAACTTCTTCGGGAGCAGCTCGACTATCGTTGCACCAGCTCCTGCACCTGCACTAGCACCTGCTCCTGCACCGGCTCCTGCACATGCTCATAGCAGCCCGTCCTCCATCTCGGATGTGATCGGCGGTGCTTCGTCTTTGGCTGAGCTCAACGCCCTCACAGTACCTGTCACACCGGCCCTCTTCAATAAATGTATAATCTCCTATTTTCGTTGCCTTTCGGATGTCTTACGTCGCAGACATGTCTTTCCAGGCCGACACCCCGTGCACCATATTGTATGGCATCAATGGCCAGAAGGTGGACATGGGGAATGCGACGATAATGAAGCCGAAGGAACAATTGTTCCACAGCTGGCCGATCCCCCCTAACGTCTTCAAAGTTTTCGTGGCCAGTGTCAAATCGGGCCACGAGAATTTGGTTGCTCTGGTACTAGGGAGAGATGACGAGGAGACCCCGTGGCGGCTTGGCGATTGCAAGACCTGGGTCCTATTGTGGCCGAAGAGTCTGCTTCACCTGGAGGCGGACGGGAGCACACCCATGACCACGCAACCTCCGCAAGGTATGAACATCAGCACCCCACCTACCCAATTACCATCGCCTGTCGTGCTGGGTGTGATGGCATATTGGGTGAGGAAGAGGCTCCATTATTCGCTGACAATGTCACCATAGATGAGGATGAGGATGATGATGACACTCAACATATCTCAATACTGGCGCCATTGATGACGGAGGATTGATGACTCAGGGTTCGAGTGTCATGAGTCAGTGCCTGAATTGCCGCCTATGGAGCCTGAACGTACTATAGACGACTAATACATCTCCAACGTATTGACTTTTTCTCATGCTTTTCCTCTTATTTTGCATTTTAATTTGCATGATTAGAATGAAACTAACCCCGGACTAACGCTGTTTTCAGCAGAACTACCATCGTGTTGTTTTTGTGCAGAAATAAAAGTTCTCATAATGGAACGAAACATTGCGAGGAATTTTTATGGAATAAAAGAGGATTTTTGGAGCCAAGACCCACCAGAGAGGGCCCCTGGGTGGCCACAACCCACCAGGGTGCGCCCCCTCTCCTGGCGTGCCCAGGTGGGTTGTACCCACTTGGTGGCCCTGTTGACGATCCTCATGATAGTATAAAATCACATTATTCCAGAAAAAATCGGGGAGAAAGAATTATTGCGATCCACAAGACAAAGCCGCCGCCAAGCCCTGTTCTTCCTCGGGGGGCAGAAATGGAGTCCGTTTGAAGCTCCGGAGAGGGGGTCTTCATTCTTCATCATCACCAACCCATCTCCATCGCCAATTCCATGATGCTCCCCACCGCAAGTGAGTAATTCCTTCGTAGGCTCGCTGGTTGGTGAGGAGTTGGATGAGATTCATCATGTAATCGAGTTAGTTTTGTTAGGGCCTGATCTCTAGTATCCATTATGTTCTTAGATTGATGTTGCTATGACTTTGCTATGCTTAGTGCTTGTCCCTTCGGGCCCAGGTGCCATGATTTCAGATCTGAACAGTTTATGAATTCATCATTATATCGATGTTTTAGATCCGATCTGTCAAGTTATAGTCACCTACTACGGTTATGATCCGACAACCCTGGAGTGACAACAAACGGGCCCACTCTCGATGATGACCGTAGTTTGAGGAGTCCATGTATTCACTATGTGTTAATGCTTTGCTCCGGTTCTCTATTAAAAGGAGGCCTTAATATCCCTTAGTTTCCAATATGGACACCGCTTCCACGGGAAGGTAGGACAAAAGATGACATGCAAGTTCTTTTAATAAAGCACATATGACTATTTATGGAATACATGCCTACATTATATCGATGAACTGGAGCTAGTGCCGTATCGCCCTAGGTTGTAACTATCACATGATGAATATCATCCAACAAGTCACCGATCCAATGCCTACGAATTTATATTATATTGTTCTTGCTAAGTTACTACTATTGCTAATGCTATCGTTACTGCTAGAATACCACTGTTATCACTGTTACTGTTACCGTTGTTGTTGTCACTACTATCAAAACTATCATACTATTGTGGTACTAATCACTTTGCTGCAGATAATTAATCTCCAGGTGTGGTTGAATTGACAACTCACCTGCTAATACCTTCAAATATTCTTTGGCTCCCCTTGTGTCGAATCTATAAATTTGGGTTAAATACTTACCCTCTAAAACTGTTGCGATCCCCTATACTTGTGGGTTATCAAGACCTTTTTCTGGCGCCGTTGCCGTGGAGCATAGCTATATTTGTTGAGTCACTTGGGATTATTATCAATTTATCACTATGAAGAATCTGGAGGATCCAAATACTAAGATATTTGACAAGGGGAGGTAAGGAACTGCCATCCAGTTCTGCTTTAGATTCACCTTCTGTTATGAGTAAACTTACAACACCACCACCACATGCTATTAATTCTGATATGTCGCAAGTTATTGATGATTCTACTTCTACTATGAATGATGCTTATGATGATGCTAGTACCATGCTTAATGATGATGTGCCACTTGGTGAATATCTTGATGAACACATTGCTAGAGTAAGACAACATGATATTGTTGAATCTGATGATGAAGTTGAAACTGAATATCTTGAAACACCTACTAGAACTAGCCCTCCTAGATACAAAGTGCCAAAGGTACCGGAAGGTTATACTATGAGTGAGGAGGCAACTAGAGATATTCTTGCTTGTAAGGATAAAGATGATCTGGAGAAATTATTATGTAAGTATAAGGAAAGATCTCTGAATGCTAAAACGAAATGTGATCCTGAGTTTGCTACTTCACCTATTTTTACCGATAATAAGGATTATGAATTCTCTATCAACCCAGAGTCAATCACTTTGGTTGAATCTAATCCTTTCCATGGTTATGAAACTGAAACTGTTGTGGCACATCTTACTAAGTTGAATGATATAGCCACCCTTTTTGCTCATGATGAGAAGATTCGCTATTACTATATTCTCAAGTTATTTCTGTTCTCATTAAAGGGTGATGCTAAGGCTTGGTACAATACTCTTGCTCCTGGTTCTGTGTGTAGTCCCCAGGATATGATTTACTACTTCTCTGAAAAATATTTTTCTGCTCATAAGAAACAAGCTGCCTTACAGGAAATATTTAACTTTGTTCAAACCAAAGAAGAGAGTCTCCCACGAGCTTGGGGGAGGCTTTGCCACTTACTTAATGCTTTTCCTGATCATCCTCTTAAGAAAAATGAAATACTTGATATCTTCTATAATGGACTAACCGATGCTTCTAGGGACTTCCTAGATAGTTGTGCTGGTTGTGTTTTCAGGGAACAAACTATTGCTCAAGCTGAAGAATTATTGAATAACATATTGAAAAATTATGATGATTGGACAATTCCTGAACCATCGCCTAAACCCACTCCGAAGAAGAGGGGCATATTATATCTCAGTCCTGAAGATATGATGAGGCAAAGCAATCTATGAAAGAAAAAGGTATTAAGGCCGAGGATGTGAAAAAATTACCACCTATCGAAGAAATACATGGGCTTGAAGCACCACCACCACCCAAGGTGGTAGAGTTAAAATCTTTAATGAAATTCAATGATAGTGATGATCCTCATAATAAACATCCTAGTCAATGCCTTTATGAGTTTCACAATTACATTAGAAAGCAAGATCACTTCAATGCAAATGTTATGAAATAATTGAAATATAATTTTGATATGATTGCTCGCTTAAGTGACTTGTTATTTAGAATCTCAAATGATGTTAGAGGTGTTGGAAAACATGCTTCTATGGTTCAAACCCAGTTAGAACAAGTTGCTAAATCACAAAGCGAATTACTTGATTAAAAGAATCATAATATACATGACTTTGCTGTTAGAGTTGCAACAAGAGGAGGTAAAATGACTCGGGAACCACTTTGTCCTGAGAGACACCCAAAAATAATTGAACAATGTTCGCAAAGAAATAACACTAGTGCCCCTAGTCCTTCTAAAAATAAAAAGAAAAATAAAAAGGATAGGACTTTGCATGCTTCTAGTGAACCTGAAATAGACAAACCTCCTAATAATGAAAATGAAACTTCTATCTCTGATGCCGAAACTCAATCTGGTAATGAACATCCACATAGTGATAATGAAAAATACAATGATGAGATTCATGAAGAGACTCAACCTAATAATGACAAAGAACCAGATAATGATGTTGAGATAGAACCACCTGCTGATCTTGATAACCCACAACCTAAGAATAAAAGATATGATGAAAGAGACTTTGTTGCTAGAAAACATGGAAAGGAAAGAGAACCATGGGTTCAGAAGCCTATGCCCTTTCCACCTAAGTCTACTAAAAAGAAGGATGATGAAGAATTTGAATGCTTTGCTAAAATGGCAAGGCCAGTCTTTCTGCGAACTCGCTTAACTGATATCTTAAAAATGCCTCCTCATGCAAATTATATGAAAGACATCATCACTAATAAGAGAAAAATATCGGAATCTGAAATCTCCACCATGCTTGCTAATTACACTTTCAAAGATGGAGTACCTAAAAAACTTCATGTGATTTGGGAGCTGTTGTTATGTGTTATGCCTTTCTTTTTATATAAAAGACCTGACTTGAATAAACTCACACCTACTGAAATATCTTTGCAAATGGCTGATAAATCAAATGCCATACCTATCGGTATCTGTGAGGATGTGCCTATTGTTGTTGCTAATGTCACTTTTCATATTAATGGTAATGAGCATACGGTGCACTTTCCGAAGAAACAATTCCAGGTGAATGGTATTAATGTTATTGAAAAATCTCCGACAATCACTATTGGAAGTTTTCAAATACCTCTACCTACTGTCAAAATGAAATATGAAATCTTATTCTGGGGAAATGCATATCCCCATTGAGGTAACTTAGTGATTTACGAAAGTTCTACGGTTTCATGCTAATCGAAACTGGTTGTTAATAAGACCTCATCAACATTATTAATGAATCATTTTTGAACGGTATGAACTTGATGAATTTAGTAAGCATTACCTTCTGTCCCTACCTCTTTGTTTTCTATTTTTATTAGTTAAATAAAATAAAATGCCATGTTTTGTCTGTTTTCTAAATTTCCCGTGCAATAAAAAATGACCCAAAAATAAAAGTTCTCAGAATGCTCTAAAAACCTGATATGATTTTTTTCTGAATACTTAAGAATTTTTGGTGCAAATATACCATAGGGAGGTGCACCAGCTGGGCACAACCAACCTGGGCGCGCCACGACCCCCAGGCACGCCCTTGTGAGTTGTGGTCCCCATGTGGGCCCCCTCACTTATCTCTTTAGGCCACATCATCACTTACCTCTAGAAAAAAAATCCCCACTGCTCTCTCTCCCGTGTTCTTGAGCTCAAACCCACAGATTTTGATCTCTTTGCTCGAAGCTCCGTTTCCGAAACTGTTTTGGGGGACTGTTGCTTGGTATGTGACTCCACCATTTGTCCAATTAGTTTTTTTAGTGGTTTGTACTTTGAATAATTTGCTACTATTGGTGCTGCTATAGATGAGCTTGCATGTTGAATTCTTAGTGTTCTAACTAGTTTGAATGCTTGCTATGGCCTCTATGTATCCCTAGGAGTAGTTGCTATCAATCTTGTGAAGTTTTGTTGACAAATTTTTGTCACCTCAAAAATTTTATTTTCAGAAAATTGTACTCGGACACGATGAACCTATTTGGAAGGAGGTCCTCGAAGAGACGATCTCCGGGGGCATCTTCTAGTGACAGTTCTGCTCGCTGGTCATATGTGGAACAAAGTGAAAGTTCCACACGTGATGCCGCCACTAAAACATGCTTATGGCCTTGTGATGAATATATGGCGCGTGTGGGCATTAGGGAGGAATTTGAGCAATATGTTCACAATGCTGGCCTCGGTCCCTACCTTTCAGATAAGTGTGAACAACGCCAACTTCTCACTGAGACATTTGTCAAAAGATTTACATTTTTCCCTCGTGAGTCCTGGGTGTCTTTTATGCTTTATGATAATCCATTTACCATCTCACTAGACAAGTTTGCTTACCATTGCAAACTGCCATATTGGGGTTCGCTTGATGAGCCACCGAGGGCTGAGTACGAGTATTTCTTAACTAGCCTTTGGTATGGTGAAAATAGGGGAGTGACATAAGGCAGAATAAAGAGCATCCACTTTCCTACAATTCAGTATTTTGCATTATTTAACAGGAAATGCATAGTAGGCAAGCAAGACTGTAGCACACTTTGTGTGCCAGACTTGAGCCACATTCGCTCCGCTCTCACTGGTGAATGGAACTATAACCTTGGAGCGATTGTTGCATGTAGACTTCATAATAATGCTAACGGTTGCTGGTTCTATGGGGGAATTTATGCCACACGTTTGGGACGAAAGCTAGATGTTTCACCTTTACCCTTTGACCCTATCCTACCCACACAGTATTTAGACTTTGACACCTTGAAAGATCATAAGATCCTCAAAGGAAAAAATGATGACTTCTCTTATAATTTGTTGTTTAACCAAACCTCTGTTGTGCATACACATTTTCCTGCGCCTGCACTTTTTGACTATCACAGCAAGGGGAGATATTTTTTCTTGAGAGCGAGGCCCGAGCTCATAACGCAGCAGTGGTGGCAGCACGGCGTGCCGAGGCATCAGTAGCGAGAGCCTTTGTGAGCTTGCACACAGACTTCTACCCTCCAGGCTACTGATCGACTACCAAGTTAGGACAAAAGCATAAGCTTGGGGGAGTACGTGTTTCTCACCGACATTATATTCATGTCCACATACTTCATTTCTCGGTGTTCACACTTTTTCATTGTATCATCCATGCTCAGATTTATTTTCTTGCTTTCTTCTTGTATGTTTGAAAAACTTTAGAAAAACCAAAAAAAATAGTTGTAGCTAGTTTACTTTCTATGCATGCTTAGTAGTAGTGTTAAAAAGAAAATCCAAAAAGATTTCCTTGTTCTTCTTTTGCTTGTTGGGAGCTTTCCCGTCTAAATAGTTTTTTTCCTCGTTTTTGTTTTCCCTTTTATTTGCCTGTTCTAGAAAATCAAAAGCTCCAAAAATATTTCAGTTTGTTTCTCTGAATTTCTTTTCTTTTAAATCGAGTCTTACCAAGGAGAAGACCACGATGAAAATGTTGAGTGGCTCTCATAAGAATAATTGTTGAACTAATAAGAGCACATTTTACCTTGTCTTCTCCTGTTGAATAAAATGTTTGCAGATTCCAGCTTAGTCCATGGCACTCTTGCACTATTATTATTTTCATATCATTTGGTCGTGCAAGTTAAAGGCAATAATGACGACATCCAATGAACTGGCCGTGGCAGAGAGAAACTGGTATGGACTCGACTTGTTCTGTTTTTGTTAATATGTTTAACCTAGTATCCATGATTCAGCACATTATGATTAAACATGTTTGCAATGACAATTAGAGATTATAGTTTCTCATGCCATGCATAAGTAGCTGGGAGTTGATAATGATTTATCTTGGATATCAACATAGCGTTAAAATGATTGTGATGTAGTATGATGATATGGTATACTCCTCTGAATGTTCGAGTGGCTTGACTTGGCACATGTTCATGCATGTAGTTGAATCAAAACCAACATAGCCTCTATGATATTTATGTTCATGGTGTCCATATCCTACTCATGCTAGTGTCCAATGTTACTTACGCATAATGCATGGTTATGATCGTTGTTGCTCTCTAGTTGGCCACTTCTCAATCTAAATTGCTAGCCTTCGCCTCTACTAAGTGGGAACTCTACTTGTACATCAAAAACCTTGAACCCAAAGTTATTCCAGATGAGTCCACCATACCTACCTATATGCGGTATTACCCTGCCGTCATAAGTAAATTTGCATGTGCCACCTCTAAAAACTTCTAAAAGTTGCTTTTTGTGTGTGCCTGGATCGTTCATGGAACGACAGGAGGTGGTCGGTATCTTCCATGCTATGCGGGTTATTCTTAGGACAAGTGTTTATTCACTCGCCATCGCACGAGAAAATGGGCGGTAATAGGGATGCCCAGTCCCAAACTGCAAACATGAAAAAGAGTTCATCTCTAAAATAATCAAACAAAAACTCCCAATGGAGTCAAAACCTTTACATTTCCACTTGGGAACCGCCACTAGCATGCTTAGCATGGAAGATGTTGATATTTGATGGTCGTGAAGTGAATAAGAAGGATGCATGTCTCAAAATATCATTTATCTCTGTTTTAAAGAAGTAGCTCTGGCACCTCTGCAAATCATTGCTTCCCTCTGCGAAGGGACTATCTATTTACTTTTATGTTGTGTCACCACCTTCTAAAACAAGCGCCAGAAACTGAGCAGAGCACAGCTGTCATCATTTATGCATTATGTGTAGCTAATGCTGGGTGCATCATGACTGGATCTTTTCTACCATGAATTACTGCTTAGTCGCTGCTTGAACTTTGGAGGTGCTCCGCATTTATGTTTTGCAGCCTTAGAAAGGGCTAGCGAGATATCACTATTGTCATATTATATCATGATTGTTTTGACAACGTGTTGCTGTGTGAGATATTTTATTATTGCTCGCTAGCTGATTATGTCATTGATATGAGTCATTATAATCTTTAAATGTTATTGTTGACATGGTTAGTTATATTGTTGGCTAAAAACCTGGGTGCTGTTTAAGCTTATTTATGCAAACAAGAGCAAAAGAGTTCGTAAATGTTTTTCTTTCTCACTTTCACTTTATCAACTGAATTGCTTGAGGACAAGCAAAGGTTTAAGCTTGGGGGAGTTGATACGCCTCCAACATATCAACTTTTTCTCACGCTTTTCCTGTTGTTTTGGACTCTAATTTGCACGATTTGAATGAAACTAAGCCCGGACTAACGTTGTTTTCAGCAGAACTACCATGGTGTTGTTTTTGTGCAGAAATAAAAGTTCTCGAAATGGAACAAAACTTTGCGAGGAATTTTTATGGAATAAAAGAGGATTTTTGGAGCCAAGAACAACCAGAGAGGGGCCCCTAGGTGGGCACAACCCACTAGGGTGCGCCCCCTCTCCTGGCACGCCCAGGTGGGTTGTACCCACCTGGTGGCCCCATTGACAATCCCCCTGATACTATAAAATCACATTATTCTAGAAAAAATCGGGGAGAAAGAATTATCCCGATCCACGAGACGGGGCCGCCGCCAAGCCCTGTTCTTCCTCGGGAGGGCGGATCTGGAGTCTGTTTGGGGCTCCGGAGAGGGGGATCTTCGTTCTTTGTCATCACCAACCCTTCTCCATCGCCAATTCCATGATGCTCCCTGCTGGGAGTGAGTAATTCCTTCTTAGGCTCGCTGGTCGGTGAGCAGTTGGTTGAGATTCATCATGTAATCGAGTTAGTTTTGTTAGGGCCTGATCTCTAGTATCCACTATGATCTTAGATTCATGTTGCTATGACTTTGCTATGCTTAATGCTTGTAACTTTGGGCCCGGGTGCCATGATTTCAGATCTGAACCATTTATGAATTCATCATTATATCCGTGTTTTAGATCCGATATTGCAAGTTATAGTCACCAACCACGGTTATGATCCGACAACCCCTGTGTGACAACAACCGGGCCCACTCTCGGTGGTGACCGTAGTTTGAGGTTTCTTGTATTCACTATGTGTTAATGCTTTGTTCCGGTTCTCTATTAAAAGGAGGCCTTAATATCCCTTAATTTCCAATATGGACCATGGTGCCACGGGAGGGTAGGACAAAAGATGTCATGCAAGTTCTTTTAATAAAGCATGTATGACTATTTATGGAATACATGCCTACATTATATCAATGAACTGGAGCTAGTGCCATATCGCCCTAGGTTATAATTGTCACATGATGAATATCATCCAACAAGTCACCGATCCAATGCCTACGAATTTATATTATATTGTTCTTGCTAAGTTACTACTATTGCTACTGCTACCGTTACTGCTACAATACCACTACTATCACTGTTACCGTTACCATTGTTGTTGTCACTACTATCAAAACTATCATACTACGGTGCTACTAATCACTTTGCTGCAGATAATTAATCTCCAGGTGTGGTTGAATTGACAACTTTGCTGCTACTACCTTCAAATGTTCTCTGGCTCCCCTTGTGTCGAATCTATAAATTTGGGTTAAATACTTACCCTCGAAAACTGTTGCGATCCCCTATATTTGTGGGTTAACAACGACCTTCCACAAAAGAAGCATCGGAAGACAGCGAAGAAAGGCAACAATAAAGCTGTTGCTATGATCCATCCGCCTCCGCAGCCTCGGGTTCAAGACCGTATAACTGTCCGTGTTGCGGCAAAATACCATATCCCCGGTGAACCATTCCTACTTTAGGCATCGGTATAGGCCATACATGGTGATCTAATGAGACTTCATGACGATGTGCTGCGGAGAGAGAAAAGCCTAATCGCCTCAATCCAGGATACCCACTCTACATGGTTAACGTGCCATGAAAAAGGTTGTACGTCGACTCATTCCTGCGGAGAAGTTCTTCCTTCGATTCGATTAAATCTTTAACATGTTTCACTTGAAGAAGCTAGATTTTACGTTTGTCCGCCTTTATGCCTTGTACATCAAATACATCATCGGGATTGAGCAGATACCTTATGTCTATGTCGTTGACCTGTACTTCATGCATGAGGGCTTCTTGGCCATCTGCGTAGTGCACCGTCAATACGCGAGGGACTACATCATCGATTTCTTGGTCGCCAATAAGGACAAGGAGACGATTCCCATTCCTTATCATCCCCTGTAAGTCATCCGCGCGGATATCGTTCCTTTGATTTCAATCGTTCATTTGCATGGTGGAGGCTAAATAATTTGAGGTGTCTTTATTTTGCGCAGCCACGGGTGCGCCATCCTCATCATCCTTTACCCCCGATACTCCCATGCTCTTTACTTGGACTCGGCGAAGAACATGAACAAAAAGGATTACACCCCACATCAAGTCTATTCTTGACAGTGCTATCTTTTTCTACGGCGTACGGGGTGGAGAGATCATGGACAAGAAGAAGAGGAGCAGCAGGCCCGCCTTCAGCCATAAGACCGACTTCTGCTGCATCCAGCAACCGAGTGATACTCTTAGTGATGGACTCTATGTCCTACACCACATGCTAGAGTACAAACGGGATCAGTAGAACCTTTGAATGTCACCTACATCCGGGGATGCCCATATTATGCAATGGGCAAGGAACGTAGGAGATATCAAGGATCATCGGCTTCGAGCTAAGTTCTATCACATCCAGCGCGAACTTGCCCAAATCATCATGAAAGAGGTCCTCGAAAAAACAGGGTTGTTCTATGAGGAAGGGCAAATGTCACGGGAAGACGTCTGAACACGCGTAGCCGCTCAGCTTCTCGACCTGAAGCCTTTCACTAAGCTCGGGGACTATCTCCCTGACTTGGATGGATGGCACGACATGTTGTGATTGTCGATATATGACAATGTGTCTGTTTAGTCCATGCTTTATGTATGATGAAACTTTTAGTTATGCACGACAAAACTTTATTTGTGATGTAATTAAACCGTCCTCCTCGACTAGCAAAGATCACTCTAGTGAGGGCATTTTGGGTACGATGAACTTTGTTATTTATGCTTATGATATGTTGCTTCTATTTTTGCCAAGTCTATCTCTTTCTGTTGCTCAACTATATATGTTTCATATCATGGACTCATGTGATGATGCAGGTGCATAGATCATCGATGGCGAGGAAGTGCTACGCCAGGAGTATACGACGAGTGGCCGGAGTGTCAGGCCCAGGTGTACCGGTTTCTGGTTTCCGAGCAATAGGCAATAGTTAGTTTAGGTTCACGCTAGTGCGAGAGAGGGATACTAACTCATGTATTGCATAGTTCCGCTCTCACTCATAGTGATAGCTCTTCTCGCGTATATCATTGTTTATATGGATGGCGAAGTAGTTGCAAGAACTTGTATCTCTATTTTCGAGATGATGACGAGAGACCACTTTGTGTTGGATGATGATTATGATGATGACATGATTCGATGCTATGATTGCATTTGTATGTGTATGATATGCTAAATATTATTGTATAAAGCATGTTCAAATACAAAAAAAATATGCAAAAAAACAAAAATTAATAAAACTAATAGTAGTGAGGGGAATAGAGTTAGCAGTAGCGCGCCCTTACCAGTAGCGCCCCCTAGATTAAAGCGCTACAGATATTAGCAGTAGCGCGTTGTGCTAAAGCTCGCTGCTTCTAGCCATATATAGAAGTAGTGTGGGTCAACACGCACTACTAATACATGTTAGCTGTAGCATCGTATAAATAGCGCGGTGCCCCGCACTACTGATACACCTATTACGCGTGCTACTGCTAGACTTTTCGCTAGTAGTGGATGATGTTCAACTAGACAAGGATAAAGAACCTGATAATGATGTAGAAATATAACTTGTTGTTGATCTTGATAACCCACCTCCTAAGAATAGAAGATATGATAAGAGAGATTTCGTTTCTACAAAACATGGTTTAGAAAGAGAACCATGGGTTCAAAAACCCATGCCTTTTCCTAACAAGCCACCTAAAAGTAAGGATGAGGAACAGTTTGAACGGTTTGTTTAAATGCTTAGACCTATTTTCTTGTGTACTCGTTTGACTAGTATATTGAAAACTATTTCATCCATTGCGCCAAAGGGCGCAAAGACACGCTAAATCGATGTTGGCGATGAAAATAGTTTCCTTTAGTAAGGACGGTTGATGTATATACTCATTGTAGTTTAGGAGTAGAAAGTCATATATGAAACTAAACCTATGTTTAGTCGGTTTAGCTGTGGCCCGCTGAATCCATATGCGCCTCGGAAAAAACCATGGTTTAGTTGATTTCATTGTGGGTAAGCACATATGATAACAAATTTAATCCCTTTTAATAAAAAATGGTCTTTTGTTGTCTACAATCAAATATACATACACATTTCAATTTGGTAGTACAGACTCAGTCAAAACCATGCGCATTAAAAATTTGTGTATTTTTCAGGCAATCATTTTTTTGAGCAAGCATGTACAGTAAGAATTTAGATCGTTATGTAAAAAATACATTTTTGCTTAATAAGAATATACATATACCTAACACCATGTATAAAACTATTTAAGAACTCCCTTTTTTAAGGAAAGTAGTGTTTCTATAAAAAAAATATGTGTGTTTGAAAAAAAAAGACTATTTATGTGCCACTTAGACACATGTCTATTCGAAAGTAGTCGTATGGTATTCAATTCGGCCCATGAAGCGTTTTCTTTGGCTGGCCCGCTTGGAGCAGAATATGAAGCAGTTGGGCATCAAATGGTGCCAAATGGCATAGTGTCTCATTTCAAACCAAGAGTAATTGAAAATAAATGCTTGGCAATTTGGCAATACCAATGATCCTTTTAGTATTGAAAATTGAATATTCAAACTATGCAATAGAGTTTTCAAAATGTGATAAAAAATTCTATGTTAGCTTGAAGTTAAAAAGGCCTATATTGGTTTGATATATGTGCAACAAGCGCATTTTAACCAACATGTTAACTTTTTTTCCACGCTGAACCCATGGTTGCATTGAAGAAAATTCCATGTATTAGTTGGTTTAGCTGTGACCAAGTAATACAGGCGACAATTTTAAGCCCTTTTAATAAAAAAAAATCTAAGCTTGTTCTCTACGGTAAGATGTAGATGCACATTTTAATTTGGTACCTCACGTTGGAAATGTGTTTATTTTTCACTAAGCTTTTGATCGATATCTTATTCAAGTAACCTATAGCCAAATGGCGCAAGGCCCAAATTCAATCCCCGAGTGTTCCGAAACAGTTCGTGTTTCCGTAATATCTTTTCAATTTTAAAAATTTAGGTGCTTCGTAATAATTAGCTAAAAATTCCCCATTCAAACAACATTTCAACCATTTATGCATATGATCATGTGTGCTTTTCAAATATTTGCTTTTGTTAGGAGCTTTATGTTGGATTTAACGTATGTCTAGAAGTTTAGCCCCTCTGTATATATAAAAAATGAAGGAATATTCTATCCACTGGTTCTATGTTATTTAGATCCATTCATATTTTATACCAGGCTTTACTATTTCAGCAAGATCACTATCCAGCTATTTGTACAAATAGAACCAAACTGAATTCAGAAAACAAACGTTGTTTCCTCCCTGTAATGTCCGAATGAGCAATGCGATTTCATTTTGAGGTCATATGAAAGAGTTACATCAACAAAATGATTTCTAATTTCATGACCACATTTCATAGTTTAAGGAAAGTTATATTTTTTCCCGTTCTCTCCAAATTAGTGGTGAACATCACCATGCGAGTCACCAATAGGGACATAACCCTCCATCACTGCACACATCTGCTACCAATCTGCAAGCATCCCTAGTAAGTACCACACTATCTGCAAATAGAAAGGAGATGATATCATGATTGATAAACTATGGGTGAGAAATCTATATTGGCCTTCCAGTTTATAGAAGAATAAGAAAGAGAACTTAGACAGACTTTTACACAATGGCCATTTTAACCTGTGAAGGACCAAAAATAACATACCATCTTTGAATGATGAACTAAACTAAATAAGAAATATATACAGTAGAAAAGGGATCTTACATCAAGTAAGTCATTACAACAAACATCATGAGAAGAGAAAAAAGAATAAGACCACAACTAACATCAGATTGAGATTAATACATCTTAGGAGGAGGTAGAAGACATCACTATGATCCTTTGGTGACCTGGGGAGCAGGAATCCATGGTTTTTATCCGCCCGTCCATCTGCTATACTAGGTGACATGGAAACATCATCTCTCTACCTTCTCGATGGATAGACCAGGGGAGCCGGATGTTCAACTCGGCCTTCCCCGCCTTCCATCAATGGATTTTTATAGTCAGGGTTAAAGACTGAGAGGCCCTCTGCATGTTCAGATATGGACCAGTAAACCAACAAAAGCATAATATAACATAATTACATTGCAGAGTGTACTAACATAATTATATTCCGAAATAAACTCAATAGTAGAACAATTTAGAGGGTTAGAATAGTGCACATATATATGTCAGTAGCGCAAAAACTATTTAGCCAACTTTACTAATATTGTAGAAATTAACTTCAGTGTACTAACATAACTACTTTGGATATAAGCAGTCAACCACGAATTAAACATGACTTGCATTTCTAAACGGTCCAACAAAATCAGATCAATCATGAATAGTACACAAAAAAGACAAAGCTTTTAACCATAGCTAATGCTTAACCTTCTTCTTCATAATCAAGACATTCTGGATGCCTCCTAGATGTGCTCCACGTCCAACCAGAAATGGTGAGATAGAATAACCCCTACACCAGCCAAAACATCCAACGCACAACCCTGCAAAAAACGCAATACCATCCAAGATTCAGTAGTTTGATTATATTTCATTTGATAAAAAGTACTCTTACGGTGAAAAATTGCATGTTAGAATGTCGCATGAAGCATCCATAGACAAGTGGGTTCAATCACAAGAGAATCCAACTGGAAATCTCTACTGCAACCAAGTTGTGATTAAAAGTTAAGTAATTAACGGATTTACGCTCATAAACATCTATGGCAAGGCATGGGAATAAAGTTGCAGATGAAACTCCTAGGTTGATAATCATCAGCTATCGTAACAAAATAAAGTGATTAAATACCATGTAGAACAAAATCAATAGAGTGCGTGAGAGAAGCTTCATGCAAAATCATCAGAAACAACATGGCAGGAACAAAAGGTCTAAACTATCAACATTACTAAACCAATATCGCTTCCTCAACCAAATATTCAGACGCAATCATTAAGACAAACTGGTGAAGGCATCGGAGTAAGCGGAGGAAGAAGGGGACAACGCGTGCCGGAAGTTGCCGATGGGCCTTAATGGCCTGGCCGAGCCATCACCCTCCCCCATGATATTTGGCAGTCGGCGGAGAGGTGTAAATATGACCAGATGTAAAAACAAGCTCGAGCAAATTAATATGGACCAACAAACTGACAAAAGCAGAATATAACATAATTATATTGCAGCATGTACTAACATAATTATATTCTGGATTAAACTCAATAGACAACAATTTATAGGGTTAGAATGAAGTGCATGTATATATCTCAGTAGCGCAAACTATTTAGCCAACTTCACTAAAAATGTACTCCCTCCATCCCATAATAAGTATCTCAACTTTGTACTAACTTTAGTACAAAGTTAGTATAAAGGACACTTATTTTAGGAAGGAAGGAGTAGAAATTAACTTCAGTGTACTAACATAATTATTTTGGAAATACGCAATCAACCACAAGTTAAACATGAGAGAAATCGAAACATTTTAAGAAAATAAAAAAGAGCCCAATAGCAAGGTAGCGCAACATGCAGCTGTATTGACCAGCCCCTTCTAAGGAAAGGCTTTAGGATCAGAAGTTGTGTAGTTGATCAACATAGAAATATAAAAGCCTTTCCTTCAAATCATTACAGCACCTCCTACAAAAGCGAATGGGAGTTTTGTACCAAGGTGGTTCAGTTCACTTACCAAATAATGAACATATATACTTCTCCACATTTAGTTTTGTACTTCATATGTAATAAGAAAGCTAGTGCCACACGCTTTTTTTGGAACACGGAAACCCGGCCTGAATACATCTGAATCACATAATAAATTTGTTGAAATGCTTGGCAGGCACATGAAAAACACAAAGAAAAATATAATATATTGGTATTTGTATTTGATCCACCTGGGTACATGTATATTCTAAAAGAAACAGACAAGTTGCCATGTTACCTGATGTGCAGCTTATCATGTGATACACAAAACTTCACAAATCATCAGGGCATCAAGTATTAAAGTGCATGAGCAAGCAGATAAACCTACTCAACAAATTGTTTCCCAAACTACTTACAACACACTGACCACAATATAAAACCGGTGACTATACTGATCTGCACCACTACATCATTGTAATTTGCTCAAATCAGCACCTAAATTCCACACACTACCTCACTATATGCAGGTGAAAAGGCATAAACCAGAAAGTGGCTAAACAAGCGATAAAAAGATTGGCATACCTTGTTTGTACCCTGTATACAGAGCTGGGGAAATGAGAAAGTTGAGGCAGTGTTATCGTGGAAATCGGCAGACCTGAAAAGTAGTTATCCAACCAATTAGATAGAAGACGTCGATTTGAGTATACCTGCACTCAAACCTTTCATTAACAATCATTTTGTTGTTAATCTGCACCATATGAACCCAAAGTAAGTTTTCCTCTTACTTCTGTTTTTTCATGCAAAAGTGTAACAGAGAGAGGGTCTCTAAAAAGAGATAGTTCAGAGGAAAGAGAGGGCACAGAGGGGAAGGGGATTATCTGTGAGTGGAGGTGAGGATGGAGTTGTATGGTTCCTCCAGTATGAAGGGGCTCTGGCTGGGTTGCTCCACGACCTCGTGGTGCACGTTACTGCCAGCGTGCTCCGAGGCATACCTCATGTGCACCGGGTGGGTGCGTTCCGAGCCATTGGGCACGCCATCCTGAAACGCATGCCGGGAGGCCGCACCCATCTTATCAGACTTAACGCACCATGCGTGTTGCCATTGCCGCCGACGCCATCTTCTCGTGGTCGCATGTCTCACTTCTGCACACATGCTCCTATGCGGAGCAAACTGGATGCAGAGGCGGCAGCGACGCTCACGACACCGCGGAGGCGAGCCGATCCGCCTCCCTGGCTGGCATCCGCGCCTCTCCTCCTTCTCCGACCGAGGATGCCCGGTTGAGCACCTCCTTCCGCGGCTTCCTCACGACGAGGGATCGCCTCCCCCCGAGGCTTCCTCGTGAGCTGGGGTGGATAGAGGGGGTGATTAAACTACTTGACCAAATAAAAATCTATCACTTTTTCCAATTTTAGTTGTTGGCAGATTTTAGCAAATAGCACAAGTCAAGCAATCAACCTACACATGCCATTCTAAGAGTATAGTGATACATCCATTTTGCATGATGCTTTTATAGTGATATTTGTTGCATTATGGGTTGTTATTACACATTATGGTACAAAACTTATGCCTTTTCTCTCTTATTTAACAAGGTTTACATGAAGAGGGAGAATGCCGGTAGCTGGAATTTTGGACTGGAAAAGGAGCAAATATTAGAGACCTATTCTACACAACTCCAAAAGTCATGAAACTTCATGAAGAATTGTTTGGGAATTAATAAAAAATATTGGGCGAAGAAAGCACTATAGGGGGGCCACCAGCCATCCACAAGGGTGGGGGGCGTGCCCTACCCCCTAGGCGCGCCCACCTGCCTTGCCACCAGCCTGGCAGGCCCCCGGTGCCCATCTTTTTCTATATGAAGGGTTTTTACCTGAAAAAATCAGAAGGAAGCTTTCGGGACGAAGCACCGCCATATCGAGGCGAAGCCTGGGCAGAACTAATCTAGGGCTCCAGCGGAGCTGTTCTGCCACGGAAACATCCCTCTCAGAGGGGGGAATCATCACCATCGTCATCACCAACGATCCTCTCATCGAGAGGGGGCCAATCTCCATCAACATCTTCACCAGCACCATCTCCTCTCAAACCCTAGTTCATCTCTTGTATCTGATCTCTATCTCAAAACCTCAGATAGGTACCTGTGGGTTGCTAGTAGTGTTGATTACTCCTTGTAGTTGATGCTAGTTGGTTTATTCGGTGGAATATCATATTTAGATCCTTAATGAGAATTAATACTCCTCTGATTATGAACATGAATATGCTTTGTTAGTAGTTACGTTTGTTCCTGAGGACATGGGAGAAGTCTTGTTATAAGTAATCATGTGAATTTGGTATTCGTTCGATATTTTGATAAGATGTATGTTGTCTCTCCTCTAGTGGTGTTATGTGAACATCAACTACATGACACTTCACCATGATTTGGGACTAGGGGAAGGCATTGGGAAGTAATGAGTAGATGATGGGTTTCTAGAGTGACTAAGCTTAAACTCTATCTTATGTGTTGCTTCGTAAGGGGCTGATTTGGATCCATATGTTTCATGCTTTGGTTAGATTTATCTTAATTATCTTAATTCTTCTTTTGTATTTGCGGATGCTTGCGAGAGGGGTTAATTATAAGTGGGAGGCTTGTCCGAGGAAGGACAACACCCAAGCACCGGTCCACCCACATATCAAATTATCAAAGTAACGAACGCGAATCATATGAGCATGATGAAAACTAGATGACAGTAATTCCCATGTGTCCTCGGGAGCGCTTTGCTTTATATAAGAGTTCGTTCAGGCTTGTCCTTTGCTTCAAAAAGGATTGGGCCACCTTGCTGCACCTTAGTTACTTTTGTTACTTGTTACCCGTTATGAATTATCTTATCACAGAACTATCTGTTACCGATAATTTCAGTGCTTGCAGAGCATACCTTGCTGAAAACCGCTTGTCATTTCCTTCTGCTGCTTGTTGGTTCGACACTCTTACTAATCGAAAGGACTACGATATATCCCCTATACTTGTGGGTCACAAAGACTCTTCTCTGGCGCCATTGCCGAGAAGTGAAGCACCTTTGCTGAGTGGAATTTGGTAAGGAAACATTTATATAGTGTGCTGAAATTTACTCTCACTTATCACTATGGAAAATAATCCTTTAAAGGGCTTGTTCGGGGTATCTTCACCCCGACCGGAAGATCAAAGAGTTTCCCCTCAACCTACTGAACCTACTGAAAATATTTATTATGAAATTTCTTCGGGTATGATAGAGAATCTGCTAGCTAATCCTTATGCAGGAGATGGAACATTACATCCTGATATGCATCTAATCTATGTGGATGAAGTTTGTGGATTATTTAAGCTTGCAAGTTTGCCTGAGGATGAGTCAAGAAGAAGGTCTTCCCTTTATCTTTAAATGGAAAGGCATTGACATGGTATAGGCTATGTGATGATATTGGATCTTGGAACTACAACCGTTTGAAATTGGAAATTTCATCAGAAGTTTTATCCTATGCATCTGGATCATCATGATCGGAATTATATATATAATTTTTGGCCTCGTGAAGGAGAAAGTATCGCTCCAGATTGGGGGAGGCTTAATTCAATGTTATATTCAGGCCCCAATTATGATCTCTCAAGAGAAATTATTATTCAGAATTTTTATGCTCGACTTTCTCATAATGATCAATCCATGCTCGATACTTCTTGTACTGGTCCTTTTATGAAGAACACTATTGAATTCAAATGGGATTTATTGGAAAAAATTAAATGCAACTCTGAAGATTGGGAACTCGACGAAGGTAATGAGTTGGGTATAAACCTTAAGTTTGATTGTGTTAAATCTTTTATGGATACCGATGCTTTTCATGAATTTAGCACTAAATATGGACTTGATTGTAAGATAGTAGCTTCTTTCTGTGAATCATTTGCTACTCATGTTGATCTCCCTAAGAAGAAGTGGTTTAAATATCATCCTCCCATTGAAGTAAAAGTAGTAGAACATATTAAAGTTGAAGAAGAAACTATTACTTATAATGTTGATCCTATTGTTCCCACTCTTTTATTGAGAAACCACCTTTTCCTGTTAGAATAAAGGATCATGCTAAAGCTTCAACTATGGTTCGTAAGAGATATACTAGAACACCTACACCCCATGAACAAATTAAAGTTGAACCTAGTGTTGCTATGGTTAAAGATCTCTTGATTGATAATAATTATGGGCATGTTGTTTATTTCTGTGATGAAGATGCTAGAATTGCTAAACCTGATATTAAAGATAAACATAGACCCATTGTTGGCATGCCTGTTGTTTTTATTAAAATAGGAGTTCATTGTTATTATGGCTTATGTGATGTGGGTGCTACTGTGAGTGCAATTCCTTTTACTTTATATCAAGAAATTGTGAATGTTATTGCACCTGCTGAAATAGAAGATATTGATGTTACTATTAAGTTTGCCAATAGAGATATCACCAATTGAGATTGTTAGAGATGTGGAAGTCTTGTGTGGGAAAATAAAATACCCTACTGATTTTCTTGTTCTTAGTTCCCCACAAGATAATTTTTGTCCCACTATATTTGGTAGACCTTTCTTGAACACTGTTAATGCTAAGATAGATTGTGACAAAGAAATTGTTACTGTATGTTTTGGGGATATGTCTCATGATTTTAATTTCTCTAAGTTTCTTAGGCGTCTTGCTTCTATTACCGTGCCTCCTACTCATCCTTTAGAACAATATTTGCTACACCATGAAAATGATATGTTTATGAATGAAAGAAAGGAATTAGATGAAATATTCTTTAATCAAGGGCCTATTTTGAAACACAATTTTCTTGTTGAGATTCTTGGCGATCCTCCTCCACCCAAGGGGGATCCTGTCTTTGAGCTTAAACAATTACCTGATACTTTAAAATATGCTTATCTTGATGAAAAGAAGATATATGTTGTTATTATTAGTGTTAACCTTTCAGAGTATGAAGAAAAAAAATTGTTGAAAACTCTGAAGAAGCACCGTGTAGCTATTGTATACAATCTTGATGATCTTAAGGGCATTAGTTTCACTCTATGCCAGCTCAAAATTAATTTGGAGCTTGATGCTACACCAGTTGTGGATCACCAACGAAGGTTAAATCCCAAGATGAAAGAAGTGGTAAGAAATGAAATACTAAAGCTTCTGAACGCAGGTATAATTTATCCTATTGATGATAGTAAATGGGTAAGTCTTGTTCATTGTGTTCCTAAGAAGGAAGGTATTACTATTGTTCCTAATGATAAGAATGTATTGACCCCACAAAGAATTATTACAGGTTATATAATGGGTAATTGATTTTCGCAAATTAAACAAAGCTACTAGAAAAAATAATTACCCTCTATCTTTTATTGTTCAAATGCTACAAAGACTGTCCAAACATACACATTTTTGCTTTCTAAATGGTTATTCTGGTTTCTCTCAAATACCCATATCAAAAGAGGACCAAGAAAAGACCACTTTTACTTGCCCTTTCGGTACTTTTGCTTATAGACGTATGACTTTTGATTTATGCAATGCACCTGCTACCTTTCAAAGATGTATGACTGTTATATTGTCTGGCTTCTTTGAAATGATTGTTGAGGTTTCCATGGATGATTTCTCCATTTATGGAACTTCCTTTGATGCTTGCTTAAGCAACCTTGCTAGATGTGAACAAACTAATCTCGTCTTGAATTGGGAGAAGTGTCACTCTATGGTTAACTAGTGAACTGCCCGTGCGTTGGCACGGGCTTTAAAATATTTTGCTGGAGTTAGTATAAACATGCATAGAAAAGATAAATAATAACAACTGGATAATAATTAAAATTCACTTCCCAGTGCAATGTAAGTTGATAAAACAATAACTTAAGGGCAACTTCAACGCTGACCCGTAAACTCAACACCATATTCATCCATGGGCCCGGACCGGGACCAGTCCGCGGACATTGATGCGTCATCCAGCCATCCAACCATAGCCGCCGCAAATGTTTGCAACATCTTATCTTAAGCATGCTAGACAATTGTCAATTGAGGGGAAAAAAGCAACTCTGCCAACAAAAGCAACATGTTACATGCACCTTCCGCCGACAAATGCAATACAAAGTAATGCATTGCAAGCAGCTTCCGCGACACTTCGGCCAATGCATTGCATTTGGAGAGAGAAAAGAGATTAATGTCAGTCCGTTTGACGGAAGGTGTTCCAATATTTAGCGAAAACATGCATTTAGTAATAATGAGCTTTCTCCTAAGTAAATCATGCTTAGCTAGCTAGCTACGTGACTTTCGCTAAATCAAGCTAGCTATGAAACCTTCCACCAAATATCATCTGTATTCCACCATCCTGCACAGACAAGGGCACGTGATGGCTTTTTTTGTCGAGCTGGATGTTTGAACTCCCGTAAAGCCCCTTTTGCTTGTCTCGGATTTACGGAAAAAAGTGTGGTCGACGGATTGATATAAGACAGCGTATAAAGTCAAACTTTGTCCGGACAGTGCCGTCTGGACGCTTGCGGGACGTTTGAGTGTCCACTTTGAAAATGCCCTAACAATCTATACATAGAGAGCGACAGTCTAACTAATAATATAAATTATATTTTTAGAGGCAACCAATAATTAAAATCCACTTCACGGTGCATGTTACCCGTGGTGTTTCAGTCTAGTCGATCATCATTATGTCATGTCTATGTTAGTTGATATTTTGAAGTATCACCCAAATCTAATAGTTTTTTCTCTGATGAACACATGTGAAACATATATAAAAGTATAAATGACATAGAGTAGTATATTACGGGTCCTCTATATTGTACTCCTACATGTATATAGAAACAAAACTGAGACTAACAAAACTGTTTTTATTTGCCAAAAAAACATAGTACGTTCATCCTACAATAATTGTTTTTTTACAAGGTGATGAGGCAAGGAGTAACTTATTTTTTTCCACCTACACAAACGGGCACAGCGGCGTTCTTCCCTCACAGCAACTCCGTTCTTTTCTCGAATATGCACTAGATGTGCGTACTATTTTATAAAGAGAGAGAAGTGGGGTAAAGAGCCCCTCCACGTCAGTGATTACATCAGATTTACATGTACACGACACCACCCACACCTCCACCGTCTATACATAGCCTAAATTGTTGCTACCTCTGATCTAGCCCACCGATCTACCGCGGCGAAGAAATCACCAGTGATTCCCTTCAATAGCCCTGCCTCCTTCCACGCTCTCCCTTTGTTGCATATCCGGAGCAGCACCACGTTCTTGGATGGCGAAGCCCCATCAAAGATTATCGCATTTCGGTGTTTCCAAATCTCCCACATGACAAGAATTAGGATGTCGTCCTGGCTCCGCCTTTTCCGCGATGCACCTCCCTTCTCCGCACACCAATTGATCATGCTTAGCTCGGTCGTGGGAATCCACTCTTGCTTGCTCATGGATTGCAAGACAGCCATCCAAACCTCTCTCGCGAACACGCATCTCAGCATAATGTGCCCCATGGTTTCTTCCTCCTGGTCGCAAAAGAGGCAGCGATCCTGATGTTCTAACCCTCGTCTGGTGAGCCGGTCGGACGTCCAGCATCTGTCCCGGATGGCCGTCCACGTGAAGAATCGGCATCTCAACGGTACCTTGGCCTTCCAGGTGAATTCCGCTGCTGGCACCACCTGCCGCCCCCAGAACGTGGCATTATAGGCGGAGTTCGTAGTGAATTCTTTGTTGCTGCTCCAAGACCACGTCACCAGGTCCTGCCGGCCTTGCTGCAGCTCCACCTGTACAACCCTCGTCCAAAGCTGCATATATTCGTTTAGCGCCTCAACGGACATCTGCGGTCCTACATCTCTAGCCCACCTATGACCATTCAAAGCTTGGGCAAAAGTGCAACTTAGCCTCGTCCTTTTTTTCACCATGGCATAGAGATGCGGGCTGATATCCTGGATCCTCTCCCCATCTATCCACTTGCCCTCCCAGAACAGCGTATCTGCGCCGCTTCCAATTGTCGTCCTCATGGCCGCGCGACAGAGTTGTTTTGAAGCCTCTGGCACATTGAGCGGGAACTCTGCCCACGGCCTCATCCTGTCAGTCTTCTGTAGCCACGGCCACCGGGCTTGCGTCGCCACATTAAGCCATTTTAAGTTTGGGATCCCGAGCCCACCAGCCCACATCGGCATGCAAACCTGCTCCCAAGCCACCGCACATTGCCCTCCATTGGCCTGAGCCTCGGGACACCATAAAAAGTTGTGGCAGATCTATTCATAGCTTTGATCGTCTTCTGTGGCAGGTTAAGCGCAAGCATTGCATGCAATGGTATCGCGCATAAAACTGACTTGATTAGCAACATCCTCCCACTCCGTGGCATCTTTGAAGCCTTCCATCGTGGCAATGCATTTGCCAGCTGATCGACCAGGCCGGCCAGCTGCGCCGCCGATTGTTTCCGCAAGGTGAGCGGCAAGCCAAGGTATTTGCATGGAAAAGTGCCCACTCCACACCAAGAAATCCTCTCAACCCTGTCCATAATCTCAGTCGTGCATCGGATCGGGTAAGCTGCACTCTTGGCCATGTTAACTCGCAAACCCGAAGCCTCACCAAAGAGGTTCAGGAGCGAGACACAAGTTTGCAGATCTTCCTCCCATGGCCGAACGAAAAGCATGACATCATCCGCATACATCGAAAGCCTGTGCTTCATACCCACAGCCGCCAACGGCGCCAGCAGTCCCCTCTCGGTCGCCAGCTCGAACATACGTTGCAACGGCTCCATGACCAAGATAAAGAGCATAGGGGAAATCGGGTCCCCTTGCCTCAGGCCAATGCAGTTTAGGATCAGCCTTCCCGACGTGCCATTGACCAAGATCCGGGTGGAGGAGGTCGCCAAAATACCACAAATCCAATCTCTCCACCAGCGTCCAAATCCCATTGCTTACATGACCTCTATGAGGAAAGGCCACTGGACCGAATCGAACGCCTTTGAGATGTCCAGTTTGATCATTACTGCTGGATTTTTGAGCACATGCAGCCTCCGTGCCGTGCATTGCACCAACATGAAATTGTCATGTATCGAGCGCCTATTCACGAATGCACTTTGGTGCTTTCCCACTAGGGCCGGCAGATCCACCACAAGTCTTGCCGCCAGGATTTTGTTAAAGATTTTTATGATGCCATGCTCCAAACTCACCGGCCGGAAATCCTTAATATCCACCGCTCCATCCTTCTTGGGCAAGAGAGAAACTATGGCCTTGTTTAGAGCCGGAAGACCTCTCATATCTCCCTCAAAGAAGGCTTGAAGTGCTCTCATTACATCGGTCTTGATGATCTGCCAACAAGAAGCGTAGAATCGTCCTGTAAAACCATCCGGGCCAGGCGCTTTGTCAAGCGGCATTGCTTTGATCACCCTTTCCACCTCCTCCTCTGAAAACGGCACCTCCAAGTGCTCCAAGTTCCTCCTCGGCAGCTGCAGCACATCCAAATTAATTGAGTGGGCCCTTGCTGGCGCTGCCCCGAGCACATTGGAGTAGTAGCTATCCACTTCCTCCGCAATCTCCTCTTCACTAGTTGCAACGGTGATCATGTTCCTCCTTTGCCTGTGGCGCACATGCTGATGGAAAAAGCTTGTGTTCGCATCACCTTCCCGAAGCACAAGGATTCATGATCTTTGTCTTGCAATTGATCTCTCAAGCAAGCACAATCCAAGCAGATTCTTCTTAAGCAGCCGGCGTAGCCCGATCTCTTGGGGGGATAAGTCCCGGGAATCCATAGCCTTTTCCAATCTGAAAATGACCTCCATTGCAATTCCAATTTGCAGCTTGACATTTCCTATCCACTTGTCGCTCCACCTTTGAAGACCTTTTGTTGTTGCCCTCAACTTTTGGTCCAGCACCACGTATGGGTTCCCCTCGTGCGGGATGGAACTCCACGCATCCAGCACGGTTTGCCTGAATCCATCCGCCTTCGTCCAAAAAGCTTCAAATTTGAAGCGCTTCCCCACTCCCAAGTCTGCCGTTAAGTCAAGTAGCATGGGGCAATGATCAGACACCGCCGATCCCAGAGCGGTGAGGTGGCATGTTGGGTATAGCTCTTCCCACGACGTCGTGCCGAAAACATGATCAATCTTTTCCAATGTGACCTCGGTCCTCTCATTGGACCAGGTGTACCTCCGGCCATTCAAATACAATTCTTTCAGCTCCAAGGCGTTTAGTTTTGCTCGAAATCTAGCCATCATACGTCTGTTAATGAGGGTGTTGCTTTTGTCCTCTGGGCTTAGTAGCAAGTTGAAGTCCCCAAGCACCGCCCAAGGACCCGCGATGAGCTCCCTAATCTCTACCAGTTCATGCATAAACTCAATTTTTTCGTGGCCATGATGTGGCCCATAAACCACCGTAATCCACCATTGCACCCCTTCGCTATGTCTGACCAATGCGGTTAACGCATTAGGCGTGTAGTGTGGTAGTGAAATTTCCACCACGGTCGCATCCCAAGCAAGGAGAATGCCCCCCCCCCCCTCATGCCAATAGCCGGCAGGTAGAAAAAATTCCCAAATCTCTGTCCACCATAGTGGGCCACCACATCCGGCGACACCACCTCCATCTTTGTTTCTTGAAAGCACAAAATGCTCGGAGAAGCCGCCTGAACTACTTTGAATATCGCTCTACGACGTGCAGGGTTATTGAGCCCCCTCACGTTCCACACTAGGGTTTTACATGGTAACATACTCATCTTTCCATCTCACCGCATCCACCAGCTTTGGCCAGCTCATTGCTGCCCCTCTACCACACCATCTTGCTCGAGCAGCGGCAATGTCAAAGCCTCCCACCCAAACAGAGCAAGAATCGCTTGCACGTGACTTTCAGTCAACGGTCGGTCAAATAGCTGCACGTACATCTGCAAAGCCTCATCAGTGATTGTTTCTCCCTCGTTCGCTAGACAGAGCTTCCAGATCAGCACGTTTTGATGCTTTGTTGCATGCGAGGCTCGCCCAAATTTCTGCGCCAGCCGAACACTTCTTCTTGGGTTTGAGATTGGCTCCCTCTTCTTCCTTGGTCTCCTGGCCGCCGCCCCAGCCCCTCGATCAGGTCTGGACAGCAGCACCGGCACATTTTCCTGCCTAAGCTGCCCACAAAGCATCCCTAATCGGTCTGCCTCTCCCTGCATCGTGCATGGGGTGCATGGCTCCCGCCGAACCGCTGCACGCCAGCTGTCGAACTCCTCTCCCACTGTTAGGCTGACACAAAAAGTGTCGGCCACGTTCATGCATGGTGGGGCCCTCTCATCATTATCCTCCAAACAGGAGCCACATGGCAGCGCATCCTCGAAGTCCGTCCCATCCAGATCCACCTCTGACAGTCCCTTGTCCACCTCACAAAGGAGGAGATGGTCACTTCCATCGCTAGGCATGCTGCCATTGGCCCCCTCGGTCCATGGAAACCCCTGCTCCACTAGGATCTGGACCGACCCCACCTGGAACGCAGCGACCGAGCATCCATTGGCCTCGCCAAAAACCTGCTTCTCCTCTTGTCTCCTCAATGGGCTATGAGCCAACCTATCCAATCGCACATCGCTGCCCACTACCTTCCTCCGCCTTGACAGGCAAACCGATTGTGGGGACGCCGGCACAGGGGAAATCATACTCAGCCGCCCCACCTCTGGTGCATGCTCATTTGAACCACACGACGACACCACCGATTTGGGCCCACACCACCCAGCACCGACTGGGCCGACCTCGGTCGCATCTACCTTTTGCCCACTCTGCGCCTTTTGATCACTTTGACTCAGGGCCCCGTGTCGGTGTCAAAACCGGCGGATCTCGGGTAGTGGGTCCCGATCTGTGCGTCAAGGCTGATAGTAACAGGAAGCAAGGGACACAGATGTTTACCCAGGTTCGGGCCCTCTCAATGGAGGTAAAACCCTACTTCCTGCTTGATTAATATTGAAGATATGGGTAGTACAAGAGTAGATCTACCACAAGATCGTAGAGGCTAAACCCTAAGAGCTAGCCTATGATGGTATGATCGTAATTGTGATTCGCCTTCTAAGGACCAACCTCTCCGGTTTTACCTCCTCCCCTCTCCCTACGTACGACGCTGAGGTGGAGTCCCAAAAGGGGCTAAACTAGGAGGAGGTGGTCCTGGAGGCGCCACAAGGCGACCTCCCAGACTCCAGGCCCAAAGGGGGTAAAACCCCCGAGGGATCCAAGTCCGGCGCTGGGCCGGACACCGCTCCGGAACCAACAACGGTTCCAGAGACCGGCAGGCGGGGCCTTCGTAAGAAAGGCGCGCCTACGGCGCCGGTGGCCTCCGTCCAACCGGAGGCGCCGGACAACTTGCTGGAGGTGCTTAACGGCGGCTCCATCGACGAGGAGCACCGCACTGTTATGAGTGCGATGATTCAGAAGGTTCAGTCCGCCAAGAGCGGACTGACAGAAGCCTGTACCAGCCTGCTAACAGGCTTCGAGGTATGTAAAACATATAAAAATGTTACCGCATAGACAGTAGCCCCTGATGCTCAGTTCGGCGTTCGAAAAGAAAAGTCAAGCTGAGGATCTAAAAAGATATACGCAGGAGTCTAACATAAATGTGTCAATATGGGAATGCAGGCTGCGCTGCTGACCTCTGCCGCACTGACTGCGGAGGTCGATACATTGAAGAAGAGCCTCGAGCGGTACGAGAACGAGCTCGGCCGTGCCAAGAAGCAGCTCGAGGACAAGGAGAGTACGTAATACCTTGTGTAAATGTATATATAAATACTTGATTGCAAATAATAACAGGACCAATGTTAATGTTGCAGGGACCACATCTGAGGTGGCGACCCTGAAGGAGGCGGTGTCCAAGGCCGAAAACAGTGCGGCCTTGAGCGCACCGAGCGAGAGAAACAGGAGGCGCGGGTGGCGAAGGTGCGGCTAGAGCTCCAGGCTCTCGTGGAGAAACACGAGAGTTTGGAGCGTGACTCGAAGACTCGAGGGTCCGAGCTTGCCTTGGCTCTTGAGAGTGCCAAAACCGCTAAGGCCGAAGCCCAGAAGGCCCTCCAGGAGATCGAGGCGATAAAGAAGATAGCGGCGGGTAAGGCATTCTTTATGCAAAGCAAGCATATAAAAGTGAATTATCTGTTATTTACCCGAATCCGGAGCTCTTCAGGAGCATTCACCGATCTGCCCCGTAGTGTGTCTGATGCTGTCGCGTTCTACCGCGCTGAGGAGGGGAGCTCGACGGAAAAGGTGTTCTGGTCTCAATATGCTGAGGCCGGACATCCGGTGCCCCTGAGCGACCAGCTGAAGCAGCTGGTCGAGCTCCACAAGGTGGCCGAATAGGCCATGAAGGGCCTCATAGTTCGGCTGTGGCCAGGAGAAGCCATGCCTGGGAGCTACTTCGGTCTGGTGCGGCAGTTGGTGGACGCTTGTCCCTGGATTGAAGTCATCAAGCGCTCCGTCTGTATTGAAGGTGCCCGTCGGGCCCTTGCCCGTGCTAAAGTGCACTGGGGGAAGATGGACGCCGAGAAGCTTGTGACGGACCCGCCACCACTGGGCAAGGAGTATCGCACGCACGAGATATATTATGAGGGTGTCCTGAAGGGTGCCCGCATTATAGAGGGTGAATGTTACAAAGATGTAATTTTTGAGTAGACTCGCATCTGTTATCCTGTGCGCTGAAAACTTTGTTCATATGCGCTAAGCAACGCTTGTTAATTTAAAATATTACCTTCTGTGCGGCCATTTATTAAATCTGAGAGATGCAAGTCGTCAGCTTCTGCCCCCATACCACGAGTGCTGGGGTGTTCGGGATAAACCTGAGCGCTCTTGTTCCCATTCTTGGGTCCATCTAGGGAGGCGCTCAGCACAGCGAACAAGGCCATCGGGCTTATAGTGCTTTATCACTCTCACTTAGCCATAGAATTCTATAATTTTAAATTTCGGCGAAGCCCCTAGTATTCGAAAGACCGAGTTCGGGGCGCTATCCATGCCTGGTCCGGATAAATCCGGCTCCTCGCTCGAAGCGGCATAAGTCTTTAAGGACTCGAAAAACCTCGCGAACAGCGACCTGTCTCTCGCATTATCATGACGGTCAGTTTTAGCTTTCTCTACTGAGGTGTTAACCCAGCTCAACTGGGGCACAATCGCAGTAGTTCTCCCAGCGCTACCTTAGCCAACATTGCGAAACATAAGGTACCAAAACATGGGAGCCGGGCAAACCCAACTATTGACCCAAGACATGATTCGGAGCCGATGCATATAGTGCTATAAGTTTGGGGTGCCGCACTCATGAGAGTGTTCGGTCTTCGCACTCCGTGTTATGGGGTGCTGAAGCCCCTGATGTATTGGCTGTACCAGAGTGTACGGTTGCAAAATGTCATGACTGAACATATTTGTATAAAAATAGATGAATACAATAATAGATAAGAGCTATATATTGTTTATTAAAGGGGGGCTGCTATGAAAGCAGAACAATACAAGTAGTGTGGTAAGCAAGGAGTGGGATTATTTGACATATTCCCCTCCAGGGGCAAGCTGTCAGACCTTTAAGTAAAACGGGTATTTAGCTCATTATATAAAGACCACCTGGACATTTGATGTGGCTTGTGCTCTCCCTGGCTGTTGCATCGTGTGTTCGGCGAGTGTATTGCCGGACAGGCCTTCCGGATAGTTGGGTCCTGGAAAAAAATAAAAAAAGAAACGGCAGAATAGGGAGCCCCTAGTGCGGTTAAGCTGCATTCTGGGAGTGCCGTAGTTGTGCCCCTCCCCTTATGCCCATGGTATTTCCAAAGCGTAGTTATGTACGCGTGGTATAGCTATCGCCATATGGCAAGGGCTGGGGTTGGGGCCGCACTGCTATGCTTGCTCGGAACGTGCCAGCCGGCTTTGTTGTAGGTTACTTCGGGCGCGCTTGACATTGTCCGGACGCTTAACACCCGGACTGGGGAATTTCCTTGAAAGGCTACTTTGAACTTCCGCCGCCAGGGCGCTGTGTGCTCCTCCGTTCGAAGGGAGCGTTCGGTGTTTCCATTTACCGTAATGACTCCGCGAGGGCCTGGCATCTTGAGCTTGAGATATGCGTAGTGCGGCACTGCATTGAATTTTGCGAATGCGGTTCATCCGAGCAGGGCATGATAGCCACTGCGGAATGGGACTATGTCGAAGATTAACTCTTCGCTTTGGAAATTATCCGGGGATCCGAAGACCACTTCGAGTGTAACCGAGCTTGTACAGCTGGCTTCTACACCTAGTATGACTCCTTTAAAGGTTGTCTTTGTGGGTTTAATCCTTGAGGGATCTATGCCCATTTTCCGCACTGTATCCTGATACAGCAGGTTCAGGTTGCTGCCGCCATCCATGAGGACTCCAGTGAGGTGAAATCCGTCAATGATTGTGTCTAGGACCAATGCGGTGAATCCGCTGTGACGGATGCTAGTGGGGTGGTCCCTTTGATCAAAAGTGATCGGGCAGGAGGACCATGGGTTGAACTTGGGAGCGACCGGCTCCAACGCATAGACGTCCTTGAGAGCACGCTGCCGCTCCCTTTTGGGGATATGGGTTGCGTATATCATGTTCACCGTTCGCACTTGCGGGGGGAAACCCTTCTGTGCTCTGTTGTTCGGTGGCCGGGGCCCCTCCTCGTCATCGCTATGCAGCCCCTTGTCTCTGATTTCGGCACTTAACTTGCCTGCCTGCTTGAACACCCAACAATCCATGTTGGTGTGGTTGGCTGGTTGTTCGGGGGTGCCGTGTATCTGGCACGAGCGATCGAGTATCCGGTCTAAACTGGATGGGCCCGGAGGGTTTCTTTTGAATGGCTTCTTCCGCTGACCGGGTTTAGAGCCTCTGAATCCGGCATTAACTGTCGTATCCTCAGTGTTGTCGCTGTTAATGCGGCGCTTGTGTTTGTTGCGACGTGACCTGCCGTTGTTGTCCTTGGTATCTGAATTGCCAGGGCTCTTAGTTATGTTATTGCTATGAGCTAGCCAGATGTCTTCACCCGCGCAAAAGCGGGTCATGAGTGTCATGAGGGCTGCCATAGATTTCGGCTTTTCCTGTTCTAGGTGCCGGGCGAGCCATTCGTCTCGGATGTTGTGCCTGAAGGCTGCAAGGGCCTCGGCGTCCGGACAGTCGACTATTTGATTCTTCTTGGTTAGGAACCGTGTCCAGAATTGTCTGGCCGATTCCTCTGGCTGCTGGATTATGTGGCTGAGGTCATCGGCGTCTGGTTGTCGCACATAAGTGCCTTGGAAGTTTTCCAGGAACGCGGATTCCAGGTCCTCCCAGCAACTAATTGACTCTGCTGGTAGGCTATTAAGCCAATGCCGAGCTGGTCCTTTAAGCTTGAGCGGGAGGTATTTGATAGCGTGTAGATCATCACCACGGGCCATGTGAATATGAAGGAGATAACCCTCGATCCATACCGCGGGATCTGTTGTGCCATCATATGATTCAATGTTTACGGGTTTAAAACCCTTGGGGATTTGATGATCCATTACTTCATCTGTGAAGCATAGTGGGTGTGCGGTGCCCCTATACTGGGCTATATCGCGACGCAGCTCGGATGAGCTTTGTCTTCTGTGTTCGGCCTGGCCGTATTTATCATATCCGGCGTGACAGTTATCCTCGCGTGACGTGGGGCGCCCACGCGATCCGTAGATCGATCTTGTTTGCCTTGCCTTATTCTCCAATATGTCTCGCAGGTCTGTTGCGTCTCCCGCACTCTGGTATTCTTTGAGCGGTGCAGCGGTGCGGCTTGGGTCGAGGGCCGGAAGGCCTCTCTGTCGCGGCCACGGGATGGCCGATCGGGCGCATAGTACGTTGGTGATGTAGGTTTAGTTGCTTCCTCTTCAAGTTGGGGTAGCAGCCTGCGCTTTTGGTAGCTTTTGGAGGGGCTTTCGAGTTTATACTCTTCGGCCGCCAGGACTTCGGTCCATCTGTCGGCTAGCAAGTCTTGGTCAGCTCTAAGCTGCTGCTATTTTTTCTTGAGGCTGCTTGTCGTGGCCATAAGCCTGCATTTGAAACGCTCTTATTCGACGGGATCCTCTAGCACGACGAATTCATCGTCGTCGAGGCTTGCCTCGTCTTCGGAGGGAGGCATATAATTGTCGTCCTCGACCTTCCTGTCCTCAGCTCTCTCATGAGGGCTGGCTTCTTCGTTCTCCTGTGCTGAATCTTGCTGGAGGGGGTTGTCTTCGGCACTGTCCGGCGTGTTGTTATCTTCGATGCCGGACTCGCCGTTTTTGCTTTGGCGGGATTTAGAGCGGTGCCGCTGACGTCGGCGCTTTGGGTTGCTTCTTGGAGGGGTCGTCCTCCGTTTTTTCATCGCCATCCCCTGCTTTGGGGGTGTCCACCATGTATATGTCATATGACGAGGTGGCTTTCCAGTGCCCTATAGGTGCTGGTTCTTGGTCGTCTCCTTCATCAGCGTCCATGCCGTCGATGTCTTCGGAGTCGAATTCGAGCATGTCGGTTAAATCGTCGACAGTGGCTACGAATTGGGTGGTGGGTGGGTTTCGAATTTCTTCGTCATCCGCATCCCAGCCATGCTGGCCATAGTCCGGCCAGGGCTCTCCTGACAAAGAGAGAGACTTTAGTGAATTCAGGATATCGCCAAAGGGCGGGTGCTGAAAGACGTCGATGGCGGTGAACTCCATGATCGGAGCCCAATCGGGTTCGATCGGAAGAGGTGCTGAAGATTCGGAGTTCGAAACGGAGTCCAGCACCCTGGAGTCATAGGCCTCGCCAAGGACTGGGCTGGTGTTCGGCTCTATTGCCATAGGGATTGCGGCACATGGGGCAGCGTCCAACCGTCCGCCCCAATTGACGCAGTCGGCTTCGAGCTAATGGTCGGAGCGGGCACCTAAGCGACGCTCTGGGCGTTGTCCAGCGACAGAGCTAAATCATGCCCATCGTGACAGTGCGGCGTGCTCGGCCGTGGCTCGAATCCGTCAAAGATCAAGTCCCCGCGGATGTCGGTCGTGTAGTTTAAACTTCCAGACCTGACCTGATGGCCAAGGGCGTAGCTTTCGATCTGCTCCAGATGGCCAAGCGAGTTGGCCCGCAGTGCAAAGCCGCCGAATACGAAGATCTGTCCGGGAAGAAAAGTCTCACCCTGGACCGCGTCGTGGTTGATGATCGAAGAAGCCATCGGGCCTAAAGGTGACGACACAGAGGAACTCTCAATGAAAGCACCAATGTCGGTGTCAAAACCGGCGGATCTCGGGTAGGGGGTCCCGAACTGTGCGTCTAGGCGGATGGTAACAGGAGACAAGGGACATGGTGTTTTTACCCAGGTTCGGGCCCTCTCGATGGAGGTAAAACCCTACTCTTGCTTGATTAATATTGATGATATGGGTAGTACAAGAGTGGATCTACCACGAGATCAGAGAGGCTAAACCCTAGAAGCTAGCCTATGGTATGATTGTTGTTCGTCCTACGGACTAAAACTCTCCGGTTTATATAGACACCGGAGAGGGCTAGGGTTACACAGAGTCGGTTACAACGGGAGGAGATCTTCATATCGAATCGCCAAGCTTGCCTTCCACGCCAAGGAAAATCCTATCCGGACACGGGACGAAGTCTTCAATCTTGTATCTTCATAGTCCGGGAGTCCGACCAAAGGTCATAGTCCGGCCATCCGGACGCCCCCTAATCCAGGACTCCCTCAGCGTGACCATCACGAGGGAACGGATCTGGGGCTTCACCGGAGGAGGAGGAGGGGGGAAGGCAAGCCAGAGGAAGAGGACGCCGCCGAGAGCGAGACCCGAGACGCCATCAGGCGAGGGAGGGAGGGTGCCCGAGGGGTGGACGCCGGCACCGGAGTGGTGGCCGGCGGTGGGGTGGTCGCCGCGGTCGGAGTGACTGTAACGCCCCGGATACAACTTTCCATATTCGTAACTCCAACTCTTGCCTTTTCCGGAGATGCAATATGTTATTTTCTCCGTGGTTGGATTTTTGTCTTTCGTTTTGCATTTTATTAATGTCTTGCATTTTATTTCATCGCATCATTTGCATTGCATCGGCACTCGTTGCCATCTTTATTTTTTTAACTTGCATCCGCTCGTAGTTGCCTCATCCCCCCCTTGCTTTTGTTGACCGCCCCGAAACCAACCGTGTTTTTGTTTCCCTTTTGTCCGACCACCTAACCTCTCTTGCCAGCTCGCAGCCCCCTCACGAGCGCGTCCGAAACTCCCTCGAACCTGAACCAGTCTGTCGTTACCGATGGATCCGGATCATCCCCTAACGTCTATAAAACATCTCCGTGTTCTTATTTGGACTTCCCTAGCCTATTTTCCCATCCGTCCGATTACGATCGAAGGGACGAGATAGCCCCTAGCCTAACCCACCCGCTATATATACTAGTCTAAACCGAGACCAAATCCCTAATTTCTAGGGATCCTCCTAGCCGTCGCCGCTGTCTCCATTCCCCTCGGGATCCTCCACATCCGATCGAGCCAACCACCTTGCTTTCAGCGCCGCCCAACCAGTTTGCGCAGCCAACCCTGAACGGCGCCCTCACCCTCGAGTCTCTTTAGGATAGTATCGCATATTGGGCGTGACAAGTTGGTATCAGAGCCTCGACCGACCATAGGAGCCCCCTTGATTGTTGGCCGTTGTTGAGTCTAGAAAAAAAACTATTTTGAGTCTTAGAATTATATATATCGGAGAGTAGGTTTTTTTTTACTCCTCAGTCCCTTCGTCACCCTGGTGAGATCTCCTGATGTAGATGTTTTGACTTTCCTCTCCTCAAATTTCACTAAAAAAATTTAGGATCACGCGGGTATCTTGGAATCGTTCCGATGGTTTTGTGACGAGAACATTGTTCTTGGTGCCTCATGTCTTTTATGTGGCAGTGACCCGAGGAGTTGAGCTCCGAGGTGTTGTCGTCATAATTTTATCGTTGCAGTTCTGGAATACCTAAGTTTTCCCGACATCAAATCTCTTTTATGCAGTTGTTGGTGAGATAACCTCGACGCCACCTAGTACTAGGGAGTTCGGGAGTATTGCCATAACTCGTATAACGGATGCTTTTCGAAGGTTGAGGTACACGATTTCCGGAGTTTTCTTGTTTATGTGTTGACGGATGGATACAGCTGGATGTAGGGATTGTTAGTTTGGGTGAGATATATTGCTTCCCCTGTATCCCCAACACCAGATTGCATAACCAGAATGTTTCGAGAGTTTATAGGTGGGAATTCAAGTAGCTCTTAGAATATCTTTCCGACAGATGCATGATATAGGATTGGGTAAATCTCTATCATATGTATTTGTTCCGGCTTATTCTGCAAGCCAAATCCTTTGTTTTGTTTTGAGTTGTGGTATTCGGGTTGCTTCAATGTCAAGTGTTGATTCCATACCTTTCAAGCGGTGTTCTCATATTTCTATGGAAGTACTATTCCTTTTGATCATCGAGATTGTCATGTCAATTCTTTCCAACCGGCGTGCTTCTCTTCAAGTGTATCCGATCATTTTCAACATTTGTGAGATCAATTCGATGTTTTGTCAACGGTATCCATTCCATCTGTCCCAAGTTGCCTTTGTTTTCCCACCCTCCCACCCTTTTTCTTCAAGGACTTAGATTTCTTAATCATGTATCCTTTTATTTGTGGAAAGTCTCTTTATTCTTTTCTTTCAATGTTCTTATCCAGTGATTTCCCATGAAGATGCTCAACAGTTTCAAGTTCATCATCCTTCATTCTTGTTTCTTCTCCGGTGGATCCAATTCAAGCTTTCGATATTCATCATATTCTTTTCCTCGTTTCTAATGCTTTCTCATGCCGATGCACCTCTTAATCATTCACTTCTTCCTATTCATTTGTCCTGGAGTGCTGAAGATATTTCACAAGACTTGTGTTTCCATTCTCAATCCGTTCAAGATATTTCAAGGTTGTTATCTCATTCAAGCCATTTAATTCAACCGGTGCAATCTCCTTTTCAAATAATCATTTCAACGGTGTTCCTTTTCAGTGGGCCCTAACCCACACGTCTTTTCCCAGGATCTTACCTGACTCTTCTAATTATTCCGGAGCTATTCCAAATTCTTTTCAGAGTTTGACGTAAGAATGAATTATCATCAGTCAAATGTCTTTCTCCAAGATCTTTCAAATTCTTTCGTCATTGGTTCAACCTTTCTAATTTTCATTCTGGAGTGTCTCAACAATTCATGGTGGTGTTTATCGTCGTCATTCTTGGATTTTAAAGACCGAAGAAGAGTTCCTCTTAAATCCTTACCTGTTCTTCCAAAGATGCGTAGTTCAAGCTTGATGCCATTCTCTCATAATTATTTTCGATTGTGAGAATTCTTTTCTTAACATTTGGAGCATTTCGTGAGTTCTTTCCATTTTATTCCTACGAAGGCCATCATTTCGGTTTTATTCGTTCTCAGCTTTTAGCTCTCCTTCTCCATATTCTACCGGTGCATCATTCAAGTATTCTCTAATAAGCTCATGTTCTCTTCGTTTACTTGTATCTAAATCCTCTCAAGTATCTTCAATCTTCTGGTGAATTGTGCCTTTGCTACTTTCATTTTCAATTCTTACGGTGGTTTGTTTAAGATTTCACTTCCTTCGTTATCATATCAATTCATTCGTTGTTTCCAATCCCACCGGTGGTCCCATCAATAACTTCTTCAAGTTTACTATATCTCTCTTAATCCTTTCTACGGGAATAAGTAGTATGCCAAATTCATTGCTTGTCATCAATTTAATTTGATGAAGGATAAGCATACAATAAATCTTATTCTTATTTTCTCGAGGTGATTCAATTTTTTTTTCTTCCGGAGATTGTTCATGATGAAGTAATTCTCAGTTCTAGTGTTCATCTTTTCTTTCCGGAGTTCCAAGTTCTCTCGGTTATATTATCGCGAAGCTCCATCTAAATCATTGCAAGGCTTCACCTTGTGTTTTCAACTTCTCTCTCTTTCTATCATCCTTTTATTACCGAAGTTCTTCATGGAGGCTCTACATGGTGGTTCGTCAAGGATTCCTTTCATCCTTCAATTGTTCTTCAAGATTTCTCTCGAAGTTATGACCCGCCAAGCTATTCTCTAAAATAAACATGGTGTTCAACACATGTTTTGTTTTGGGGAGTTCAAGTATTCATCATCTTGCATTTCGAAGTGCAATTCGTTCTACCTTATCATTTGAGGTGGTGTTATGTCATTCTTGACAATTTGAGTTCGTGTTTCATGATTCACATGTTGTCAAGAATGAGGTAATTTAAATCCATTAATCCCTCCATTGGAGTTATCTTGGTTTAGGTTACACATAAAGCCTTCCCTAAGGAATGTTGCTAATTGTAGTGCCTATCGATAATCCAAGTTTCCTCCTATTCTCTCATTAAAAGGAGTTTTCATCTCCTTGCTGATCTCAATCCAATTAACAGTTTCCATCAGTGGCCGGTTGTCACCTCATCTTTTTGAGATGTTTGCCATAAGCCCACAACAAGCTTGTGCTTTTCATTGTTGGTTTTTCAACAACTCCGTTATAACCTTCTTGGAAGGGTGCTTTCCAAGTTCTTTTGTGGCAGAAATTGGCATTTCTTCTCCATTCTGTTATTCCAATGATCTATCTTCTATTCTTTCTTCTGGAGGCATGGTGATGTTGCTCTCTTTACTCATCATCTCGAATTGTGAGGATCATGTTTTTCGTGCTTATCCATTTAACCGGAGTGTTGTGTTCTAATTCAAGTTCTTTTCATCTTATCAAGTCTTGCATCTCTTTTCAACCGGAGAGCTGTCTGAAATCTTTCTTACCCCTTGTGCCATTCTTTCAATAGTTCCGGAGGTAGTGTGTTGTTAATCTCATCAAGTATCCTCTCATCTTGTAAGTTCATGTTCAATTCCTTCTATTTACAGTCGGAGTGCTGTCCAAATTATATCATTATTATTCATTCTTATCTCGTTTCAACCAGAGTGGTTTCAATTCCTTCTTGTCCATTAAATTCTTGATTCATGTCTTTGCAACCTCCAAGTTCTCGTAATGTTCCTTGTTCCTCTTTTCTAACGGATTATTTGCAATCTCGTTCATCTCTGTTGTACTCTTTCTTTTAAATTGCTCAACCTCTCAAGGTTCATGGTTTCACTCGTTTATTGAAGAAGCAACTTAGTTTACCTCTTATCTTCCTCTTCCGTTTTCCCTCCGGTGCCATCCTAGATCTCGGGACGAGATCCTCTCGTAGTGGTGGAGTGTTGTAACGCCCCGGATACAACTTTCCATATTCGTAACTCCAACTCTTGCCTTTTCCGGAGATGCGATATGTTATTTTCTCCGTGGTTGGGTTTTTGTCTTTCGTTTTGCATTTTATTAATGTCTTGCATTTCATCGCATCATTTGCATTGCATCGGCACTCGTTGCCATCTTTATTTTTTTAACTTGCATCTGCTCGTAGTTGCCGCGTCCCCCCTTGCTTTTGTTGACCGCCCCGAAACCAACCGTGTTTTCGTTTCCCTTTTGTCCGACCACCTAACCTCTCTTGCCAGCTCGCAGCCCCCTCACGAGCGCGTCCGAAACTCCCCCGAACCCGAACCGGTCTGTCGTTACCGATGGATCCGGATCATCCCCTAACGTCTATAAAACATCTCCGTTTTCTTATTTGGACTTCCCTAGCCTATTTTTCCGTCCGTCCGATTACGATCAGAGGGACGAGATAGCCCCTAGCCTAACCCACCCGCTATATATACTAGTCTAAACCGAGACCAAATCCCTAATTTCTAGGGATCCTCCAAGCCGCCGCCGCTGTCTCCATTCCCCTCGGGATCCTCCAGATCCGATCGAGCCAACCACCTTGCTTTCAGCGCCGCCCAACCAGTTTGCGCAGCCAACCCCGAACGGCGCCCTCACCCTCGAGTCTCTTTAGGATAGTATCGCATATTGGGCGTGACAGTGACCCACAACGCGAACGGGGAGGGGCGCTCTCGCTCTCGCTCGCTCCCTGCGAAAAATCTTCAGCAACTCCGTTCTTATCACTCATAACCTTATGTTGTCGCCGCCGCCTACCTTTCCTCGACGGCGTAGCCCGTATTCTTCTCCCCTCCATGGCGTCGGCCGGTCCCTCCTCTCCCCGCCATCTCTCATCCTCGCCACTGGTGGAGCCCGTCCCTTCCTGTCCCAATAGCCTCCCTTTCCTCCACGACGTGGCCCGCATCCTCCTCTCCCTGCCACGGTGAAATTACTTGCAAATATAGTAGGATGCAAGAACTGCTCTTTAATTTGGAAGTGATTAGTATCTTCCAGAAGGGAGATCAGTTTGTTTATGGTACATGATGGAAAGCAAAACTTTACAGTCCCTTCAAAGTATAAACTTTGATTACCCAGTTATATATTAGAGTTCAGTTTCATTGCTCCTGTAACCACTCATTGGTCCAAAATATGCACACGCAGTAATAAACTTTCTGATTCATAGTGATAGACTTTAGGAAATATGTAGGCTGCACTTAATTGCTAGTGACATGTACATATTGTTCATTCTGATTATATGACATGTACATATTGTTCATTCTGATTATATCATCATGAACCATATCAGCATTTTTTAGCGGATCTTTGCTTTGCTGGGTGGTATTTATTAGGTGATCATTGCTTTCAATGATGTTGCCCTGTATGGCATTATCACCCATGGTTCTACTTAGGTAGCCACCTGCACCCATCGTTATCACCCATTGTCATGCTTAGTAATTAAAAGTGGCCTTGTTTTCAGACTGAATATACTATGTTTTAAGACTGAATATACCTTGTTTTCAGACTAAAAGTGGCCTGTAATTCAGCATGATTGTTTTCAAAAGTTGGCAAGGATCAAACATGATAGAAATATATGACAGACACCTCCCAGCATATAGTAAATGTCATATGTCATGATCAGGAGTTGGCAAAGAACAAACAGTCAACATGTCAAACATGACATAAAGAGTAAATGGCATAGATACCATAATCAGAACATGGTAGAGATTTCAAACTCCAGCCGCCCAGCTCCAAACCCCTCTAGCGGCTACCCTAACCCCAGCGCCAAACAGCCCCAATCTTCCCAAAAGTCTAAATTTTACCAACATTGGGAGTGAGCGGGAGGGATACTAACCTTCTCGTCATCGCACGTTCTCTGGTCAAGCGACGTTAGATGCCGCATCATCATAGATGGAGAGGCCAAATCAGTGGATTTTGGGTTGGCAGGCCAAAACTTTACTCGGCAACTAACGATGTCGAGGCCAGCGTGGCAAAACAACCTGCTAAAACAATTCTACAACAAACAGGCATACAATTTTTACCTCGATGAAGTGTATGCCCATATCTTAAAATCAAAATTCTGAACTGTAGTATTTGTTCCCTGTTCCTCATAATATCTTGAAAAAATAAGCACAATGTCTCCTCACATCTGCAATGTCTTCTCGACATCGAACTTTCTGGCCATCAAGAACATGCGTCATACATTCATATAGAAAAGTGTTAGATCCTGTCTTTTTACAAATCTATCTACAACTACTAAGGAAAAAAGAAAAAGGATAACGGGAGAAACTTTCCTGGCAGGACGTGATATGTATTAGTCGTTTGCTTGTCCGGAGGAGTCTGTGCACCACGCGGGAAGCAGAAATTGGTGACCCTTGTCAATGCTACTATTTTAAGAAGTAACAATGCAAGATCCCTCTCGACATGAAGCAAAACAAAGAAAAGAAGTACTGGCAGTAATCTCTGACACTAATTTGCATCTTGATTGAGTGGTAAAACTATGTCATAATACGAAAGGATAACAACATAGTGTATCATGATAAAGACAACATGAGGGGCAGTAGAGAACTGCCAGTTAAGTCAAATAATAAATATCTTATATTTTTATTACATACAATATATTTGGCTCTCTAAAAGGTTAGTAGTAAGTCTCTACGAGGCCGGTAGTCTTACTAGATCTTTAAACTGGTTGTTCACTTGCTCGATCACGTCCTTCATGCCTTCTAATCTCCAAGACCAAAGAGTCGATTGGCATGTCACAATCATGCAATATTGTGTTCATCTGAGTTAAGTCCATTTAATATTTCTCAAGAATATGGGCGTCCATCTTGATATTCCATCCTTTTTTCGATACTGAATAGCTAGTGAGGCTCACCAAAGGCGTACAAGATTCCATCAGGGAATACCTCTATCCTGTAAACAGTCTAAACAGAAGATTTAGTACAAAAAGAACATTTTACAACAAGCTGTGTTATATAACAGGTCAATAGAACAGGGCATTTTCAAGTACTTACCCAACAAGAATACCATGCAGGTTTCCTTTAGTTCCACAGATTACAATGTATCCACATCATATCCTTTCAACCATGTTGAAGGGCACTTCAAGGTGCCAATCTTCCTCAGAGCTCCTCCGATCCACAACAGTATTACACTCGTATGAAGGATCCCCGAGAAAAACCTGAGCCCAACCAAAACCAGTAACTATGAGTATATCACCAACATTGCTGAACAACTGAGAAAAATATATATCATGATGCACACAGTTCTAGGAAATATAGCAAGTCACAACTCTTAGGAATATGTAAAATATGCAGAAGGATCATGCTTCTCGCTCCCATGCATGAGATTCTCTGAATCAAAATCGAGAACTCGAGACAGATCACGTCATATATCTTTTTCATGCCACAACACATATGTAGTAACCACCAATCAAGTGTTGGCTACCTATTATATAGCTTGCTCTTTGTTTGTACCAAGTGATTACTTATCAGCTTGAAGTTAAATTCCTCAAATGTGCGCATGATTTGTCACTTTCAGTTTTGAAGAATGTCATACATCTTACTAAATACTTTTGACAATCGGAGGAGTGAAAAATCATGAACTGCTGATACAATGAACTCTGCCTTGGGGACTAAAATTATGTACTCCGTCAGGTTAACTGGTCATAGATTTCTTGTTCCGTTATCCACTTTTGTGATAGTTTAAATTTCTATTGGGGTCAATTTTAGTGTGAATAAATTTGTTCTATCATTGTCCCACACTTGTGGCAAACGACTGCAGTACTAAAAGCTGAAGGAAAACTCCAAAAGGTGAAGAAGGAGCAGGCGTTGAAATTGGTATTGCTCTAATTCTTTTATTACTCACACCAGACTCACCCCGCATGCACAACATGCCACAGACTACCAGAGAAATAGAAATTAGTTTGCCAGAAAACTTCAACTACTACAACATATGCAGCATCTAGAGCAACCTATTTGCATAGCATACATCTCGCTGTCCACAAGAACCAGTAAGTCTCTCAAATATGTGAAACTCAAAACATGCCATGACGAGAACCAGTAGTCTCTCTCACCCGATCGAAACTACTATCACTGAAAGAGATATATCATGGGGCGAAACATTAAACTGGAATTAATTACCATCAGATGGTTGCATAATTTCTTAAGAGCAGTAATATATGCCAAAACTTTAGTACTCTTTGCTTCTTCAGATATCAAGCGCTTAACCTGACAGGGTCAACCACGGACTCCTGTAAATATAACTCCGACTACCTTACATGTGCCTACTGAATATTGCTTGAAACTCAGAATGGTACAAAATTTCCTTACATTTTTGGTGTGCGTGAAGTGGTTGTACAGTGTCATCTGTAAGGGAGTCAGCTTGCAGCACACTACTTCAACAATCTATACATAAGCAGGGTTAATTATGTAGATTAGGCACAATTATATAATGTAAAAAGAAGGATGAATCACTATAAAAGACAAAATGGATAGCAGGTACATAATTATTTTTGTGTTTTCTGAATGTGCGATGAACATATCTGACCCAATATACACCGGACAGGACATACCTTTGGTCACAAGTGATTGGACAGCAGGGCATTCATTCGTCTCAATATAAACTGAATATCATTGAGAAGCCATCAGAAGAATTCAGAAGGTAATTAAGCTAGAGCCCATAAAATTGGAAGAAAATGCATCCAAACAATTCTAGAGGAGATTATTATAACATAAATGTGGACAATACAGCTGTAAAAAAATATGTAGTGCAGAGTGCAGACAACCTTCTTCAGAGGAAAAGGGCTTGCTTGATTTACTTTTGCACTAAGCTCTCCAGATCTCTCGGATCCCAACTTCTTCTCTTCTGCAGTTGCTGTGGGTTCTCTTCCATGAATTATCGGTGCCTTCAGTTAGGGGCAGATAATGTGTTAAACACAATACAAACTGAAAAAACTAAAAATCTGAACAAAATTGAACCGACCTTGAAACCTTATCATGTATACAGTTGCCTTACCCAAATCATGCATGGAGCTGCTGAGACAGCAGCGATGTCGATACTGCAATGGCTTCCGCACAAGGATTGGGTCGGGGGGTAACTCCGGCAGCATCAAGGCCATCGTGTCCGCCTGAGGAGTGGATGGCCAGAGGCTGCGTACAGTGGCAATCATTCAGTTCAATCCCACAAGGGGTCTGGCTTATATGTGTAGACCAGAGTGGCTCCATGGGCAAGGAGTGAGAGGAGGCGACGTTGTAGTGGACGTGGTACGGGCAGGGGAGTCATGATTCATGAGGTTTGGAGTCATGCGTTGGCATGGCCGTCGGAGGTGGTAACACGACATGTGTACCAAGTGAAGGAGTTGTGGCCACATCCTCACGGAGGCACCCAACCTCGACGACCCCTCTTGCTCTTCCTTCCGCCATCATGGTGGTGGTGTCCGTGGAGGGCATCGGGGGGCGGGTAGCAGCAGGGAAGCGGCGGCGGGTGAGAACCCTAGCTGGGTAAGGGAAGAAATTGGGAGGTGCGTGACCAGGGAAGGAATGCGATGGAGTCGATGCCGTACCTCGGCTTGGCAGCGATCCCGTACCTCGGCGGCGGCGGCGGAGGCGATGGAGGGGATCGAGGGGAGCGGCCACCATGTAGAAAAACAGCGGTGTTCCTCCTCGATTTGAAAGTACATGAGCTCCTCCTCGATGCAGGGCATGCCCGTGCGCCGCTCCTTGCTGCCCACAACGCGGCCACGCCCTGCCAGGCCTCGGACCTCGGCAGAGGCGGCGGATGGGAGCGGAGGGGAACCAAATGGCGGTGGAGGAGGAAGCCTCGGGGTTTCGGTGCGGCGCTGTGTCTTCTGGAGATTGATACGAGTGGTTTTTTGTGCCGCGTTTATTTTGGCTGCGTGCGTGGGAGGGGGAATGGACAAAAAAACCGACAATAAAAACCGACAATAAAAAACTGATGAAAGTGGTAGGTGGGACGAAAATAAACCCGGAACAGAGACTATCAATTAAGATATTAGGAGTAGAGGTGAAGGTATTGTCTTGGGGTATAAAATCTTCGAAAGAGGTATTAAAGTTGATAAAGCAAAAGTAGATGCCATTGAAAAGATGTTGTGTCCTAAAGATATTGCTCATGCTAGTTTCTACAGGAGGTTGATTAAAGACTTCTCTAATATTTCTAGGCTTCTCACAAATCTCTTGAAAAAAGTTGTTCCTTTTGTTTTTGATGATGATTGTGTAGAAGCATTTGAAATAGTTAAGAAGGCCTTGATTTCTGCTCCTATTGTTCAGTCATCTGATTGGAATTTACCCTTTGAAATTATGTGTGATGCTAGTGATTATGTTGTCGGTGTTGTTCTACGACAAAGAGTTGATAAGAAATTGAATGTTATTCATTATGCCAGTAAAACTCCAGACAGTGCCAACAGAAATTATGCTACTACTGAAAAGGAATTTTTAAAAGTTGTTTTTGCTTATGATAAGTTAAGATCTTATATTGTGAATTCCATAGTAACTATTCACACTGATCATACTTCTATCAAATATCTTATGGAAAAGAAAGATGCTAATCCTAGACATACTAGATGGATTCTCTTGCTGCAAGAATTTGATTTGCATATTATTGATAGAAAGGAAGGTGAGAACCCCATTGCAGACAACTTGTCTAGGTTAGAAAATGTTCTTGATGACCCACTGCCTATTGATGATAGTTTTCCTGATGAGCAGTTAGTTGTGATAAATGCTTCTCGTAATACTCCATGGTATGTTGATTATGATAATTACATACCAACAAAAGAAAAGGTTTTTCTATGATTTATGACAATATTTTTGGGATGACCCACACCTTTATAAAGAAGGAGTTGATGGTGTTATTAGACGTTGTGTACCTGAGCATGAACAGGAAAAGATCGTACGCAAGTGTCACTCCGAGGCTTACGGAGGAGACCATGTTGGAGATAGGACTCACATAAGGTATTACAATCTGGTTTTTATTGGCCTACTCTCTTCAAGGATGCTCGTAAGTTTGTCTTGTCTTGTGATAAATGTCAATGAATTGATAATATTAGTAGACGTTAGGAAATGCCTATGAATTATTCACTTGTTATTGAACCATTTGATGTTTGGGGCTTTGATTATATGGGACATTTTCCTTCCTCTAATGGGTATACATATATTTTCGTTGCTGTTGATTATGTTACTAAGTGGGTAGAAGCTATTCCAACTAGTAGTGATGATCATAACACTTCTATTAAGATGCTTAAAGAAGTTATATTTCCGAGGTTTGGAGTCTCTAGATATTTCAAGACTGATGGAGGTTCACATTTTATTCATGGTGCTTTTCAACCTCATTTTTCGGGCAAACAAGATGCCAGAAGAATGGAGACGGAGTATATTAGTACCAATCTTCAAGAACAAGGGGGATGTTCAGAGTTGTACTAATTACCATGGAATTAAGCTGATGAGCCATACAATGAAGCTATGGGAGAGAGTCATTGAGCACCACTTAAGAAGAATGACAAGCGTGACCAAAAATCAGTTTGGTTTCATGCCTGGGAGGTCGACCATGGAAGCCATTTTCTTGGTACGACAACTTATGGAGAGATATAGGGAGCAAAAGAAGGACTTGCATATGGTGTTCATTGACTTGGAGAAGTCCTATGATAAGATACCGTGGAATGTCATGTGGTGGGCCTTAGAGAAACACAAAGTTTCAGCAAAGTATATTACCCTCATCAAGGACATGTACGATAATATTGTGACAAGTGTTCGAACAAGTGATGTCGACACCGATGACTTCCCGATTAAGATAGGACTGCATCAGGGGTCAGCTTTGAGCCCTTATCTTTTTGCATTGGTGATGGATGAGGTCACAAGGGATATACAAGGAGATATCCCATGGTGTATGCTCTTTGCGGATGATGTGATGCTAGTTGATGATAGTCGGACGGGGGTAAATAGGAAGTTAGAGTTATGGAGACAAACCTTGGAATAGAAAGGGTTTAGGCTTAGTAGAACTAAAATCCAGTACATGATGTGCGGTTTCAGTACTACTAGGTGTGAGGAGGAGGAGGTTAGCCTTGATGGCCAGGTGGTACCTCGGAAGGACACCTTTTGGTATTTGGGGTCAATGTTGCAGGAGGATGGGGTATTGATGAAGATGTGAACCATCGAATCAAAGACGGATGGATGAAGTGGCGCCAAGCTTTTGGCATTCTCTGTGACAAGAGAGTGCCACAAAAGCTAAAAGGCAAGTTCTACAGGACGACGGTTCGACCCGCAATGTTGTATGGCGCAGAGTGTTGGCCGACTAAAAGGCGACATGTTCAACAGTTAGGTGTGGCGTAGATGCGTATGTTGAGATGGATGTGTGGCCACACGAGGAAGGATCGAGTCCGGAATGATGATATACGAGATAGAGTTGGGGTAGAACCAATTGAGGAGAAGCTTGTCCAACATCGTCTGAGATGGTTTGGGCATATTCAGCGCAGGCCTCCAGAAGCTCCAGTGCATAGCGGACGGCTTAAGCGTGCGAATAATGTCAAGAGAGAGCGGGGTTGACCGAATTTGACATGGGAGGAGTCCGTTAAGAGAGACCTGAAGGATTGGAGTATCGACAAAGAGCTAGCTATGGACAGGGGTGCGTGGAAGCTTGCTATCCATGTGCCAGAGCCATGAGTTGGTTGCGAGATCTTATGGGTTTCACCTCTAGCCTACCCCAACTTGTTTGGGACTAAAGGCTTTGTTGTTGTTGTTGTTGTTGTTGTTGTTGCTTTCCATAAAATTCTCGCTAAATATGATGTCAACCATAGAATTGCATCTCCATATCATTCTCAGTCTAGTGGTCAAGTAGAATTGAGCAATGAAGAGATTAAATTGATTTTGGAAAAGACTGTTAATTAAATCTAGAAAGAATTTGCTAAGAAACTTGATGATGCATTATGGGCTTATAGAACTGCTTATAGAAACCCTATGGGTATGTCTCCATATAAAATGGTTTACGGAAAAGCATGTCACTTACGCCTAGAACTAGAACATAAAGCTTATTTGGCAATCAAAGAGCTCAACTATGATTTCAAATTTGCCAGTGAGAAGAGGTTATTTGACATTAGCTCTTTTTATGAATGAAAAACCCAAGCCTATAAGAATGCCAAGTTATTTAAAGAAAAAGTTAAAAGATGGCATCACAAAAGGATACAAAAACGTGAGTTTAATGTAGATTATCATGTTTTTCTATACAACTCTCATTTAAGATTCTTTTGCAGGAAAGCTTCTCTCTAAATGGGAAGGTCCTTACATTATCGAGGAGGTCTATCGTTCCGGTGCCATCAAAATCAACAACGTCGAAGGCACAAATCTGAAGGTGGTAAACGGTCAAAGAATCAAACATTATATCTCAGGTACTCCCATTAATGTTGAGACCAATATAATTAATACCATAACACCGGGGGAGTACATAAGGGATACTTTCCAGAATGTTTCAGACTCCGAAAAGGAATAGATATGTGGTATAGTAAATAAACCGACTCCAAAATTGTTCTAATAGAAATTTTTCTCCATTTAGGAATATTGAAAAAATTAGGAAAATTAAAAGTAGTCAAAAGAGACATGAGGAGACCATAACGGTGGAGGGCATGCCCTACCCCCTGGGCACGCCCCCTCCCCTTGTGGCCTACTCGTGTGCCCTCTGGACTCCGTTTTCTTGCACAACACTTCTTTTGGTCGGTAAAAATTCATTATATAATCTCCCAAAGGTTTTGACCACCGTACCATGGCAAAAATCCTCTATTTTCATTTTGACTTGTTTCTGTAGCAGACTTGGAGCAATATGTCATCCCAAGATTCGGAGGGAGAGAGCTATGTAGCTGATTACATTGCAGACCCCAAGGTCTGCGGGGATTTGGAGCATTATGATTGGACCATGGACGAAGAAGAAGATTATGATCCAAAAGGAAACAAAGAGACAAACTCCAATGAAGAGGACGTCCCACTACCCCAACCTGGGGACATGCACGTGGAGCTAAAAAAGTCAAGTCTTCCTAATAAAACAAAGATACCTAAGATCGAGGTTATCCATTTTCGTCTCTTGCAGGAAAATAAACAGGGACTACGTAAAAAGATATTAAGGCTTGAGCAGGACATCGATGATTTGAGGGAGGAAAATTCTATCCTCAAGCACAAGATGAGGAGGAAGGATACAACATCATCAACTCCATCATCACCAACTCCGAAGAAAGAGACATAAATACATGGGCATGGGCACTCCCCTTGGCAACTGCCAAGCTTGGGGGAGGTGCCCCAGTATCGTAATACCATCACACCTTTACTTTTATCATTTTTTCTTTGTTTGACCCTTTTGGTTATATCTTGATCTAGTAGAATTAAAGTTTTTAGTATGATCTAGCTTTGAGTTTTGTTTTGAGATCTATCTATGTAATCGAGTCCTTAGAACTCTATAGAAATGAAGCAAATAAGTACTCTACAGAAACCTTAGAACATGCTTTACAACTCATATGTAGAGGCCAACTTGAAATTATGAGCATAACGAACTCATTTATCAGTTAGAAGCTCGCTGCCCAAAACTGTTAGGTAGTGCAGTTTTTTAACTGAACCAAATCCAGTTTACAGAACAGCCAAAGAAATCCAATTCTACAGGACATGATCATATACATAATCCCATCAGGATTGTACAGGGAAATTCTTTGTAGTGTACCGAGAGCATAGTCCAGCTATACTCCTAATGGACTACTATACTCCATCAATCATGTACTAGTTACAGCTATACTCCATGTACTGCTGTCCAGGAGTATTCCAATTCATGTTTTAAAAAAATTCAAGCACTAACTAAAAAAGGAATGCAAAAAGAGATGCAGTACCCAACTGTACTCCAGTGGAGAGCATCTGCCCAAAATAAAAAAAAGATAATGGCTGAAAAATTACTCCAGTTTACACTCCTCTTTTAGCAGTACATGTTATAGCTAATGCAACATCATGCGAGCTGATGTCCAGGAGTATTTGCAAATGATATAGCATCATGGAGTAGAATAACATGTTTTAGCAGTACAGGTTATAGAGTAAGCAAGCAAGCAAGCAATCATGGGAGCTGATGCTGCCAGTTAATATCAGCACATGACAAGACAAAAAGCATGGCATCAACAGAATATTAACACCTAAACTGGTACTAAATTGATGGAGTCCCATCCATCCATGAGAGAAGAAAGTGCCTTTGGTTGATAGAGAGAAGAGAACACTTCATCTTCTTGGGATCAAACCAGAGGATACCAACCCATCCACCAATTTGCAGGTTGTGTGGCTCAAGGTCATGGTGTCGGACACCACGTCCGTGGCAAAAAGCAACGCCCTTGCAAAGCTGGTACACTATGATCTACATGCACAATACCAGCAAGTTCACCAACAACGAATCAGTCAATCAAACACCGTTGGCACATTCAAACAAACACCTGCGTGCAAGATCTAGAAAACGAACGACAAACGAATGCACAATAACTTACCGACTCGCTCAAGCTCTTCCACCTCCCACCGGCTGCTTTGCCTACCTGGATAAAAAAAATACAGCGGAAGAGACTAATCAGCTCCGCCATCATGACTCAATATACAACACCTGGCAGATTAATTTCTACTGTGTACATGCTGGTATAGAAAGCAAATCGGGAGTGGGAATTAGTCTTTGTAAGAAACTTACTGCAGCGACACACTTGTTCTTGGGGTTCTTCTGCTTGAACTCCTTGCTGAACTCGCCCCTGATGGCAAACAATCAACAAAAGCAGGTTCAGAACAAGGGCCTTATGTCTGGCCTGCTCGGCTGAGTGGAACCAGTGGTTGACATAGGCTCGACCACCAAATCACGATCCTATCAAGTCAAGAAAGCAAACAAAACAGATTTAGACATTATCATGATTTGAAAGATATGACTCATATCGGTAATTAAATAATCAACCAAATTCAAGTGGCAAACTTTTGCTCTTCATTTTCTAAACTTTTTGACACAGAGTAACACTAACTCTCCCGCACAGTGGAAGAAACATTTCCATGTACTTAGCAGATGGCTTGTTTGAGCAATTTAACTCAGGTTTCCGTGCTGAGAAATAATACAGGTTTGAATTGAGCACAAGATGCAGCAACAGAGAGCACCAGAGTGTTGTGATATCAAGTTAACAACACCTCCATCTCATTAAACTGATAGTAAGTAGCAGATGGAAACACCACTTTCAAACTTATGACAAGGAAGCCTTAGCAATCCCCGACCCTCAAACTTATGACAAGGAAGCCTTAGCAATCCCCGACCCACAAATAACGATCTTATCAAGTCAAGAAAGCGAACCAACCAGCTTTAGACATCACCATCCTTTGCAGGATATGATTCAAACCCACAGGAGGAATTCAGAAATGGCCAGATTCAAGTGGATAACTGGGTTTACCATTTTGTAGACTCTGCGACACAGTACAATTTCCTCTCCCCACAGAGTGGGCAGTGGAAGGACAAAGGAAATGTTTATATCTACCAAACAGATGATTTGTTCAAGCAGAGTAACTAGGCGCTCTACATGTTCATAAAAAAATAACAAGCTTATTTGGAGCTGAGGCTCGAGATGCAGTAACCGGTCGATGGGGAGAACACCAGAGGATTCTATTGTAGCAACAAGCAACAGCTGACCTCCCCTCAGCTAATCAGCTGGCAAGTAGTAGTAGTTGAAAACGCCAACTACCATGTTCCTACAACAAGCAACGCCTGCAGATCGCAATTGAATACAGCCTGCCGGGAGCACTCCAATTCAGCTACCACAATTGAGCCTCAAAGCGAGCAGCTGGATCTCAAGATGCAGTAAAAGGAGCTACCGCATCTCCTCCCTCTAGCTAATCCCAGCTGCTACCAAGTAGTAGTTGAAGATAGTTGTCAGTCTGAAGACGTCAAAGGCGAGCAACACGAACAGATCGGCACCAACTAGTGAGCAGGCGGCCGACCGCGAAGCACCCCGACTAGGCCACCGTGATCCATCCAGCAAGCAAGCCGCAGCACAGAAGGGCGGCGGCAGATTCGGTCTGCTAGGTACTAGCTAGGCCTAGGCGCTAGTCCCGAACAAGGACGCGAGAATTCCCGAACTCCTCGCCGTGCACAAGCACCTGAAATTCTACCCGGAAGCTAGCTAGCCAAAACTAGTAAGAAGAGGAGCGCGGAGAGGTGCAGGATGGGGCCGTACCTTGGAGGCGCTCGCGGGGCTTCTTGAGGGCCTCGCGGAGGAACTGGTCGACCTGCGTGGCCGGATCGTCCCGCGCGCGGGGTCCTGCTCCTGCTGCGCGTCCGCGGCCTGGCGGTCGTCGGCAAGGTCGGGCGAGGAGCAGGCCCGGCGCGCGGTGGGGGAGGCCGAGGAGGTGGAGGAGGAGAGGAGCAGGCGGCTCATGACCCCGTCTCCCATGAGTCCGGCGTCGCAGCCGTGGCTGCGTCCTCCTCCATGTCTGTTGTGCGCGGCCCGATCTGCTCACAGCTGGCGAACTAGAAGCCGTTGAGGAGGCCAACGGAGGACTGGGCAACGCCATGGGCCCCCGGCGGGTGCGCCTCGGCGAGCGCGGGGCACGGGGCGGCGAAGCGAGAGGCGAGGTTGGAGAGGTGGTACTAGAGGAAGGAGGAGGCGGCGGGGAGGGGGCTACGGTGGATCTGGCCGGCGAAAGTGTTCAGAGGGCAGGGGGAGGGGGTCGAGGCCGGCGGCGAGCAGAGGTGGATGGCAGCGAGGGGAGGGGAGGGTTCTGGATCGGGAGCGCTAGGGTTTTTTTATGGGGAGAGAGAGGAGTGGTGTGCGGGGGAGAGAGCAGATCGTAGTGGTTTTTTTTGGGGTAGCTCGCGGTGGGTGGGAGGGGGTGTGTGGGCCGTTGGATGTGGGAGTATCCGACGTCTCTAATGGTTTGATCCGCGTGACATGCTCATAGACCAATCAGAATGAAGTACGGGCTTCGATGATGTTATGACCATCTCAATTGGTCGTAATCGATTAACAATAGACGGCTGCTATAATCAGTCAGATGATTTTCTCTACAAAATATCCGCCTAGCTATCCTCCCGATATGAGCATTTGTGGTCATTCGATCACATCAATATGTCACGACAGCATCGAGCGTGAAAAGACAATGTTGCCAAAGGGATTTTTTATTTTGTTTTCACGAAAAATCAATTTTCCACTTTTTGAGTCCCCAAAATTAGGTTTTTTTGTGAAGGACCTACCAAATAATTATTGCAAAATTGTACCAAATCAATTTTCTAAAATACTAGGACATATTAATGCACAGATGACCAAATGGTCGGGTGTAAAAAGTTTTGATCCACCTCTCGTGAAAAAGACAAATTCCCGCTGATTCAGTCGGAAGCGGGTCAAATTTGAACTGCAGCTGCCTCATAGTTTGCTATTTATTTTTTCCAAAAATTATTTCTAGGTACATAAGTATCTATTTAATAAGAGAAACATCAAAAGTTTTCCAAGATTCAACCACTAGCTAGGAACGGTCAAGCCCGTCGTTTTGACCGCATTTTGAAACGGGCATAAAAAATTCAAAAAAAATCAAAAAATTGGTAAACCTCCGCATTTTGTGATCATATGTGGCCAAGTTTCCAGCAAAAATAATAAACTTATAATACGGTAATTATTTTAAAAAAGTGTTCTTATAAATGAGCTATCATGCGTGAAGATTCATGGCTTTCAAGCCAAATGATCAATCTTATGGCCACATTCATGGCATAGTTTGTTCAAATGATCTCATATTGTGCACAAGGGTGCATCTTGGAATTCCAAACAATGTTGCCTAAGGGAGTTTTCACTTTCATTGCACAAAAGAGCCATTTTCCATTTTTCGAGTGCCCCAAATGAGGTTTTTTTGTGAAGGACCTACCAAATAATTATTGCAAAATTGTACCAAATCAATTTTCTAAAATACTAAGACATATTTAATGCACAATTGACCAAATGGTCGGGTGTAAAAAGTTTTGATCCACCTCTCATGAAAAATACAAATTCCCGCTGATTCAGTTGGAAGCGGGTCAAATTTGAACTGCAGCTGCCGCATAGTTTGCTATTTATTTTTTCCAAAAATCATTTCTAGGTACATAAGTATCTATTTAATTAGAGCAACATCAAAAGTTTTCCAAGATTCAACCACTAGCTAAGAACGGTAAAGCCCGTCGTTTTGACCGCATTTTGAAACAGACATAAAAAATTCAAAAAAAATCAAAAAATTGGAAAACCTTCGCATTGTGTCATTATATGTGACCAAGTTTCCAGCAAAAATAATAAACTTATAATACGGATATTATTTTCAAAAAAGTGTTCTCAAATGAGCTATCATGCGTGAAGATTCATGGCTTTCAAGCCAAACGATCAATCTTATGGCCACATTCATGGCATAGTTTGTTCAAATGATCTCATATTGTGCACAAGGGTGCATCTTGGAATTCCAAACAATGTTGCCTAAGGGATTTTTCACTTTCATTGCACGGAAAATTCATTTTTCATTTTCCGAGTGCCCCAAATGAGGTTTTTTTGTGATGGACCTACCATATATTTGTTGCAAAATTGGACCAAATCATTTTTTTAAAATACTAGCACATATTTAATGCACACTTGACAAAATGGTTGGGGGTCAAAAGTTTTTATCCACCTCTGGTGAAAAAGACAAATTCCCGTCGATTCAGTTGGAAGCGGGTTAAATTTGAACTACAGCCGCCTCATAGTTTGCTATTTATTTTTTCCAAAAATCATTTCTAGTTACATAAATATCTATTTAATCAGAGAAACATCAAAAGTTTTCCAAGATTCAACCACTAGCTAGGAACAGTCAAGCCCGCCGTTTTGACCGCATTTTGAAACGGGCATAAAAAATTCAAAAAAAAACAAAAAATTGGAAAACCTTCACATTGTGTCATTATATGTGACCAAGTTTCTAGGAAAAATAATAAACTTGTAATACAAAAATTATTTTAAAAAAGTGTTCTCAGAAATGAGCTATCATGCTTGAAGATTCATGGCTTTCAAGCCAAATGATCAATCTTATGGCCACATTCATGGCATAGTTTGTTCAAATGATCTCATATTGTGCACAAGGGTGCATCTTGGAATAGCAAACAATGTTGCCTAAGGAAGTTTTCATTTTCTTTGCACGGAAAATTCATTTTCCATTTTCCGAGTGCCTGAAATAAGTTTTTTTTATGAAGGACCTACCATATATTTGTTGCAAAATTGGACCAAATCAATTTTATAAGATACTAGGCCATATTTAATTCCCAATTGACAAAATGGTTGGGGGTCAAAAGTTTTGATCCACCTCTGGTGAAAAAGACAAATTCCCGTCGATTCAGTTGGAAGCGGGTCAAATTTGAACTGCAACCGCCTCATAGTTTGCTATTTATTTTTTCCAAAAATCATTTCTAGTTACATAAATATCTATTTAATAAGAGAAACATCAAAAGTTTTCCAAGATTCAACCACTAGCTAGGAACGGTCAAGCCCGTCGTTTTGACCGCATTTTGAAACGGGCATAAAAAATTCAAAAAAAATCAAAAAATTGGAAAACCTTCGCGTTGTGTCATTATATGTGACCAAGTTTCCAGCAAAAATAATAAACTTGTAATACGGAAATTATTTTTAAAAAGTGTTCTCAGAAATGAGCTATCATGCGTGAAGATTCATGGCTTTCAAGTCAAATGATCAATCTTATGGCCACATTCATGGCATAGTTTGTTCAAATGATCTCATATTGTGCACAAGGGTGCATCTTAGAATTCCAAACAATGTTGCCTAAGGGATTTTTCACTTTCATTGCACGGAAAATTCATTTTTCATTTTCTGAGTGCCCTAAATGAGGTTTTTTTGTGAAGGACCTACCATATATTTGTGGCAAAATTGGACCAAATCATTTTTCTAAAATACTAGTACATATTTAATGCACACTTGACAAAATGGTTGGGGGTCAAAAGTTTTTATCCACCTCTGGTGAAAAAAAAATTCCTGTCGATTCAGCTGGAAGCGGGTCAAATTTGAACTGCAGCCGCCTCATAGTTTGCTATTTATTTTTTCCAAAAATCATTTCTAGTTACATAAATATCTATTTAATCAGAGAAACATCAAAAGTTTTCCAAGATTCAACCACTAGCCAGGAACAGTCAAGCCCACCGTTTTGACCGCATTTTGAAACGGGCATAAAAAAATCAAAAAAATCAAAAAATTGGAAAACCTTCACATTGTGTCATTATATATGACCAAGTTTCTAGGAAAAATAATAAACTTGTAATACAAAAATTATTTTAAAAAAGTGTTCTCAGAAATGAGCTATCATGCTTGAAGATTCATGGCTTTCAAGCCAAATGATCAATCTTATGGCCACATTCATGGCATAGTTTGTTCAAATGATCTCATATTGTGCACAAGGGTGCATCTTGGAATGGCAAACAATGTTGCCTAAGGAAGTTTTCATTTTCTTTGCACGGAAAATTCATTTTCCATTTTCCGAGTGCTTGAAATAAGTTTTTTTATGAAGGACCTACCATATATTTGTTGCAACATTGGACCAAATCAATTTTATAAAATACTAGGCCCTATTTAATTCCCAATTGACAAAATGGTTGGGGGTCAAAAGTTTTGATCCACCTCTGGTGAAAAAGACAAATTCCCGTCGATTCAGTTGGAAGCGGGTCAAATTTGAACAGCAGCCGCCTCATAGTTTGCTATTTATTTTTTCCAAAAATCATTTCTAGTTACATAAGTACCTATTTAATCATAAATACATGGTTTGGTGGCGATACGTCGAGGTTTGGACGGTGGCCGAGGGCCCCAACTCTAGAGCGCGTAAACTCGCATGCCCACCGCGTGGTCACCGCGTGGCCGTGGCGTTGCCATGTGTTCTGGGTTGCCTAGGCATGTCTAGTGGGCTGGGCACTCCCCAGGTAGGTGCTAGGAAGAAAATCACAACATAAGATTCTCACGAGGAGACCGATCGATGCTCAAACATGAATAAGCAGACAAGTGTTTGATTAGCGGTACGGGAAATGCACCTGGCTAATGGGTGTGAGTTTTGGCTGAGGATGATCAATTACTAAGAAGACCGTCTTCACAAATTTTCAGCTCAAAAGGAGGAACCTAGGTGGTACTTGCTTTGCAAAGTACCACACTGGACATAAATACGAATGTTGAAGTCGGGCTCAAAATAATGAATGGATCGAGCTGGCATTTGGTGGAGGACGGTTATTTGGGTAGAGGAAAGCAATGTAGAAAATGGATACCATTTGGACATGCCAAAGTGGTACTTCCTTCACAAAGTGTTTTTCTGAACAAAATAGGAAAATGAATATTTTTGAATTATTTTTGAACTACACAAGGAAGGTTTTTTACATATTTGACGAAGATATGACCCAAAGAATTTATGAGATTTTTTTGGGAATTTTGGGAATGACAGAAATATAGGTTGCTTCAGAACCTAGGGCAAAAACGGCCACATGGACATGACACATATGCAAAACTGATGAGGTGGCGCCTAGTCATAGCAACCCACCACGATTTACAAGGTTATGACCATCTATATTGGTCATGATCAGCTAGAAATAAGGCAACGGACCTGTGCTATCTTCTTTATGACCATTTCATGTAAGGAAATTACGACCTTTCCGACCAAAATGGTCGTTATTGTTTGGGGTTTGGAGCCCGCCGAACAGCTTTTGAACAATTGGTCTGAAATGGTCGTAGATCTATGACCAATTCTTCCAGGGTCACCGACAGAAGGTCACTAGTTGACATATTTCTTGTAGTGCCTACCTATGGATTGAGTAAGATCCTTCAAGTAAGTTGTTGTAGCGACCCGACCTTAGACAGTCAAGTCTCTATGCTTAAGTGTCATCCCTGGTTCGGTATGCTGACACACACAGTACTCGAGGATTAATAACAGAGGTAAATGACATGTATAAAGTAACGTAAATACTATTACCTCAATCCATAAAGCGGAAGAACAACAGGGTTGTGGATTCCCATCAACACCAACGGCAAAGTTGAGTGTAGAAATCGTAACCCTAACGTATCACTTACTCGTCATAAGAAAACCTGTAACATGATTCGTTTTAGCCATGTAGGTCAGTACATTGAATGTACTGGCAAATTCACACCATAGGATGAATGATGAATAAAAGCTATCACTACATGCATATTTGGCTGGTGGAAAGCTCTAAGTTTATTTTTGCATAAAGCCAGTTTTTCCTTACAACAAAGGAATATATTTTATTTAACCACGAAGTTTGTTGAAGATATTGAGAAGGTAAACCCCAACTCAATCCCAATGAAAAGTTAACAACCCAACAAATTAATTAAGTAACGTGATGAGATCAACATGATAATTCAAGAACCAGATACTCAAGATTGTCCATAACCGGGGACACGGCTAACCATGATTAGTTTGTACACTCTGCAAGGGTTTGTGCACTTTTCCCCACAAGACTCGATTTCCTCAGTTGGATTTCTCGCACTACACGGTGTTTGAGAAACGGATGACCGAGACACAATCTCTCAGAAGCGTTAGCACCTTACGATGGGTAGACAGTTACAGCTACTTTCCCCTACATCTGCTAGTCTACCACTGTAAGAGTTCACACGACTTAATCAACTATGCTAGAGCCGATAATAGCTTGTGGTTGCACACGAAAGTTTCTAGCATGAATAATCTTATGATCCCTTTGAGCCTGGGTGGAGTCCATAGGAGAATCACACAGTACCCCGGGATTTCCAAAAAAACAGGCAACACTGGATTCCCCAGGTGCCTCAATCCACCTAGATGTGTATTAAAGTAGCCACCTTAAGTTGAACCTTAGTTAACACTAATCTCTCACATCATTCATGAATTCTCTCAAACCAATCCACATCTACGAGCATAGCATGGCAGTATGAGAATAACGTGAAAGTAACTCCCAAGTTCGAATGTAGGACAATAGGTACTACCTCATCAACTACTTTCCAATACCCACATGTTATCAACTCCTAACCATGCAATGTTTGAGGGTGAAACTAATGCATAAAAACTGGGTATGAAAGGGATATGATCAAAGCGTGAACATGCATGTACTGTTGATGAAGATGATTCACACTCAACTCCTGATAGTTCTATTCGTCACACTCCGTTCAATCTATCGTAAGCAAGCAATAGTAACCACACATAAGCAATCACTCAAAAGATTGGAAAGAACGAAGAAAACAATTCAAAAAATTTGAAACCAAAAAAATGACTTTTTCAAGAGAAAACAATTTCTAACAGTACCAAAATTAAGTGAATTTGGACTTATCAGAAAGTTTAGGTCAAGAGCTTCGATTTGCAAAAAGAATCACTCTAATCGGAGTTATACAACTCGAGTTACGATCAAACAAAGCTCAAATACTAAACTGTTTGAAATTCAAATTTTAAACTTTCAAAAACATGTTTAAGTTGATTATCTGGATAGAGGGGATCATAACAAAGAAGTGGGCATTGGTTTTGTTCTCTTTGGATACACGAGTAAAAAGTAGTGAATGTTTAAAGATTAGGGACTAATCTGTGAAAAAAAATACTACATCTAGGTCCCTGGCCACGTGTCAGAAAACTACTGGCCAAAAACTATGCACTGCGGGGCTAAAACAACGGACGTTCGCTATAAAGCGCATACCGGTTCGAATCTAAAAAACAACTAACCTAATCTAGATCGTAGATTCTAGATCGGGCGGAGAGGGGAGAGGCGCGGCGTACCGCGGCGGTGTTGGCTGCCGGCGGCGGCGGCCGGACATCGACGGGGCGGCGGCTTCGGTCATCGAGTAGGGCAATGGAGAGGTTGGGAAGGGGTGGCGCAGCGAGGCGAGGAGGATGGCGGCGTCGGCGGTGGTCCACGGCGACGGGACGGAGCGGGACGAGGCGGCGGATCTCGCCGGCGGCGGCGGCTTCCGGCGAGTGCGGTGCGTTGGCTGAGGGAGAGAGAGAGGCCAGGGTCTCGCCTTTTAAAGGCGGAGGGGAAGCGCGTGGCTTGGAGGAGGGGTCAGGCATAGGCGGCGGCGGGAGTCCCGCACGGACACGGGCGGCGGCGGCGATTCAGTGGCGGAGGCGGACTCCGCCGGAGTCGGGGACGGGCGCGGGCGCGCTGGGCCACTGCTGGGCTGGGCCGGCTGGCCTGGCGCAGAGAGAGAGAGAGAGAGAGAGAGAGAGAGAGAGATAGATAGATAGAGAGAGAGAGAGAGAGTAGTGCTGGGCTTCGGCCTGGCACTGTTCGAAGAGTTCTTTTTTTAACGAATTTTCAGAGAACTAAAATAATAAAAAAAATAACTAAAAATATTATATAAGCATATAATATATCAAAATTTACAGAAAAAGATTTCCTACTGCATGAAAATTTTTGTAGCATCAAATAAAATTCACAAAATTTTAAATAAAGCAAAGAGTGCTACTGCTCTAATAAAATCAAATAAAATACATTTTAAAAAATACCAAAATGATTTCAAATTTATCTCTCTCCAATTTTCTGTTGTAGGGAATCATTTTACCCTATTTTCCATATATTTTATTACTGGAGAAAAATAATTTGAATAAAATCCAAATAACTCCAAATTTGAAAATAATTTCAAAGGGACTTCCAACTCATATTTCATATGTTTTGGAGAAGTCATTTATCTTCTCTCATGAAAAATAGTGAGTTGCTTAAAGTTTTCTGAATTTGAAATATTTTCAATTGAAATTCAAATCTTTTCAAGACCCTTTTCATTTATTTAAATGGAAGAAGTCATGCCATCTTCTCTCCAAGGTTTTGTATTTGAAAGGAATTTGAATTCAAGGAGATCAGAAAAGCAAGATGAAAGTTTGGGAACGTCCTTTTATTGCCTCTCATTTAACTTTCAAAAGTTTCAAATTCCACTCAACTTCACCCAATCAATCAAACAATCAATTAAAACTATCTATTTAATATAACATTCCAAATTTTAGAATTTTGGGATGTTACAAACCTAGCACCCTTAAAATGAATCTCGTCCTCGAGATTCGGAGAGGCTAGAAAGAAATAGGTTAGGTTTGGGGGTCTACTCAAAATCCATCGATCATATCCAGGGTATGGGGTGCTACCACCCTTAGAAACATTGTTATTGTTCCATCAAAACTCATGTACTACATCCTTATTGTTGAAAGTGTCAATCTTCTTAGATCTCGGGAAAAATTCCTTCTCTGTGATCTTCCGGTAGTGGCATAACCTTTTCCTCAATTCCTATGTCCATTTCATCTTGGTAAGGTTATTCCATGACTGGGTCTTCTTAGCCGACGGGTCAGGCGCCAATACTAAACAACTATCAATATCTCCTGGTGGTCATCAATTTATGGTTGCTCCTGCAGGAAATGGGTCTGGGTTGAACCTCACCGTATATCCTACGGTTGGCAACAGCTGTCGTGTACAAGGGAGAATTCTTATACCATTCTAAGGTTCAAATAAGGTTTTGATCGTCGTCTCTCAACTATAGGTAAGTCACTCAGATTTACCATCCCATATAGCAAGGAGAATAATAAGAGTAAGTTGATATGGTGATCAATCCATCCCGCACCCAAATCATTACCTTGTATATGGTTTAGCGAATCTGGCAATCTAACACTCGGTCATCCTCACAAGCATTGCAGAATTTCTCTTGTCAACGAACTAAGTGTGGATAAATCCATGGATTCTACAAGCCAAACAAACATCTATCGTTTCTTCACATCTCTCAGGTTTTGCGTAAAGTCCTATAAGATCGTCTGCCGACAAAATCGTAACATCTTCTTCCAGGGTTTTTCCTTCAGCAAGAATGTGCTTGCTTCTTGGCATGTCCTAGGGCCTGTGGGTTATGGCCCATCTCATCACTTGTAAACCTTGAACTCATCCCTGGGGAAACTGACCATTATTCCAACATCCAACTTCCTAGCATTCCTTAAACCCATCCAATTGTACCGTCTTTCTTCCTTTTTTATTGGTACCAAACTAAGACGTGATTACTCAGACTCATCACGGAGTTACAATTGCTCCATATTCCAACATCATACCTCCTTTATATCCAATAATACTTCATCTCTCCATAATCTTGGGATAACCCACATATCGAGACAAAACTCATACTTATTTCATCCGTAGTCCACTTAATGGAATATCATTTTCTTTTCCAGGGGTCAAGGGTCCTCATAGGGTACTACCACCCTTAAAATGCACAAATTCATCCATAGACCATATTTCTCATATCCTCGAAAATGGTCAAAACCTTTCTTCATAGAGTAACAACTCATAAGATCCAAATAAGTACCAACAATGCTAACTTTATTGATTCTCAATTTATTACAATCTCCTGCAATTCCATTACATGCCTCAACTCAACACCTCAATATAAATGAATTGTTCCCACTGCTACTACTACATTTCTTTTGTTGCTAACTCAACTATTTAGCACAAGTCTCCTTCTCCTTGGGACAATTTCTTGCAAGGTGCCCTGCTTCATTACAGAAGAAACATATTACTTCTGACAAGTCTCAAGGTTTCCTCATGATTACATAGCCTCCTTGGGTCCCCGACTTCCTTTTTGGGCAATTTCTGAAGTAGTGCCCTGACTCCTTGCACCTGAAATAGGTTATATGACTTAGGTCTTTCCCGGAATCCAATCTATTTCTCTTCCGGGACTTTTCTATTCCAATCAGGGCTTCTATTTACTATGGGTCATACTCTACTTCCTCTGTCGGGAATTCTACTAGATTCCCATTTGGACAATTCTGGGAGGTGTGTCCTTCTTCTCCACATGAATAGCAAGACTTGGTGCAGGGTTTCATGGGTTTTCTTCAGGTGTGTCCTCCACTTCTTCCTTCATCCCAGGTTCTTCTAAAGTTTTCATGAGGGCTCCTTTCATTGCTTCTTTCTTCTGCTGGATGGTTCTTTGTACCATGGGGTAAATGTGACACTCAACAGTGTAGTGGGTAGTTCCTTCACATAAGAAACAAGTAATCTGCCTAGTTGGGCATTCTTCAGCTGGGTGACTTCCTTCACAATTAGGGCATTCATCCTTGTGCTCCTTATGGTTGTGTCCTATTTGTCCACAAAGCTTGCATGCACAGAGTTTCTTCATATCCTTTCCATAAGGCTTCAAATTCAGGGACACAAGATGAGACTTTAGCAAAGTCAACTTAAATTCCTTCTAAGTGGTTACTCCTTGCCATCCATTGATGTTTTGGTACATCCTCCACCAAGTAGCAGCACCTCTTTCAAAGGATTGAAGAGCATGTTGGGCCATATCTTTTATGGCTATAGGGTTATTCTCCATATGATCTTCCATGTTCTGAATCCATCGGTCTGTCTCGAATTGACTCATCGGTCCAGATAATATGAGCTCATCTCCATTCATCCTCTATTGGGTCCAGGGGTTTTGGGGTGAGATAAGAGAGATAGCGAGGGATACACACAATACAAACAATAGTTTTGAAAAGATAGATTTTATTGTGGCTGTCAGAAAAACATCAAACAAATGATAGCTCACAATCGTCACATCTAACATAGGTATATAACAGGGGTTTGGTCTTCTAAAGGTCAATAAATCTTCAATATCTTCAAACTCTTCAAGTCTTGTTCATGTCTTCGACGGCTTTCTTCCGATCGTGCTTGTCCTTCTCATGTTCTTTTGCCAGATCATCTCTGTTGACGCGAAGTCTCTTGTGACGTCCTTTAATATTATGGAGCTGCGTTCCAAACTTCTGGGTTTCAACATCCTTGGCATGAGACATGGTACTACTGTCCTTCAGTTCCTTACGAATCTCCGATATCTCGAGGTTTTGCTCCTCCAGCTTGGCTACTTACAACTTCTAGGTCCTGAGTTCTTCACGAAATGCTCCCTTGTCAAATATGGCTTCCTAAAGTTCCACCCTAAACTTCTTGATGTAATACTCCAGATCCTGTGATACACCATCTACGTTAAAACTGCATCCTTTGCTAACAGATCCTCCATCAGCCTTCTACCATCCAATCCTTCCATGCATATGCATGCTTAACTCCGCATGGTGACAATAGCATAAGCGTGCAATAACATCGTGGTTAGCCGTGTCTATGCCCATGTTACTGCCATGAGGTTTCATTCCTTAATTGATATCTCCTGTCTTAGGGTTTTCTTGACAAAAACTTTGAGTTCTAATGATCCATGTTCCGGTCTTTCTCTAATACACCTTGATCTTGGGTATTGGCAGCTTCCATAGTCTGCCAAATTCCATAAGGGGTGCCTTCCTAAGTCATACATATCTGGAAAAATTCTACAGGGCCTTCAAATTCTCCTAGTCTTCGGAGTCTTCAACCGTTGTAGTTCCAATTATAACAAATGCTCGGTAAAATACTCTTCATTCTGAAGTGGTCTTAGTTGTCCGATATCGTGTACTTCTTGGAGTGGTCTCATCAGCCGAATCTTCATGTGGCAAAAGGGGAAAGGGTATAGTCTCAATAAAAGGGAATATTTGAATAAACTCAGAAGAGAAGAGAGGTAAGAGGTCTTTTTGAAAATAAAGTAGTAGAGAAAATCTTTCCTACGGGCTTGCCAGTTTCTAGGGTCACATCCTACAGTGGAAATGTGCTATGATACCATCTTGTAGCGACCCGACCTCAGACGGTCAAGTCTCTGGGCTTAAGTGTCATCCCTGGATCGGTATGCTGACACACACAGTACTCGAGGATTTATAACAGAGGTAAATCACATGTATAAAGTAATGTAAATACTATTACCCCAATCCATAAAGCGGAAGAACAACAGGGTTGTGGATTCCAATCAACACCAACAACAAAAGTTGAGTGTAGAAATCGTAACCCTAACGTATCACTTACTCGTCATAAGAAATCCTGCAACATGAGACGTTGCAACCATGAAGGTTAGTACATTGAATGTACTGGCAAATTCACACCATAGGATGAATGATGAATAAAAGCTATCACTACATGCATATTTGGCTGGTGGAAAGCTCTAAGTTTATTTTTGCATAAAGCCAGTTTTTCCCTACAACAAAGGAATATATTTTATTTAACTACGAAGTTTGTTGAAGATATTGAGAAGGTAAACCCCAACTCAATCCCAATTAAAAGTTAACAACCCAACAAATTAATTAAGTAACTCGATGAGATCAACATGATAATTCAAGAACCAGATACTCAAGATTGTCCATAACCGGGGACACGGCTAACCATGATTAGTTTGTACACTCTGCAGAGGTTTGCGCACTTTTCCCCACAAGACTCGATCTCCTCCGTTGGATTTCTCGCACTACATGGTGTTCGAGAAACGGATGACCGAGACACAGTCTTTCAGAAGCGTTAGCACCTTACGATGGGTAGACAGTTACATCTACTTTCCCCTACATCTGCTAGTCTACCATTGTAAGAGTTGACACGACTTAAACAACTATGCTAGAGCCCATAATAGCTTGTGGCTGCACACGGAAGCTTCTAGCATGAATAATCTTATGATCCCTTTGAGCCTGGGTGGCAGTCCATAGGAGAATCACACGGTACCCCGGGATTTCCAAAAAAATAGGCAACACTGGATTCCACAGGTGCCTCAATCCACCCAGATGTGTATTAAAGTATCCACCTTAAGTTGAACCTTAGTTAACAATAATCTCTCACATCTTTCATGAATTCTCTCAAACCAATCCACGTCTACGAGCATAGCATGGCAGTATGAGCATAACGTAAAAGTAACTCCCGAGGTTTGAATGTAGGACAATAGGTACTACCTCATCAACTACTTCCCAATACCCACATGTTATCAACTCCTAACCATACAATGTTTGAGGGTGAAACTAATGCATAAAAACTGGGTATGAAAGGGATATGATCAAAGTGTGAACTTGCATGTACTGTTGATGAAGATGATTCGCACTCAACTCCTGATAGTTCTATTCGTCACACTCCGTTCAATCTATCGTAAGCAAGAAATAGTAACCACACATAAGCAATCACTCAAAAGATCAGAAAGAATGAAGAAAACAATTCGAAAACTTTGAAACCAAGGAAATGACTCTTGAAACAGAATTTTTTTTCTAACAGTTCCATATGAATTTGGCCTTATCAGAAAGTTTTGGTCAAGAGCTTCGATTTGCAAAAAGAATCACTCTAATCGGAGTTATACATCTCGAGTTACGATCAAACGTAGCTCAAATACTAAACTGTTTGAAATTGAAATTTTAAACTTTCAAAAACATATGGATAGAGGGGATCATAACTAAGAAGTGGGCGTTGGTTTCGTTGGATTTGGATACACGAGTAAAAAGTAGTAAACGTTTAAAGATTAGGGACTAATTTGTGAAAAAAATACTACATCTTGGTCGCTGGCCACGTGTCAGAAAACTACTGGCCGAAAACTATGCACTGCGGGGCTAAAACAGCGGACGTTCGCTATAAAGCACATACCGTTTCGAATCTAAAAAAAATTAACCTAATCTAGGCCGTAGATTCTAGATCGGACGGAGAGGGGAGAGGCGAGGCGTACCGCAGCGGTGGTGGCTGCCGACGGCGAGGGAGACGGCGGCGGCGGCTCGAACATCGATGGGGTGGCGGCTCCGGTCGTTGTTGAGGGCAACAGAGAGGTTGGGGAGGGGCAACGCAGCAAGGCGAGGAGGATGGCGGTGTCGGCGGTGGTCCACGACGACGGAATAGAGCGGGACGAGGTGGCGGATCTCGCCGACGGCGGCGGCTTCCGGCGAGTGCGGTGCATCAGCTGAGGTAGAAAGAGAGAGGCCGGGGTCTCGCCTTTTAAAGGCAGTGGGGAAGCACGTGGCTTGGAGAAGGGGACAAGCACAGGCGGCAGCGGGAGTCCCGCACGAACTCGGGCGGCGGCGACGATTCCGTGGCGGAGGCAGACTCGGCCGGAGTTGGGGACGGGCGCGAGCGCGCTGGGCCGCTGCTGGGCTGGGCTGGCTGGCCTGGCATGGAGAGAGAGAGAGAGGGAGAGAGAGAGAGAGAGAGAGAGAGAGAGAGAGAGAGAGAGTAGTGCTGGGCTTCGGCCTGGCACTGTTCGAAGTGTTCTTTTTTTAACAAATTTTCAGAGAACTAAAATAATAATAAAAAATAACTAAAAATATTATACAGGCATATAATATATCAAAATTTACAAAAAAGATTTCCTACTGCATGAGCATTTTTCTAGCATCAAATAAAATCCGCAAAATTTTAAATAAAGCAAAGCGTGCTACTGCTCTAATAAAATCAAATAAAAAACATTTAAAAAAATACCAAAATGATTTCAAATTTATTTCTCTCCAATTTTTTGTTGTAGGGAATCATTTTACCCTATTTTCCATATATTTAATTTTTGGAGAAAAATAATTTGAATAAAATCCAAATAACTCCAAATTTGAAAATAATTTCAAAGGGACTTGAATCTGATCCCTTTAAACTTCCAACTCATATTTCATATGTTTTGAAGAAGTCATTTTATCTTCTCTCATGAAAATCATTGAGTTGCTTAAAGTTTTCTAAATTTGAAATATTTTCAAATGAAATTCAAATATTTTCAAAACCCTTTTCATTTATTGAAATTGAAGGAGTCATGTCATCTTCTCTCCAGGGTTTTGTATTTGAAAGGAATTTGAATTCAAGGAGATCATAAAAGCAAGATGACAGTTTGGGAAAGTCCTTTTATTACCTTTCATTTAACTTTCAAAAGTTTCAAATTTCACTCAACTTCACCCAATCAATCAAAACTATCTATTTAATATAACATTCCAAAATTTAGAATTTTGGGATGTTACAGTTGTCATCGGTGCAAGCAATAAAAATTGCTCCCTAAATATGTATGATGTATTAGTATGAAGAAAATAAGCTTGTGATATGAAAGAAATAAAAGCGACGGACTGCATAATAAATTTCTTTATCGCAAGCGGCAATATAAAGTGACGTTCTTTTGCATTAAGATATTATGCATCCGACCATAAAAGCACATGACAACCTCTACTTCCCTCTGAGAAGGGCCTATCTTTTACTTTTACCTTCTATCCTTATACAAGAGTTATGGTGATCTTCACCTTTCCTTTTTACACTTTTTTCCTTTTGGCAAGCACTATGTGTTGGAGAAAGATC